>NC_065581.1:93172105-93486480 GCF_024542745.1 Macaca thibetana thibetana
AAGAAGCCCTAAAGAGCTGACTCGCCCCTTTCTGCCATGTGACGACACAGTGAGAAGATGGCCCTCACCAGATACCTAATCTGTTGGCACCTTGATCTTGGACTTCCCTGCTTCCAAAATGATGAGACATAAATTTTTGTTGTTTATAAGACACTCAGTTTATGGTGTTTGTTACACAGTCCAAAAGGACTAAGACGGGAGTTTTTTGCTCATCAATGTCATGGCTAGAAATGAAGCCAAGAGAATTTTAACTCTAAAGAATTATGTACCCTAGAACTTAAAGTATAATAATAATTAAAAAAAAAAAAAAAAAAGAATGTGTTCTTACCTACTATCTCTTTCAGATCAAATTATCTGTATTCATGTGGTTGTATGACCTTGGACGAGTTACTTAACCTCTCTATATTTTAGCTCTCTACCTGGAAAATGCTGATACTAATACCATTGGCCTTGTAAGTTTTGTGATAAGGATAAATAATATAAGGAATCAGCAGCCTGAATCACACATGAATGCTATTCCTGTGTGACTCATGAATCACACATAAATGCTATGTGTGATGTTATTTCTTCTATGCAGTAGGAGGAAAAAAATATTGAGAAGCTGGGGATTCCTTCACAGACATTCATTCCATAAGCATTCATTGAGTCTTTCATTATGTCATTCATTATGCCAGGCACTGTGCCAGGTCCAAAAAGACCCAGAGCATAAAGGTATAACTCCTTGCTTTGAGTGGTTTCTGGCCCAAGGAAGGCAAGTACTCATACAAACTAATATTTGTCAAAAGCATTTCAATCACTAAGAAAGAAACAGCGGTGTAGGCATCAAACACAGTGGTGGTCAGGAAAATTCTAGAGGTTTAGAAACTGTTTCCTAGAATGTGGCATTTCAGATAGGGAGGAATATGAGCAGAGGCAATGAATGGAATGAAACAGGAACCACCTTAGTGTGCTTAGAAAACTGTCTTTCAGTATGGCTAGAGAGTGAGGTTGATAAGGACCCATAAGATAGAAACTAATAGTTAAATAAGGTTCCTTCCTTCATTCATTCCTTCTTTCCTTTTTTCCTTCCATACTTTCTATCTTTCATCTCCTCCTCCTTCTTTATCTCTCTCTATCCTTTCCTCCCATCCCCTCCCTTTTGTCCTTTCCTTCTCCTCATTTTTAATATACTCTTTCCCCATATCTCAACCCCTAATTATCAGAAATACCGCATCCTCAATACATGTGTGTTAAGCACAGGGCCATTTGGAACTGTTTACTACCAGTATTTGTCCATTCAGATTATTTTTAAAATATAAAAATATAAAATCATTGGGTGGATTGAAATTTTAGATAAGATGGCCGAGTCACTGTATTTTTGTCAAAGGTAAGTGGGAATGTACTATCCTGAAAAAGGTTGCTAGGAGGGAGTCATATAACAGAGGATAGAGAAATGCCCATTTAAATAATTTAAGCAGATTGCCCTTGCTTATTCCACACCACCCAACTGCATTTAATTTTTACCACTTGGAAATAGGTAACCCTGGTTGTGTACTTAGAAATCCCCAATTCAGCAAGTGAAGAGATGAGTCTTCCCAGATAAAATAGTGAACTGTCCCCCTTAATCCCTGTGCTCTTCCTCTCCAAACTGGCTCTCCTGTTTACCCTGCTGTTGTTCAGTACTTTGTCCTGGATATGTTTTCTCAACATGGAGCCTTCAGCTGCACACACACATACACGTAGAGTAATGCAAACTTGTTTATTATATCATCTGTGACTCCTGCTTTTGGGAGAAGTTAGTTTCTAAATCCTCTTTCTTCCTTAGTGATTTTTTTTCCAATTAGTTGAACGAATGATGGTATTTGTTTGCAGCTTCCAGTGTTGCCCATAAAAAAGAGTAGTTATTCATTTAGGGAAATTGCTTGATCAATGCTACGCAGGGCCATTATATCTTTTTTGTGCTGATAGGAGAAAAGAGTGATATTCCAGATTGAAACAACTGGAAAAACAGATTGCTGAATTAGAAGTGAAGATATAATTAGATGCACCCTCCAATAATTGGATAGAATTGAAAGCATTTAAGTCTGTACATAATCAAATATTGCCTGGAAATGCTACAGCATCCTCATTTTATGCTAAACAGATTTTTATGGAAGAGCAATAAAGGAGGAAATCTGCTTGCTAATTTGATTAAAAACACCATGGATCTCTGCGATTTCAGCTATTAAGATTCCAAATGGGAGGAGGCTAATTATAAAAGAAAATAAGAAATTGATTTCATCTTTAGGATTTATTATCAAACATTGCATATTTTAAGTGGAATTATTCATAACAATTAAAGATGCACTTTAACAATTACTCTAAGAATAGATATATTTTTAGTTTCACTTTAAAGTGAAAGGAATCTAAAGAAAAAGCAACACTGTAGCTTCAGTATTTATGGGAGAGAGATGTATTTTGTTAACCACATAAGCCCATTTTACTGAGAAGAAAGCAAATTGAAAGAATATCACTTGCTGAAACACAGATATGTAATGTCTCATAACTTAAGAACTGTATTCATTCTCTGTTTATACTATTTAATTTCTTTATTATATCATAGCTATTAGTAGACACCTCCTTTTTATCTTATTATTTATTCATCCATTAAACAGACATTTACGGAGCAGCTACTATGTGGCAGCCAGTGTTTCAGGCACAGGAGATACAGCAGAGAATGAAAGAGACAAAATTTCCTACCATCAAGAATCTTACATTCTGTTTGAAAAGGGATAATGTAAAAGATAAATAAGTATGATGTATAGTATGTTGGATGGCAATGAATGCTGAAGAAGATAAATATCAAGTGGAAGGGTGAGTTTTTTTTTTTTGAGATGATGGTCAAAGAAGGCCTCATTGTGGAAACTTGAGTAAAGATTTGAATGAAGTGAAGGAGCTGACCATGCTGATATCTTAAGAAAGCCTCTAGACAGATATGCAAAGGCCTGAGGCAGGCTGTGCATGGCTTGTTTGAGCAACAGCAAGAAATGATGTTGATAGAGTACATCTAGGTAGGTGCTGGGGAGAAGGCACAGGTTGTATGTAGGTCACAAAGCCACAGTAAGGATTTTGATTTCTATTTTAATTTATTTTACTTCATTGCATTTTAGTTTTTTGAGGCAAAGTCTCACTCTGTCACCCAGGCAGGCATGCAGTGGCATGACCACTGCTCACTGCAGCCTCAACCTCCCAGGTTCAAGTGATCCTCCTGCCTCAGCTTCCCAAGTGTCTGGGACTACAAGCACATGCCACCCTCCCCACTAATTATTTGTAGATAGTCTCATTATGTTGCCAGGACTGGACTCGAACTCCTGGGCTCAAGGGACCCCACCTAAACCTCCCAGAGTGTTGGGATTACAGGCATGAGCTACCACACCTGTCCAAATTTTGACTCCAAATTGAGATGGGAAGGAGTGGTAGCATTGAACAGAAGAGGCGTGATCTACCTTATTTCATCAGACATGAGCTTCTCAACTGCAGGGGCTTCTCTGGGCCATGCAGCTTTGTAAAAATTATCTTAGTGATATACTATTCTATCTACTGGGTTGTGGATAGCTCAAGAACCTTCTATCTGTTTTATAATTTAGTACACAGTTAATCCTGGAAAGTGTTTATTAATGATGCTGGTTACCTTTTAATGTGGGCCTAACTTAATCATAAAAATAAAAAATTTGCAAACTACACAGGAAAATCTGAGGGGTTACATCTTTTTAGTCCAGTTTAAATGCCTGTACTTCCTAAGAACTGAATAATTTGGTAAGTTAAAAAATATTTTTATTCATCATGCATATGGTAAATGTTCTTTGCTTTTCCTTTTTAGAACTACATTTAAAGAGAAATGAATTAATTCTGGAGTGCCACTTTGTCACAGAAAGAAGGCAAAGGGATATCTCTAGATTCTTATTTTATGTACCTTCTCATTCTTTTCCATGTTACCATAAAACAGTATTACTGCTTGGTGAAAGTTTTGTTTTATTGTAAAATGGTAAAATGCAGTTTAAATTTATTTCAAAGGATGAATCCAGGAGCCAGCTAAATATGCTCATGGGTCTGCTCAAGCCAAGGTTTAATTGCTGCTAATTGACAAGCCCAGTTGTACAGCACCAAATTTGGAACTGAAAATTCCCTGTCTTTGAATATCTGTAATTTAATCAAGCTTGCTTTAGCTCCTTTATTACATCATAATGAAATATAAAATACCTCACACACAAATGCTTCTCTTTCAGAAATTAAATAGAAAGCAAAGAATTAACAGGCCAAGAGTAACAATCAGTGCAAACACAATTACCTTCTCACATGCAAGATAAAGCAACTCTCCCCATTTTGCATGGCAAAAATGGGGAGAGTTGCTTTATCTATCATAGTAGCATGATCTTTTCTCCCTACTTGCCCAATTTTTTTTTTTTTTGAGATAGAGTCTGACTGTGTCACCCAGGCTAGAGTGCAGTGGTCTGATTTCGGCTCACTGTAACCTCCACCTTCTGGGTTCAAGCAATTCTCCTGCCTCAGCTTCCAAGCAGCTGGGATTACAGGTGCACACCACCATAGCTGACTAATTTTGGCATTTTTAGTGTATGGGGTGGGGTGGGGTTTCATCATATTGGCCAGGCTGGTCTGGAACTCCTGACTTCAGGTGATCTGCCTGCCTCAGCCTCCCAAAGTGCTGGGATTACAAGCCACCGCGCCTGGCCCCAAATCTTCGTTATCTTCATGTTTGTCCTAAAGCAAAAGAAAAAGATGAGCAACTGTGGAAAATAAAAATACCAAAGTGATTGGTATGTTTTCTGAGAAAACTTAAGCTTCAGGATGCTTATGACTATAATTATTAAACCCAAAGAAAGAAGTAAACCTTCTTCATGTATTTAGAAGCAATGTGAACATTTGCCACTAGTAGGATATAGAGTGAAGATTTCTTAACTCTTCATCCTTTCCATGCTAATTGAATGATGAAGACCTCAGGGGTTTTTCAAAAAATCTCATACAGAGTGCTAAAGCATCACTCGTTGATGGCCGGCCACGATGGATTCAGGCTTGTATAAATAATCCGCAGGGGTTCTTTGAATATATCACAGCCACGCTAGATAAAAGATGATCTGGGACTACAATATAGTTAATATTCCAGAAAAAAAGAAAGTGCATTTGATATGGTTCTACATCAGAGATTAAGGTAAAAGAACCACTGAACATGGGATAAAGAGTACCGAAGTGAAAATTAGTTTTAGAAACACTACAAAGCAAAGACTTTAAAAGCAACATTTATGTTGGAAAGAAAAAAAAGTGTTGAAACTGGGCAGCCCATGTGCAATTAATTGAAGTCCAATCCTTCCTTAAAAGCCCTTTCTAACACACCAAATATCTCACAAAGCTGATGGTAACTAAAAATCTTTCCAACTGTTTAGTGCAATAGACTTATCACTATTCTAGAAATGTAAAAATCTAAGTTCTAGTTGATTAAGTGATCTTGAGTAATTAACTACCACTCAGGGTCTCAGATTCTAACCTAGAGAATAGGAAATTGGGTCTAGAAAGATTGCCAAAGTCCCTCCTATCTCCATAACTATTTGATTCTAACAGCTTCATGGAGCTCTAGGGAATTTAATTATCAAGCAAGTCTCTCCATTAAGGTGGATAATTAAAATGAGTGAGTACTCTGTAGTGCATCGAAGCGGATTCAGATTGCTGGCTTTTTCAAATTTACAGTTTTGCTTTCAGTAAAAATTACACAGTATAATCAGTCCAGCTGTGGAAATGTGCTCTGAAGGCTATTGATTCCTGAGTTCTTGATACTTTCATTGACCCTATCAAAACACTTAAATATTCCAAAGCCTGGAGGGGCCCTGGAGAAGCTCAAGTTGTAACAATTTTGTACTGCCTGAGGTTTATATTGCTCCAGATAGTATATATTTTGTAATAGGGTTGAAAAGACAGTAAAATTTTTAAAGTGGCCACTCCTATAGTAGTGTAAATACATGAAAATCTAACCAAATGTTGTCTTTATTCTGAGTGTGTATGTGCACACAAATCCCAACAAAATGTTCTCTAACTAGTCTTATGTGACCCTGGCTTAAAATGTGGGCTGTTAGATTTTGAACTACTTGAGGTCAGGCATGGTGGTTCACACCTGTAATCCCAGCACTTTGGGAGGCTGAGGTGGACCGATCACCTGAGGTCAGGAGTTCGAGACCAACCTGGCCAGTATGGCGAAACCTTGTCTCCAACTAAAAACACAAAAATTAGCCAGGTGTGGTGGCATGTGCCTGTAATCCCAGCTTCTCAGGAGGCAGAGGCAGGAGAATTGCTTGAACTTGGGAAGCAGAGGTTGTAGTGAGCCTTGAGCCGAGATCGTGCCACTGTACCACAGCCTGGGCAACACAGTGAGATTCGGTCTCAAAAAATAAAAAATAAAAAAATCAAGATTTTGAACTACTTGAAAATAATAGACTGCTTTTATTATGTACAGAGTTAGTATTCTATGCAATTTTGTTGAATTAAATTTAATTCTTCTATCACCAGAGAACAATTTTTTTTTAAATGAGGAACATGATTACTAATTTAGATGACATGTAACCAAATTTAAGGCAGACAAAAAACAAAAAAAGTCTCTATTAGAAACCACAATGGAACATTTTTGGGGATAAAATGAAAATATTAACTTAAAATTCATTCTTCCATCCCTTTTAGCCCAAGTGAGTGAATAATTTTAAAACCTGAAACAAATGTTTTCTTAGTATAACCCTTCTAAAGAAGTCCTGTAATTTCACTAAATCACAGAACTCCCATTGCCTTAGATCAGGTGTGTGTGTATTATCAACATCAAACAAAACTTAATTATTTGTAATTGTCAGCAAAGCTGAGAAAAAACCTTATTGAAACGTGAACATTGTGAGAAAAAATATATCTATGCATTCCATAAAAAGCAAGCATTTCTTTGCCTGAATTTTTAAAAATTGTTTTATTTATAATTATTGTGGATATATAATAGTTGTACATATTTATATATATGTGATGTTTGGATACAGTATACAATGTGTAATGATCAAATCAGGGCAATTGAGATATCCATCGCCTTAAGCTTTTATCATTTCTTTGTGTTAGGAACATTTCAATTCCACTCTTTTAGTTATTTTGAAATATACACTAAGTTATTGTTAACTATAGTCACCCTATTATGCCACCAAACACTAAATTGTACTCTATCTAATTGCGTTTTTGTACTAATTAACCCTACCCTCCTTATGCCCCTTCTCCATTACCCTTCCCAGCCTGTGGTAACCAGCATTCTATTCTCTATAATTTGTAATAATTATACTTCTAGAGTAAAAGATAAACTCTGCCTACCTGGGTCTTGATTCTCTTAGGAGGGATAAGTCATGTCCAAGAATAGAATACAAAAAGAGAAAATGGGGTCGGTAGTATGATGTTATACTATACTTGGTGTGCTATACTAAATGGTGTCAGTTTCAGATAAAATGACATTAGAATTCAGGAGGGAGACATTCCAGCTGGAGCAATTAGGAATCAGGGAAGTCATTGTAAACAAAGTGGTATTTTTGATAGACCTGGACTTCAAAATATGGAAATTAGTGGGGAGGGTGATGATTCCAGCATTCCAAGGAAAAAGCAAGGGGAGAAGGAAGTGTGAGGCACCAACTGAAAAGAGGACTTGATCTTTCTGAGCCTCTAGTGTGTGAAAGAGATCAATGGGCTGTGAGGGGCTAGATGGTGTAAAGCTTTGGAGGCCTGACGTGCACTTTAATCATCAGACGTGGACCAGGTATAGAGGGTTTTAAGAAGGAGAATGACAGAACCAGAGCTGTGCTTTTGGAGATTTATTCTGACAGCAGTGTGTAGGATGGATTGAAGGAGGTGATGCCAGCTCAGGCTCAACAATTCCTTAAAGTGGAGAAAAGGCACAGTTGCAGTAGAGACTAACCCACGTGCCACTGAAAATTGTCCTGTGTTCCACCTGCAGCACCAATCTGAAGACTGTCCACCTCTTTCCAGAATACCATGGATCTGTGAACAGTTAAAACCTATTACATGAGCTGTGTGGAGCTGACCTGATAGGGATAATTATAATAAAAGGTTTATATCATTCCCTAGGACTAGGGGTAAAGGCGGTATAACACTCTTACACTCCTACTTTGTTCCTGTTTTAGCTTTTGAAGTTTTATAATAGCAAGTTACTTGATTTGTCTTGAGATTTGTGCTGTATCACCGATATAAGCTTTCTAATTATCTTTATCAACGTGGCTACAGAAAGGAAAAATGTGATTCCATAATTTAGATTTGTAGATAGCAAATAGAATGCTAATTGATACTTTGGAAATATGATTTTCAAACTTAGCAGAGTAGGTAACAGCAAGAAAAATGTTTTAACCTGAAGTCATTTTGAAGGCTAAAATAGATGTTAAATTTAACCTGAAAGGGAAAGTGAGGAGAACCCTGCTTGAGGCTTTAATTCTTTGATTAAACTTGATAGTGGGTTATCTTTAGGGTAACCTCTACTCCAATATGAGCCTCATTCTATGGGCCAAGCCATTGTAATTATATATAATAGAATTTTTTTTTCCAAAATACATTACAATATCTGAAGGAGATAATCACATTTTAGCAGAGAGAAATGAAAATCTGTCAAAGAGAATGAAGAAATTGTATTTGCCTTTCTTGTCTTTGGTGCCTAAAGTGAAATGAAATTGTTTTCCTGTTATCAGGCCAAGTGCAGACATACTTTAAGGGACCAGCCTTCCTTAACGATTTTACCAGGTAAAGACATCAGTTCTGCCTTCCTCCTTGCTTTAGGGCACTGCAAATGGCTTCAGAGCACATCTATATGCTAGTTCACTGGAAAGAATCGTTGTCCAAAGTTTTGCAGAACAAAACTCCCCTCAATTCTCAAGAGACCAGTTACACAAAGCTGTGAGCTGAGTTTTGTTATATTCAGATTCACTATCCAGATCTCTCATGAGCTTTGAGTTTCAGCTAGGATATTTTGAACCTAAGGAATATTTTACCCTTTCTCTTTCTCCAGGAAGCAACAATCCAGTATAAAAGGAGTTATATAAGCAAGACATAACTGTGAGCTTTGAAACTATTTTTAATCACCAGAGCCTGCTTCTTACCATAAAACGATTTCTCAAGCTCCATAATTTGGGATAGAAAACAATGGCAATCTTGAAGACATACCAGCAAGGACATTATTGAAGTAGAGAAGCATTCAAAATGGGATCAGAGGACGCATCTATTCACAGGTCCACTTGATGCCAAGGCTTATAGAAAAAAATCAGAGATATATTTAGTGTCATTGAAACTGTTCCCATTTTTACATAGGGAGAGATCAGCATTATATTTTGAGAAACCATAGGGAAGGAGCCTGTCTTTTAAAGTCTGGTGCTACCCAGGATTCTGTCTTTGGTCATGGGCTCATCTAATGGGTCATCTCTTACTCTGTTATAGTTTTACCTATTACACGCTGTATACGCTGCTAACATCCAAATCTAAAAATTCAGCCCAGACCTAATCCCTGAGGTTCAGATTTGAAGATTTGTGTGATGACCTAGATATATATGTGGATATCCCTCCCACAGGCATCTGGCACCCGCCCTGTCTTCTAGAGCACCCTGTCCCCACTCATAGCACTCCTTGTATTGAGTTCTAAGTGCTTATGTCAGGGCTTATCTCCTCCACTGGACCAAAAGCACTGGGAAGGTCAGGGTGAGGTCTGTTTTGTTCATAATTAAAAGCCTTGCTCCTGGTACATAGCAACTGTTCAATAAATATTTTTTAAATAAGTGAATCACTGGAGTGGGGCTTGAAAAATTCTGGAATAATTATAATTTTATAAAATGTCCTTCTAACGCAATCTGCTCTCCAGCCCCTGCCATTTAAGATGAAGGGACTGCATTAGGACTTACTTAAGTACCTGTCTACTTAGGGTCACAGCACACTGATTCGCTGTGTAGGCATTTTGGACTATGATTTGTTGTATGACTTTGCCTATGAATATTCTGCCAAGTACAAATACTTTAATATGATTGAACATTCAGTTGATGAAGTTGTAAATAGATAATTATTGCCTTTCAGAAGAAAGTTGCTAAAAATGCATATATATTCAAAGCAATACCTGAGAAGCATAACATAAAAAGCGTTTGCATTCCAATGAACACGGTTCAGTGAAAGCTGAGCTTTGCCTCACAGAGGCTAGGCAAACTGCATCTGGGAACCTTCTGGGAAAACTATAGAAATCCAATTAGGAACAGTCTTCAATGGACTCAGAATGTTTAGGTATGATAGAGAAACCAGTAATTCTTCTCATCAGTAAAAGTAATGAAGTGCCTTTTAAAAAGCCCTTCCGTGTCTCCTGTTTAATAAGTAGATATAAAATTGGGGTACTTACAAAAAGTATTTAATTGTCATAGGTAATTGCCAAGATACATTTTTAAGAATCCAAATTTGGTCAAGAAATACATATAAACAACTTTTGAAGAACATCAAAAATTGAAGAGCATATCAGACCATCTGGGACTGGATTCCCTTCAACTCGTCTGGGATGTGCTCTCTGCCCCTCCCTGAGCCAGCTGCTTCATTTTTCCCTGTCCTCCTGTCTTTAAAATCACAAAAGGACATTAGACATTAACTGATGCCTTGCATTAATTTATATTTGGGGGATACTGGAAAAACTGACATTTCTTCTAAGTGTGCAGGATTCTCCTGAGTAGACAGTGTGAGAAAAAGTTATAAATACTTTTCAGGTCTCTTTTCAAGTATGAAATTGAGAAATATCCTGAAAAGTCAGAGTCAGACTGAATTTAGCTAAGAAAATACAAATCCTATGATTTCTGCTACAATGGTATCTGAATCAAGATAATGACCATTAAATCTCAGACCTTTACAAAGGTCTTCAGTCAGGCAGAACAAAAACAGTAATTTGTTAAATGAGACTATGGGAAATACTACCCATCTCCTGAGGTCCCTCATTTATCACTTTGTCTTGAATCTTACTTCTCCAGTTTCCTTATAGTTTTCAATTACGAATGCTAGAATCACTGCTGTCACTTAAAAAAATAGAATGTCTTTATTTCTTTATACCATTTGCATTTTAATTTCCTGTCCCTTTCAGAGACATTTCTTTTGCTAAGTAATGGCTAGCAGCCAATCTCAATCTGGAGAGGAAATGATCAAAATCTTAATTCTCCTGGAGGGGGAGCTACTATATTTGTCTTTTGTTTCTGGATTTGATCATCAGACTGTATGTTTCTGCCACATTAACCTCATTTTAGCAGTAGTTTTCAATGAGTGAGAGGAAAAAGTAGAAGAGATGCTTTCGATCCAATGGTTAATTTGTTTGACACAACATTTGCTTCCACACAATGGGTGATGGTAGTTTATATTACTCTTTAAATCAGAGTTCAACACATGTTTTATAGTATCAAATTAATAATATTCATTGTGGATCTTAAAGTTGGATATTAGCAAAAGTGATAGAAATACATGAACACAGAGCAGCAAAATCATCTTCACAAATGGTGATCCTCTGTTAATGTTGAGTTTTTGTTCTTCTTATTCCCTTTAGTCATCTATATGGTCAAATTATCTGGTCAAATTTTATTTTTAAAAATTATGATTTTTCTTAGATTCCAATAGTAATACAAAAGCAAACAAACAGTACTTAGTTACTTTTTACTTGTTAGTTGAAAATTGTAAGGTATAAAAGTAAACATGTTTTTACTTTTTTGTAAAGTAAGATTGTATGAGACAGAATGTACATCTTAAATTCTCTTAAAGAAAGTAAATTTATTAACTTAAGAGTTCAGAGGTTAGTGGACTCTGGGTGTAGTCTGATCAAGTCACTCAATTTTTTATAATTCTATTGGCTCTTTTTTATTCCATGAAAAGCTTCATTCTGTGACTTTACTATTTTTGTGCCTGCAAAGAATGATTGCATTTGTAAGTATCACTTCTTCCTATAATACTGTCCAATTATAAAGAGAATGTCTTAGATTAAGTAAAAAGATAACTACCTTTTTCCCAATGTCAAAAATTTTTGGCTTCATCTTGTTTGAAACAAAGTATTTCATGTGAACACCTCTGAATCAATCAGTGTAACTGACAACTCCTGGATATGCAGATTGGAAGACAGGCATAGGCAGTGGATTAGGTCTCATGCACTGGGGTCAGTCCTTCAAAGTGCTTGCTGCTGTGCAATAGGAGAGAGGCACAGCACATGCTGAGGAGGCAATGACAGTCACTGCAGATACCCAAACTTTCTTAACATTTCAATTGGCTCTTAAATCACAAAAGTATTCTCTCTAGCATACAGAAAAATGACCCCCAATCATCAGAGCAAAGATTCTCTCAATTCTACAGCAGTCAAGGTTTACTTGCCTATAATGCCTGCCTTTTTTTTTGAATGCTCTTAGCAAGCTTTATAGCAATTTTAAAATCTGATTCTTTGAAATCCAGAAAGTTACTAATTGGGAGTTAGAAGGGGGAAAAAAAAGAGTCAGTGTCAAAAGGTTTATTGTAAAGGTCTTTCTTGTCTTTTTGGGAGAGGGGGAGAGAGCGTTATGGTCTGAAATGTGTTCTCAAATTCATGTTGAAGTCCCAATCTCCAGTATGTTTTTGGAGATAAGGTCTTTAAAGAAGTGATTAGGCCCTAATCTAAAATGACTATCAGAAAAGCAAGATGTCCCTATAAGAAAAGCAAGAGCTGGAGATCGAGACCATCCTGGCTAACATGGTGAAACCCTGTTTCTACTAAAAATACAAAAAATTAGCCAGGCATGGTTGTGGGTGCCTGTAGTCCCAGCTACTTGGGAGGCTGAGGCAGCAGAATGGTGTGAACCCAGGAGGTGGAGCTTGCAGTGAGCCGAGATCACGCCACTGCACTCCAACCTGGGTGACAGAGGGAGACTCCGTCTCAAAAAGAAAAAAAAGAAAGAAAGAAAAAAAAGCAAGAGCTACCAGAGGTAAGAGCACACAAAGGAATGACCAAGAGATGAGGCAGCGGGACGGCAGCCATCTGCAAGCCAAGAAAGAGTTTCAGAAGGACTCAACCCTGCTGACCCCTTGATGTTGGACTTCCAGCTTCTAGAACAGTGAGGAGATACATTTCTGCTGCTTAATCTACCCAGTTTGTGGTATTTTGTTATGGTATCCCTAGCAAACTAATACAGAACAGTGGTTTGTTTGCTTTTTCTTAACTTTTCTTTTGGAGGCTATAAAACCAACTGCTTCTTCCAACATTTTAATTTAGGATTTTGTTGCAGTAGGAGACTTGATTTCATAGAAGTAATAGTTATTTTGCTGGTGTTCAAAGGATACTTCTGGTACTTGGTTAGGTTGATGCGTTTCTCTTCACCAGTGAAGTCTAATGCTACAGGAAAGTTTTCAAATTTCACACTGGTCCAGGACCAGTAATTTTCCTTCCAACTGGCAAATACTTTGAGGATGACAGCTGTGAGCCAGTGCAACTTTCACCATGGTCTCTTTCTAATTTTTTTGTTGGTGTTTATGAGTATAACTTTTCCCCTTGGAGCCTTGGGTTCATTCCTGGTGATGCAGGATTTTATCTCCTTAGCTCAGCTAGGTCTGGGTTCTTGTCTTGTCTCATGACCAGGAAAAATCAAGAACACAGACACTTGAAGAGTGAGTGGAGTAGAATTTATTAAGTGAAAATGAAAGCTTTCAGCAAAAAGGGCATCCTGAAAGCAGGTTGCTAGTTGCCCTTCACAGTACTGATGGAGCTGGATTCCCTATTTGTATAAGGCACAAATTCCAGGTGGCTCTGCCCCATTCACCCCAGTGTGCATGTGGACACTTAATCGTCTCCGGGCATGTTTAGGCAAGCCCCTGTGCAAGTTCTCTTATCTGCACAAAATATCTGGTGTAGGTGCTTGTAGGTCAGGTCAAGTCAGATGTTCTTCAGGGACCCTTCCCTTACTGTCTGCCTAAAGCAAGCTGGTTAACTCCTTTCAGTGGCTTTGAACGTTTTTTGCTGTTGTTTTTCTAAGCACTATCTCTTTTCATTTTATTTCACCATAAATCCAGTTCTTATAATGTATAAAAGAAATATCTCCTTTTAATGTGTGCTGAGGTTTGGAACTCAAATGTACAAATTATGACTGCCTATGTATAAAAAATAGAAATATGTTACCATTAAATAAAATAATAGGCAGACAATGTTAGTTTGAAATGTTCTTTTTCCCCTCTGCTCCTATTAAATTTGGGTTGGTTCCTTGTTAGAGAAAAGAGAAAGAAATAAAGTGCAATGCTTTTGCCTAGAAACTTATCCCCAAAGGAACTGAGTTAACTGTACCTAGCCCCAGAGAAAGACATGAAATTATGACTGGCTAAAAAGGCTAACCAAGATGTGTGTTTTTCTAGAATTTCTTCTTATATTCTTTGAGCCTATATAATACAATATGATCAGTACCTTCACTTTCATTGTTTGTTGTAATTGTGAAATGAGTGTGATAATTCTGCCCATGATACCTCAGAGTCTGTTACCAAAGTCACTGAAAACATCACAAAGGAGGACCTTGTGCTCCTCAGAATATGTTGAATAAGTATTAAATGTGATAAACTGTAGAGAATCTGGGTGTTTTCATAATCTCTTCATTATTCTGGTGAGCTTATTTTTGTGTTATTCCTTTGGAAGAGAACGCCTAATAAAATGAGTTGAGTAATGTATACTGTGTCAGAGTGAACAATACTCCTGGATTTGGGAGTGTTTATTTTAGTTATAAAGGAAGCTGCAGTTTAGAATTTATTCTAGAGTAGTGGTTCTCCCAGCACGGAGTTTGAGATCTGAGAATGGACAGACTGCCTGCTCAAGTGGATCCCTGACCCCCGAGTAGCCTAACTCGGAGACATCCCCCACTAGGGGCAGACTGACACCTCACACCTCACACCGCTGGGTACACCTCTGAGATGAAGCTTCCAGAGGAATGATCAGGCAGCAACATTTGCTGTTCAGCAGTATTCACTCTTCTGCAGCCTCCGCTGCTGATCTCCAGGCAAACAGGGTCTGGAGTTGACCTCGAGCAAACTCCAACAGACCTGCAGCTGAGGGTCCTGACTGTTAGAAGAAAAAATAACAAACAGAAAGGACATCAACATCAAAACCCCATCTGTACGTCACCATCATCAAAGACCAAAGGTAGATAAAACCACAAAGATGAGGAAAAAGGAGTACAGAAAAGCTGGAAATTCTAAAATTCAGAGTGCCTCTCCCCCTCCAAAGGAAAGCAGCTCCTTACCAGCAATGGAACAAAGCTGGACAGAGAATGATTTTGACAAGTTTAGAGAAGAAGGCTTCAGAGGATCAAACTTCTCTGAGCTAAAGGAGGAATTACAAACCAGCGCAAAGAAACTAAAAACCTTGAAAAAAGATTTGACGAATGGCTAACTAGAATAACCAATGTAGAGAAGTCCTTAAACGACCTGATAGAGGTGAAAACCATGAAACGAGAACTGAGTGACAAATGCACATGCTTCAGTAACTGACTCGATCAACTGGAAGAAAGGGTATCAGTGATTGAAGAGCAAATGAAAGACATGAAGTGAGAAGAGAAGTTTAGAGAAAAAAGAGTAAAAAGAAATGAACAAGGCCTCCAAGAAATATAGGACTACGTGAAAAGATCAAATCTACGTCTGATTGGTGTACCTGAAAGTGACGGGAAAAATGGAACTAAGTTGGAAACCACTCTGCAGGATATTATCCAGGAGAACTTCCCCAACACAGCAAGGCAAGCCAACATTTAAATTCAGGAAATACAGAGAATGCCACAAAAGATACTCCTTGAGAAGAGTAACTCCAAGACACAAAATTGTCAGATTCACCAAAGTTGAAATGAAGGAAAAAATGTTAAGGGCAGCCAGAGAGAAAGGTCAGGTTACCCACAAAGGGAAGCCCCTCAGACTAACAGCAGATCTCTCAGCAGAAACTCTACAAGCCAGAAGAGAGTGGGGGCCAATACTCAACATTTTTAAAGAAAAGAATATTCAACCCAGAATTTCATATCCAGCCAAACTAAGTTTCATAAGTGAAGGAGAAATAAAATCCTTTACAGACAAGCAAATGCTGGGAGATTTTGCCACCACCAAGTCAGCCTTACAAGAGATCCTGACGGAAGCACTAAACATGGAAAGGAACAACCGGTACCAGCCACTGCAAAAACATGCCAAAAAGTAAAGACCATTGATGGTAGGAAGAAACTGCATCAAATAACGAGCAAAATAACCAGCTAATATCATAATGACAGGATCAAGTTCACACATAACAATATTAACCTTAAATGTAAATGGGCTAAATGCTCCAATTAAAAGACACAGACTGGCAAATTGGATAAGGAGTCAAGACCCCTCAGTTTGCTGTATTCAGGAGACCCATCTCAAGTGCAGAGACACACATAAGCTCAAAATAAAGGGACGGAGGAAGATCTACCAAGCAAATGGAAAACAAGAAAAGGTGGAGGTTGCTATCCTAGTCTCTGATAAAACAGACTTTAAACCATCAAAGATCAAAGGAGACAAAGAAGGACATTACATAATGGTAAAGGGATCAATTCAACAAGAAGAGCTAACTATCGTAAATATATATGCATCCAATACAGGAGCACCCAGATTCATAAAGCAAATCCTTAGAGACTTACAAAGAGACTTAGACTCCCATACAATAGTAATGGGAGACTTTAACACCCCACTGTCAACATTAGACAGATCAACGAGACAGAAAGTTAACAAGATATCCAGGAATTGAACTCAGCTCTGCACCAAGCAAACCTAATAGACATCTACAGAACTCTCAACCCCAAATCAACAGAATATACATTCTTCTCAGTACCACATTGCACTTATTCCAAAATTGATCACAGAGTTGGAAGTAAAGCACTCCTCAGCAAATGTACAAGAACAGAAATTATAACAAACTGTCTCTCAGACCACAGTGCAATGAAACTAGAATTCAGGATTAAGAAACTCAATCGAAACCACTCAACTACATGGAAACTGAACATCCTGCTCCTGAATGACTCCTGGGTACATAACGAAATGAAGGCAGAAATAAAGATGTTCTTTGAAACCAATGACAACAAAGATACAACATACTGGAATCTCTGAGACACATTTAAAGCAGTGTGTAGAGGGAAGTTTATAGCACTAAATGCCCACAAGAGAAAGCAGGAGAGATCTAAAATTGACACCCTAACATCACAATTAAAAGAACTAGAGAAGCAAGAGCAAACACATTCAAAAGCTAGCAGAAGGCAAGACATAACTAAGATGAGAACAGAACTGAAGGAGATAGAAACACACAAAACCCTTCAAAAAAATCAATGAATCCAGGAGTTGGTTTTTTAAAAAGATCAACAAAATTGACAGACCGTGAGCAAGACTAATAAAGAAGAAAAGAGGGAAGAATCAAATAGATGCAATAAAAAATGATAAAGGGGATATCACCATGGACCCCACAGAAATACAAACTACCATCAGAGAATACAATAAACACCTCTGTGCAAATAAACTAGAAAACCTAGAAGAAATGGATAAATTCCTGGACACGTACACTCTCCTAAGACTAAATCAGGAAGAAATTGAATCCCTGAATAGACCAGTAACAGGCTCTGAAATTGAGGCAATAATTAAGAGCTTATCAACCAAACAAAGTCCAGGACCATACAGACTCACAGCTGAATTCTACCAGAGGTACAAGGAGGATCTGGTACCATTTCCTCTGAAACTATTCCAAGCAACAGAAAAAGAGGGAATCTTCCCTAACTCATTTTATGCAGATGACACATCTTGATACCAAAGCCTGGCAGAGACACAACAAAAAAAGAGAATTTTAGACCAATATCCCTGAGGAACATTGATGCAAAAATCTTCAATAAAATACTGGCAAAATGAATCCAGCAGCACATCAAAAAACTTACCCACCATGATCAAGTGGACTTCATCCCTGGGATGTAAGGCTGGTTCAACTTATGCAAATAATAAACATAATCCAGCATATAAACAGAACCAAAGGCGAAAACCACATGATTATCTCAATAGATGCAGAAAAGGCCTTTGACAAAATTCAACAGCCCTTCATGCTAAAAACTCTCAATAAATTTGGTATTGATGGAGTATATCTCAAAATAATAAGAACTATTTATGGCAAACCCACAGCCAATATCATACTGAATGGGCAAAAACTGGAAGCATTCCCCTTGCAAACTGGCACAAGACAGGGATGCCCTCTCTCACTACTCCTATTCAACATAGTGTTGAAAGTTCTAACCAGGGCATTCAGGCAAGAGAAAGAAATAAAGGGTATTCAATTAGGAAAAGAGGAAGTCAAATTGTCCCTGTTTGCAGATGACATGATTGTATATTCAGAAAACTCCATCCTCTCAGCCCAAAATCTCCTTAAGCTGATAAGCAACTTCAGCAAAGTCTCAGGATACAAAAGCAATGTGCAAAAATCACTAGCATTCTTATACACCAATAACAGACAAACAGAGAGCCAAATTATGAGTGAACTCCCGTTCACAATTGCTTCAAAGAGAATAAAATACCCAGGAATCCAACTTACGTGGGATGTGAAGGACCTGTTCAAGGAGAACTACAAACCACTACTCAATGAAATAAAAGAGAACACAAACAAATGGAAGAACATTCCATGCTCATGGATAGGAGGAATCAAAATGGCCATACTGCCCAAGATAATTTATAGATTCAATGCCATCTCCATTAAGCTACCAATGACTTTCTTCACAGAATTGGAAAAAAGTACTTTAAAGTTCATATGGAACCAAAAAATAGCCCACATTGTCAAAACAGTCCTATGCTAAAAGAACAAAACTGGAGGCATCACATTACCTGACTTCAAACTATACTACAAGGCTAGAGTAACCAAAACAGCATGATACTGGTACCAAAACAGAGATGTAGACCAATGGAACCAAACAGAGCCCTCAGAAATAATACCACACATCTACAGCCATCTGATCTTTGACAAACCTGACAAAAACAAGAAATGGGGAAAGGATTCCCTATTTAATAAATGGTGCTGGGAAAACTGGCTCACCATAAGTAGAAAGGTAAAACTGGATCCCTTCCTTACACCTTCTACAAAAATCAATTCAAGATGGATTAGAGATTTAAATGTTAGACGTAAAACCATAAAAACTCTAGAAGAAAACCTAGGTAAAACCATTCAGGACATAGGCATGGGCAAGGACTTCATGTCTAAAACACCAAAGCAGTGGCAACAAAAGCCAAAATTGACAAATGGGATCTAATTAAACTAAAGAACTTCTGTACAGCAAAAGAAACTACCATCAGAGTGAACAGGCAACCTGCAGAATGGGAAAAAATTTTTGCAATCTACTCATCTGACAAAGGGCTAATATCCAGAACCTACAAAGAACTCAAACAACTTTACAAGAAAAAAACAACCCCATCAAAAAGTGGGCAAAGGATATGAACAGACACTTCTCAAAAGAAAACATTTATGCAGCCAATAGGCACATGAAAAAATGCTCATCATCACTAGCCATCAGAGAAATGCAAATCAAAACCACAATGAGATACCATCTCATACCAGTTAGAATGGCGATCATTAAAGAGTCAGGAAACAACAGGTGCTGGAGAGGATGTGGAGAAATAGGAATGCTTATACACTGTTGGTGGGACTGTAAACTAGTTCAACCATTGTGGAAAACAGTGTGGCAATTCCTCAAGGATCTAGGACTAGAAATACCATTTGACCCAGCCATCCCATTACTGGGGATATACCCAAAGGATTATAAATCATGCTGCTATAAAGACACACACACCCCTATGTTTATTGTGGCACTATTCACAATAGCAGAGACTTGGGACCAACCCAAATGTCCATCAGTGATAGACTGGATTAAGAAAATGTGGCACATATACACCATGAAATACTATGCAGCCATAAAAAAGGATGAGTTCATGTCCTTTGTGGGGACATGAGTGCAGCTGGAAACTGTCATTCTCAGCAAACTATTGCAAGAACAGAAAACCAAAGACTGCATGTTCTCACTCATGGGTGGGAATCGAACAATCTTAGACACAGAAAGGAAACATCACACACTGGGGCCTGTTGTGGGGTGGGCGGAGTGGGGAGGGATAGCATTAGGAGATACACCTAATGTAAATGATGAGTTAATTGTGCAACACACCAACATGGCACATGTATTCACATGTAACAAACCTGCACGTTGTGCACATGTGTCCTAGAACATAAAGTATAATTAAAAAAAAAGAAACAAAGAATTTATTCTAGACAAATAATGACTTTTAAAGGCAACCATGGTTTTAATGGTTCTCTCAATCAAGCGAAAACAATGTAGGAAAATGTAAACATTTAAACCTCAGAAATGCCAGTGAAGACTATAAAACTAATTCAGTTATGATTTCAAAATCGTATTTGATCTATTTATATAAATGTTTTATAAAACAGGAATGAAACCACTCCTCAGCAGGAACTACTCAGTCCTGCAATTATAATTTGAATCAATATCATATGAATATTGAGCAACATTGCCTTGCAATTTTTTCTCTGTTGATTCAAAAATCACTTGTCCTCAAACCTACTTCTGTCTTTTCTTTAGAGACAGGCTCATTTTTGCTTAATGATACGATGCAAATGAAAGGAATACATTTGGGAAAATACGATTTCTCTAGCTCTTTTTTTTTCTAACTCTATAATTTTACTTGTAAATATCAACTATATTATCCAGTCTTTAAGAATCACTAATAGAACAAGAATTATTAGAAAAGAAAATCAGATAAGGCCTCAACAATGGTGACTTTTAATTAGCACTTTTGCAATATGATGTTCTGAAGAAAATATGATTAGTGGTTACTATAATGTTTACAATGTCATTTACCTGAACTTTACATTTGTGTCATTTTTGTAGATAAATAAAGGGACACACTCTCAAAGATTCCATTTCTGATTTATATTTTTTAAAGCAAGGTGATGGTTTAATGGTCTTTAATTCATTTTCATATCATAATGGACAGATGGTGGAGAAGGATTTTCCCCACTGTGTAGGTGTATGATATTAAAGCAATAAACACTATACAAAGTAAGTTAAATTTTCTATAATATATATGATATGTGTGTGTATGTGTGTGTATTTCCTGAGACTAAGATATTTTATTAAGACAAGTTATTCTTCAGGAGCATTTTGTGAAATATCAAATATTAATCTATTTGAATTTATGATTTGATAAAGGGAGTTATTAACTTCTTTCTGATGGAAACCTTTTTGCAACAGGGCAAAATAGATTGGTCCCTAATTTCTTTTTTTTTTTTCTTTTTTATTATACTTTAAGTTCTAGGGTACATGTGCACAGCGTGCAGGTTTGTTACATACACATACATGTGCCATGTTGTTGTGCTGCACCCATTAACTCGTCATTTACATTAGGTATATCTCCTAATTTCTTAATCACTCCTTCAATAATTCTAGGGACAGACATTCATTAATCAGCTCTCAGATAAGAAACTTGCTCTGTTCTTTTAATGATCAAGTATTCTTGGGAGACTTGATCATTAAAAGAAAGCGGAAAGAATCTCCAACCACCTTTTCCGCTTTCATAATATTAGATTTGTTGCTTCATCACCGAAATTGCCTTTGACTTTCTTCTATACCATCAATGACTAAAATTCAAACTCTCGCTTCTTTTTCCTGAATCAGCCTCTTAGGCTTGAATCCTCAGAACTTTAACATCATTTGTTAAATTATTTTTAAGCACTTGCTTGTAGATTATCTGCTGCATTCCTATTGTTGATGGGATTGATGTTGATCAATGTAAAGGTAAAGGTCCATGTTCAGGTAAATGACGTTGTAAACATTATAGTAACCACTAATCATATTTTCTTCAGAACATCATGTTGCAAAAGTGCTAATTAAAAGTCATCATTGTTGAGGCCTTATCTAGTTACCTTTTCTAATAATGCTTATTCTATTAGTGATTCTTTTTTTTTTTTTTTGAGACAGAGTCTCTCTCTCTGTCGCCCAGGCTAGAGTGCAGTGACGCGACCCCGGCTCATTGCAAGCTCCACGCCATTCTCCTGCCTCAGGCTCCGGAGTAGCTGGGACTACAGGCCCCCGCCACCACCCCCGGCTAATTTTTTTTTTTTTTGTATTTTTAGTAGAGATGGGGTTTCACCGTGTTAGCCAGGATGGTCTCGATTTTCTGACCTCGTGATCCACCCGTCTCGGCCTCCCAAAGGGCTGAGATTATAGGCTTGAGCCACCGCGCCCGGCCTCTATTAGTGATTCTTAAAGGTTGGATAATATAATTGATGTTTACAAGTAAAACTTTAGAGTTAGAGAAAATAAATAGCTAGAAAAATCATATTTTTACAAATGTATTCCTTTCATTTGCATAGTATCATTAAGCAAAAATGAGCCTGTCTCTAAAGAAAAGACAGGAGTAGGTTTGAAGACAAGTGATTTTTGAATCAACACAGAAGAAAATGTTGATCCCATCAACCACAGGGATGCAGGGATTGATGCTGATCCCTCTGAATGATGATATACTGCTAAGTTGAGCCAAAGAAAAAAAAAATTAAAAGCATCTTTTCTCTATAACTTCCTTCCAAAAATCAAAGAATGAAATAAGACATGAGAAATTAGAACATAAATTATTAAGATGGGTTCTATAAGACCAAATGTGTTGGTAGACCTATATGTCTGTAAAATGACTTAAAAATGTGTAATTTGTAGAAATATCTCCCAAAATAAGCTTTCAGAAACAGGCTAATTATACTGACTAAATCTTTTTGACCTGTTTTCCTTCACTCATGTAAGATCTGCCTGTGGTGTTTCAAAGCACCCTTCATGCTTTAAACTGTTTCTGCTGGAGCCAGGATCCAAGTTCCATTCATTTTTCTCCCATTTTAGTCCTTAATATGGTATTTAGTAACTGTTAAACATGACTGAATGAATCAAGCATTATAATTTTATATATGAGTCTTATATCAACAGGATTCTAAACACATTGATTATTTTAGCAGTAGATGTAATAAATTGTCTTGATAAACTGCATCACTGATCCATGCTTTACTAGTGAAACAGTTAACCATGTCAACTTTTAGTTATGGCCACAGCTACTTTCTGCTATCCTACTTTATATTCATTGATTCTACCTTGAATATAATTTTCCATTAGCTTAAATTTATATTATCAAAGAAACAAAAAATTAATTAGGCTGACAGATAAAATCAGAGGATAGAAGAATTATCAGGACACTTGTTAGTTACATTAAGATAAAAGGTTTTAGACTTTTGCCCTTACAGACATTTTGATTGAGCTTTTAAAAGTACTGCCATTCCCTGTTTCCAACAGGCTCAAAGCTTAAACTACTAA
Source organism: Macaca thibetana thibetana (assembly GCF_024542745.1). Taxonomy (NCBI): domain Eukaryota; kingdom Metazoa; phylum Chordata; class Mammalia; order Primates; family Cercopithecidae; genus Macaca; species Macaca thibetana. Next base: position 93,195,520 of record NC_065581.1, read on the forward strand.
TTTAATTTTTGGCACACTGAATAAAAACTGGGAATTCTGAAATCTGTGTCAATGATGGAATTGTGTCTCTGTTGAAGAGTCGGGGGAAAGAGTGGGGAGGAAACTGTGAGTACAGTTCTCGATTGCCCAGTCCTTTCAGCACCTCATAATTTGTGCTGATGAAAAATACCACAGTTATGCTGCCTGAGTTTGCAGAATAAATAGCTTTGGTTTCCATTACTAACTGTGTTTCTATTTGAATAGCAAAGACTTGATTTACCTGATTTGTAGAACAGTCACTCTAGTCAATCCGGAGTGAAACAATTGGTAAGTGTAGTTGAAATAATATGTATGAAAGTTTTTTAAAAAGTAAGTGCTATAAAAACTCAAGGCATTATTTATTAAATTGTTATATACAATGATAAAAAATTTGTCCAACTTGATGATTCACTAAATTGTTCCAAATAAGTCAAAAAAAGGGGAAGAGAGAGGCTAATAATAGATATTGATGACTTTCACAAATACATTATCATAGATAACTAGCTCTTATCTATGGAAATAGACTTTGGTGATAACATAGAAAAATGAAAATGCAGATCTATGTATAAATTCATATTGATTAATATATAATCTTTTTACAAAGCAAAATTATCACATTTGGATTTTTCTTTACTATTGTTTATTATGTACTTAAAGTAGTAGAAATAATAATAATCAGAAGGTGCTAATGATTGAGAGAGAGTGTATGGCTGACAGAGAAAAATAATGAAAGACAATATTCTGTTTTTAAACTATGATTATGAAAAGGTGAATTGTAATTACTGGATAACCTCCATCTACTTCTATAGGGTAAATTAAGAGGGATTTTATTCCTCAGTAGAGGAAAATCTGGATTCATTTTGTAATACCAGAGTAGAAACAGTAATTGGCACAAGATCAAACTCAAGGAAAAGACTTTATAGCTAGAAATTTGCTATCATCTGAATGTTATATCCGCCCCAAATTTATATGTCAAAACTTAATCCCAAATGTGATGATATTAAGAGATGGGGTCTTTAGTGGGTGATTGGATCATGAGTACAGAGCTCTCCTGGATGGGATAAGTGCCTTTATTAAAGAGGCTCAAGGAATATCATTGGCCCCTCCAACCATAATCGGACACAGCTAGAAGATGTCCTCTGTGAGGATCAGGCGTTCCCCAGACACCAAATCTGCCAACACCTTAATCTTGGACTTCCCAGCCTTCAGAGCTGTGAGGAATAAATATTTGTTGTTCATAAGCCACGCAGTTTATTATATGTTGTTGTAACAGCCTGAATGGACTAAGACAGAAGTATAGATACAGATAAATATAGATATAGCTAGAGGCAGACAGATAGATAGATAGATAGATAGATAGATAGATAGATAGATAGATAGATAGATAGATGATAGATAACCAGGTTGATTTTGACATCTTTTGAAGAATATAAATAGTTTCACTGTTAGAGGTGACTGCCTGAATGTGGATGTGAATATCTACAGACCACACAAATACTTAAGGGATCTAAAATACAATTTCACACCTGTATCCTCTGAATTTACATTTTCTGTTCAATAAAAGCTGTATTATACATTATGTAGATATTTAAATCAGTACCTATAACTTCTGCATTATTAATATGTGAGCACCAGATATCCAAAAAAACACACCCACTTCACTTTGCCTTTTACCATGGGATGTGAAGAAGTGATAATCACCATTCCAATAATTTGTACTAGTGGATTTTGACTTCTTTCCTCTGTAAACTGAAAATAAAATTCTGAGCCCCACTACAACCATCTGAATGGATTCCCTCCTCTCAGCCAGCGTATTCCAAAATTAACCTGAAAAGTTGGCTCAGGCCATGGCGGGATGGTAGAGGGTGAGACATGCCTCATTATGTTATCCTCTGTTTTGGGATTCAGGAAAACTGATCAGCATTTAACATAAACATAGACCATAAGTATGATAAGAAACATTTGCAAGCTAGTCTCTCTGAATCTTGCTCCCTGGAGGTTTCATCTACATGATAAAACTTTGGTCTCCACAACCTCTTATTATAACTCAGACATTTCTTTCTACTGATAATAACTCTTTCAACCAATTGCCAGTCAGAAAATTTTAATATCTACCTGTAACCTGGAAGCCCCCCTGCCTCGAGTTGTCCCCTTTCAAGACCTGAACCAATGTACAGATTAAGTGTATTTGATTGATGTCTCATGTCTCCCTAAAACGGCACCATTAGCCACACATAGCTATTTATGGTGCTATTCAGGTCAACTATAATTTTACTGATTTTCTTCCAAGCTGTGCCCCAACCACATTGGGCACATATTTGCAGGAACTCCTAAGGCTGTGTCATGGGTACATCCTTAACTTTGACAAAGTAAACTTTCTAAATTGATTGAGATCTGTCTCAGATACTTTTGGGTTCACACCTCCAAACACTGCTCCAAACACAGTTTGCTCTTAAGCCCATCAGATGAGTTTTTAATTTCAGGCAATATATTTTCACTTCTAGAATATTCATTTGGTTCCTTTTTCACACATTCCAATTTTTGAAATTCTGCATTTTTTCTTGCAATTGTCCACTGTCTTAATCATAAAAGGGCCAATTTTCTTGACATCCTAAGAGATCAAAAGATTCTCCAGACTTTTCTTAATACTTGACTTTAGGCAGAATCCTAGGTACAAACAATATTTCAAGATTATACGTTTAATGCCCTAAATTTTTGTATGTTATCTGCATGATGAGTTGCATTTCTTATTAAATCTCTTTGTAATAGCACTACATATTCTCTGAAACATCCAGATCCACAGCCCAGACAATGATGAGATACAGCAAGATAGTGAAATATCACAAAGTACTAGCATTACTTCCTTGGAGCAAGTTCATCATGTATGCAGCAAAAGAGTGGCCTTGCTAAAGTAGAATAAGAGCATTCTACTTACAGACTCTTTTACTGGGGGACAGAAATACTGGCAATATCAGTTAGAAAGCAGTGTCCTTATCTTTCGAACTATTTGCTTGTATCTACCACACTTCAGATAAAATATGCAAAACATCCAGCATAATAAAATGTTTCTAGTCAACGTTTTCTTTGATGACAAACAGTATTAGCATGCTAAAAGTCAACTACTCCTTCTGCTTAAACTAACAATTGATTCACAGATCTTTGCTAAAGTAGAATGTTTACACATATTTTTCTAGACTAGAAAGAATCTTTGGCATTATACTGCTATTCAGGGATGTTGTGTTCAGAAACAAGTTGTGTGTAATAATCCTTAATATAATTCTGTAGTATCATCATTTGGTAATGATTTCTTAGCAGGTACATTCAACACATTATGGAAGGTCTCAATGTCAAATACAAGAGCCATCAAGACCCACTGAAATAGGCTCACGGTTTAGTCAAAGTTATTTGTTTATTAAAATTTTTGATAAAACTTGTGACAGTATGTCAAAGATGAGGGTGCTTTTTGGTCTGTTCACTGGGGGAAAATGTCAGCACCTCTGGATTGCTGGAGACTCCACTGGGTTTTGCTACGTGGACACTGAAGCAAGTCAAGTTATAGAATGTAGTTTGCTTATTTCACCAAATATTTTCAGGGGCCTTTGGGCATGACAGAATGTTGGGTCTAAGATTCTACCATTCCTCTGAAAATGTTTGCTGGGGTTGACCAGACAATTTGCTCTACTGCAAAACTTTTCAAGTTTTCTCATGTCTGCTTCCACCTCTTTTCTTCACTGTGTCTGCTTCCCATTCTTTCCTGTAGTTGTGCCTGTTACCTGTTAGGAAAAGCTAAATGCCACAATTTCTTTACGTTTTTCCTACTGTTTATCTCTTATGATCCCTACTCCTTATCTCTTATCGTTCTTCTCACTGAAAGGCTTGGCATTTTAGTAAGAACCAGTCACCTTTTTAGGGGAAAATTGCCCATTGATGTCATATGAATATTATTTGGGCCATCCATTGTTTTACATTTCTAGATTATATGAATAATCTCTTATAGACTGATGGCTATTTTTTCACTGCCTTAAAGCCTATGTCTCTTCTCTGATTCTGATGCTTTTCTGGATATGTGAAATTATCCATAAGACACACTCCATATATTTGAGGCACTACCACACATAAAATTTATGGTTTGAACAAGAAGAGTGCATATAAAATCTGTTCATAATCTGCTGTAGACACAGTCATAGGTGGTGTTTGGTGGAAAGTGTGTTTAGGAGCTTGGAGAATGACTGCCCTGAGAATTAAAAATGTGTTGCTTCTCTTTCGGCTTCTGGAGGATGCCAATTACCACCATGCTGTTTTTATTTCCTGTCTCCAGATATGATCCAAGGATATTTAGCAGTAGCCAGTGCTAATAATCAGAGTCAAAAGATAGTAGTAGTAGACATTTCAGTCTAATTCTGGAGAATGCTTTTGTTTTTCCTGATGATCTAGTACAATGTTTTTGAAACTTTAATATGCATACAAATTAACTGGGCGTTTTGCTAAAGATGAACATTCTGATTCAGTAGGTCTGGGGTGTGACCTGAGATTCTGGATTTCTAACACACTCCAAAGAAAAACAATGCTGCTGTTCCAAAGACCATACATTGAATTGCAAGAAAGTAGGGTCAATACAGGCGCCATTAGCCACACACAGCTATTTATGGTGCTATTCAGGTCAACTATATTTTTACTGATTTTCTGCCTGCTTGATCTGTCAATTATTGAAACAAGAGTGTTGAAATCTCCAACTACAAACATGAATTTGTCTATTTCTCTCTGCAGTTCTATCAGTTACTATCTCATGTATTTTGATACTCATTTATTGTTAGGCACACAGACATTAAGGATTGTTATTTAGCTTCTTGGACAGTTGAACATTTATCATTATATAAGGTTCATCTTTTCCCTGATACTTTTTCTTTTTCTGAAGTATGCTGTTTCTGAAATTTATAGCTATTCCAGCCTTCTTTTAATTACAATTAGCATAGTATGTATTTGTGTATCCCTTTACTTTTAAACTAGCTGAGTCCTTATATTCAAAGTAGGAATTTTGTAGGCAGTTTTCACTCACTCTGCCTTCTTTCAAGACTTTTTGTTCTGTCTTTGACTTTCTGTAGTTCGAATATGTAAACTGCCTAGATATAAAATTGCTGGCATTTTATCTTATTTGTTGTGCTCTGATCTTCCTGAATCTGTGGTTTGATTTCTGTTATTAATTTCAAAAATATCTTAATCATTATTACTTCAAATGTTTCTTCCTCTTTGTTTTCTCTTACTTCCTCTGATATTCTAAGTATGCATATGTCATTCTGTGTGAGATTGTTCTATAGTTCTTGGATATTCTGTTCTGTTTCTTTCTCATTCTTTTTTTCTCTTTGCATTTCAGTTTGGGAAATTTCTAATGACATATCTTCAAACTCATTGATTCTTTCCTTATCTGTGTCTAGTCTACTGATGAACCCATCAAAGGCATTTTTTCATTTCTGTTACAGTGGTTTTGATCTTTACCATTTCCTCTTTATTCCTTCTTAGCACTTTCATTTTTCTGCTTCCATTTCTCATCTTTTCTTGCATGTTTTCCAGAGAGCCCTTAACATATTCATCATTGCTATTTTAAATTCTGTCTGTTAATTCCAAAATCTGTGACATATCTGAGTCTAGTTCTGATGCGTGCTTTTTCTCTTCAAAACATGTTATTTTGTTGTTGCCTTTTAGCATGCCTCTGATTTTTATTGATATTTTTACTTGACATGTAATAATTGTACATATTTATGGAATACAGCATAATATTTCAGTATGTATGTCATGTGTCAAATCAGGGTAATTAGCATATCTATCACTTCAAATACAGACTTGCAATTTCCTTGTGTTGGAAACATTCGAAATCCTCTCTTCTAGCTATTGGAAAATATACTATATTATTGTGACCCATAGTTAACCTACAGACCATGAATGTCAGAACTTACACTTCCCCATCTAACTGTAATCTTACCCCTTCCAGTCTCTAGTAACTACTATTCTACTCCCTTGTAATTTTTTGTTGAAAGCCAGAAGTAGTGTATCAGTTGATGTGAATTGAAGAAAATAGGCCCTAAAAATAATCTAACTCCTGGTCAGACTAACATAAAACCACACATTTATGTTTAATGATTGTTATAGTATTATGTGTCACAGACCAACCTTAACTAGTGTCCTCATTTTGTCTCCAGTGTTGTTTTTGTGCTTACTTAACAATTCTTCCTTAAATAGAGGCTACATCTGGCACTCTTTCCGTTGTAATTCTCTGCTATTATACTGGAGCCCTTTTGGCCTGATATTAAGGTATAGGTGGTAGAGAGGTGTTCTTTAATCTTATGATTAGGTCATTCAGAAAGGCTAGAGGATGATAGGGAATGCCTTTCCTCTAGGCCAGATAAGGCTCAGGTAAAGTCTTTTCCCTTGGAGAGGAGACCTTTGTCATGGAGATTGCTCCAGGTGTATTTCACAAAGGTTATTTTCCTCTCCGCCTCTCAGAGCCTGGAGAGGATTTTGGCTCTTCCTTGTGAGATTCTTTTGGAAATTCTAAGAAAATGTGAGAGGTCCTCCAAGACTGCATCCTTTACAAGTTTCTCACTCTCATGCTAGTTCATAACCAGCTTCAACAATTCATGAAAGTTACTAATTTAAATGTCCCTACCAGTTTATGGCTCAAAGAAAAGTGATTAATTACAAGTTGTTCTTCTGTTTCCTTGTTTCAAAGATAGCAGTAACTACTTCCAAGCTCTTTTTTTTTTTTTTTTTTTTTTTTTTTTTTGGAGAAAGGGGATCTTGCTATGTTTACCAGTGTTAAAACAAACTAAATATAGCCTGAGAAGGACTTCATACTTCTATATTTGAGTACTTGTGGATGAACTGTAACTTAGCTTAATAGGCAGACAAGATTGAAAACCTAACAAGAGTATGTGCCTGTAACAATAGCTAAGCCGAGTCTTGGCCAATCCCAGTGGCTATACTTCAACCACTCACAGATTGCTAAGTGTTCAAATTGTGTTCAAATAAGGCAAACACCAACCTGTAACCAATCCAGCTGTTTCTATGCCTTACTGCCGATTTCTGTATATCACTTCCTTTTTTTGTCTATAAATTAGTTCTGACCACGAAGCATCCCTGGAGTCTCGCTGAATCTGCTGTGATTCTGGGGATTGCCTGATTCATGAATCATTCATTGCTCAATTAAACTCCTTTAAGAAGTTTCTCTTTTAACACCAGACCTCAAGTATTCCTCCTTTTTCAGCCTCTTGAGTAGCTAGGATTACAGGCACAAGCTACTGTGCCCAGCTAAGCACTTCACATATTGTAGCTAAAACCAGAATTTCCATATGTGTCTATTTAAATTTAAATTGTAAACCAAAAAGTACCTGAGACAAGTCTCAGGAGTTTGTTTTGCCAAGGTTAATGACACGCCTGTGACACAATCTCAGGGGATCCTGACAACATATGCCCAAGGTGGTCAGGCTACAGTTTGACTTTATACATTTTAGGGAGACATATGACATCAATCAATACAGGTGAAATGTGCATAGGTTCAGGATACAGAACTGCAGTGCAACTCTATGTTGGGGATGGGGGTTGACTCTGCAGGTCTTAGGTGTATTCAAAGATTTTCTGATTGGCAGTTGGATGAAAGAGTTTCTCTAAAGACCTGGAATCAATAGAAGGGAGTTTCTGGGTTAAGATAAACAGTTTTGGAGATCAAGGTTACTATTATTCCAGGTAGCAGACTTCAGAGAGAATAGACTGTAAACGTTTCTTATCAGACCTGAAGAGTCTGCTCTGTCAGTCTTAAGATCTCCATTTTAATGTTAAAGTTGGTCAGCTATGCCCAAATTCCAAAGAAAGGAAGGTAAAACGAGGCATGTCTGACCACCCATTCCCATCACGGCCTGAACTAGTGTTTCGGGGTTTTTGTAGAATGCCCTTGGCCAAGAGGAGGGATCCATTCAGTTGGTTGGGGGCGCTTAGAATTTTATTTTTGGTTTACAAAACTACGTGAAGTTAAGTAAAATGTAAACATTTGTTTCTTGGTCACACTAGCCATATTTCAGATGTTCAATAGCCATGTATGGCTAGTGGTTTCTGTATGAGACAGCACCCATGTAGAACATTTCCATCATCACAGGAATTTCTATTAGTCAGAGATGGGCTAGAGGAATTCTCTAAAGAAATCTCATGGGGCAATTAGAATCACAAGACAAAATGGGTCAGTATAAAGTAAAATCGTTTAGGGTGATGTAAATCTTTGTCTCAGATTCACTAAATGATAAGAGAGAAAATTCACAAGAGAGGATAACTAAAGAGTTGACTCACGGACCGGGCATGGTGGTTCACACCTGTAATCCCAGCACTTTGGGAGGCCGAGGCCAGTGGATCACCTGAGGTCGGGAGTTTGGGACCAGCCTGACCAACATGGAGAAACCCCATCTCTACTAAAAATACAAAATTAGCTGGGCGTGGTGGTGGGCACCTGTAATCCTAGTTACTCGGGAGGCTGAGGCAGGGGAACTGCTTGAACCAAGGAAGTGGAGGTTGCAGTGAGCCAAGATCCCGCCACTGCACTCCAGCCTGGGTGACAGAGTAAGACTCTATCTCAAAAAAAAAAAAAAAAAAAAAAGAGTTGACTCACAATAGTCTGCAGTGATAAAGATAAAAAGTGATCTCTACTTTATTATAGCAATTAACCTAAGGCAAAGAAAAAAAAAAAAGAAAAAAGACCCAACCCAATGCAAAGACCTTTATATTTTCATAATATAGCTAAAGCCAAACTTGGATTTTTCTGCAACTGACTGTCGCTTGTGGATTTAAAACTGAGTCTTGCTCTGTCATATGTCACCCAGGCTGGAGTGCAGTGGCGTGATCTCGGCTCACTTCAACCTCCACCTCCCAGGCTCAAGCGATTCTTGTGCCTCAGCCTCCCAAGTGGCTGGGATTACAGTTGCGTACCACCATGCCTGGTTAATTTTTGTATTTTTAGTCCAGACAGGTTTTGCCATATTGCCCAGGCTGGTCTTGAACTCTTGACCTCAAGTGATCCACCAGCCTCGACCTCCCAGAGTGCTGGGATTACAGGTGTGAGGCACCACACCTGGCCTTGTTTTTATATTATTAAGTATATTTTTCCTGTCGGACAAAAGTCTGAGAATTAGCTAGTAAATTCTAGCTTCAGCTTGTGGTTTTGAGTGTGTAATAAAATTCCCCAAGGATGTATGGTGATTCAGCCCCAGGAATTATTCAGAAATTAATTTCAAAAGCATATAATCCAGAATAAAAGTAAAAAATTTTTAAACGAAAGACAGAGCACGCACACAATTCACTTGCTTCAGAAACAATTAAAAAAAAAAAAAGAAAATGAGATCCTCTGTACTTTTACTATTAAAGAATGTCATATAAGTGACAGGCTTAATGACTGAAACCTTTGAGGTAATTATACTGCCAGGACAGTTAAATATGATAACACAATGTTAGACCGGAGAAGCATAGTAATGTTGGCATAGTCTGTGCATTGTCGGTTGTTCAAACATTGTCTTACTAGTATAATACAGCAGTTAAAAATATCTTTTTATATTTTTTCTTAATAATGCTGTATATAACTGATTTAAAATGCCAATATGCTGCTCTGAGTTCCTCACAGGAGCCGCAAGTTTTTACTTTGAACAATCTGTTTTTTAAATTGAATGTTAAAATTAGAAGTTTATCATTTTGCCTTTGATCCTTTACTGTTATCAGAGAGTTAAGAGCCATTCATTCTGGAATGCCATTGGTTGAAGAAAATAAAATATTTCCTATACTATTTTTTTAAATGTGATATTTGGACAAAATGTGATACTTATTAGTAAGAGGCTGATAAATGTATGTTGCACTCCATAGTTGTCCCTCAGTATCCCTTGGGACTTGGTTTCAGGATCTCCCACAAATCTATGAATGCTCAAGTGTCTGATGTAAAATGGTGCAGTTTTTTGTCATTGCATACATTGTACTATTTGTATATAACCCCTGCACATCCTCCCGTACTCTTTAAATCATCTTTAGATTACTTATAATACCCAACACCATGTAAATGCTAAGTGAATAGTTGTCATATTGTATCATTTAGGGAATAATGATAAGGAAAAAACATCTGTAGATGTTCAGTACAGACACATTTAAAAAAAAATATTTTCAATCCACAGTCAGTTGAATCCATGGATACAGAACCCATGGATACGGAGGGTTGACTGTATATTAACTTTGTACCTTCTTACTCACTGATTAAATGCTTTCATTACTGAGATTCTTAAAATAAATTCCTGAAAATGTAAAATGGTCATTTTAAGTTTGAGAGAAGCAATGTAATTAAGAATAATTTAAAGACTATTTCTGGGACTGGAAGTTATTGGATGTGAACCTTAATTCCTAATAAGCAACTATGTATCCTCAAATCTTGAAAATTGAAAATAATAATAAAGATCTTGAAAATTTCTAAATCAAATGCCTGGGCCAACTTGATGGCAAATATGTGTAGACATCAATAGAGCCAGCAATGAGCAAAGATATAAAGAAGGAAACAACTGTAATACCATAAGATCTTCTGCCTTCACTTGCAGCATCACGAGGTGGAGGGGTAATATGGAAATTGCAAATATAGCTAATGTTTATCAATCATTTACATGTACCAGGCACCAAACTAATTATTCATTCATTCCCTCAACAAATATTTATGAAGCACTTACCATGTGCCAGAAACTATCTAGACATGTGGGACACTACAGATGAGCCAAGTAGACAAGATTTTCTGTCCTTTTGTAGTTTCTATTTTAGTAGAAACCACATAAATAAGTAAATAATGATCTCAAAAGTACTATGGATAATAAAAAGAGTAGAGTAAGAAATTTGGAGGGTGCCAAGTAGAGGAGAGTAGTTGCAACTTGAAATCTGTGGGCCTCATTGAGAAGGTAAACATTTGAACAAAAGTGTAGGAGAGAAGAGTGCTCCAGGTAGAGACAATAGCTTGTACATGACCTAGGGTGGAGAGTGCTACTGTGCTCAAGATGCTACATGGAAGCCATTGTGGCCATAAAGGAGTGACCAGAGAACTGGGGGAAAAGATAGGGAAGAAGAAGAGGTCAGAGAAGTCATTAAAGGCGAAACTATAAATATAAGTTGAAGGTAGAGCCAACTGGATTTCCTGCTAATTGGGTACACATGCAAGTGAAGGAGTGGAGTCCACCATATATCCCAAGATTATAGCTTGAGCAACTGAAAGGATGAAATTGCCTTCAGGTAAGACAGAGAAAAAAACAAGTGGAGAAGACTGAGTAGAACATTGAATTTCAATTTTTCTTTTATCTGAAAACAAATTTGAGATTTGATGAGCTTTATTTGATGATTTTTCATGGATTTGAGATGTCTGTGGGAAATTCAAATGGAAGGATCAAGTAGGCATCTTGATATATGAATCTAGAGTTCGGGAGTGATCTACTCTGGAAATACATAATTGGTAACTTTGCACATATATGTGGAACAAAATTGGGTATGTGAACCAGGTACTAAGCTCTGGGACACCTGAATCTTGACTGCTAAAGAAGAATGGGCATTACCAAGAATGGAGCAGAGAAAGAGTGACCAGAAACGGAGAAAACTAAGAGAAGGTGGTATCTTGACCTAAGAGCAGAAAGTTTATGAAGGACAAGGGAAGAAAGCAATTGCATCAAACACCATTCATAAGTAAAGGAAGAGTGAATAAGATGAAGACTGAGAATTGACCATTAAACTTGGGAAATAGAAGAGTTTCATGAAGTAGCAAGGGAAAGTGGCCAACTGGAATGTATGTAATAGGCATAGAAGTAGAAAAAGTGAAGAAAGTGAACATGTAGACCACTAGTTCAGAGAGTTTTGCCGCAAAGTGAAATACAGGAGTGAATCAGTAGATGGCAGGGACGTGGAGTCAAGAGAAGTTTGATGACTTCTTTTAAGATGAGAGACGTCTTTGTATTGTGATGGGAATAATCCCATAGAAAGTGAAAAAAAATGATGATAGAACAGGGCTGAATTTTTTTTATTAGTCACAAGGTGATGGGACTTAGTGTACAAATCAAGGGATTGGTTCTCATAGGAATAAAGCTTATCCTGTCTGTGGCAACAGGCAGGAAAGCATGGCATATGGGTACAGATGCTGCTAGGTCTGAACAGAAGGGAGTAGAAGCACATATGTGGAATAAAAGTGAGCTGACATTCTCTTCTTTACATATATCGTCAGCAGTCAACATGCCCAGCAACTGGGGAAACCTGTGAGTACCAAGACCCTGAAGGAGGGAGCTGGGTGATGCCCTACAGGGTCCACTACAGTGACTTACCAAGCAGTGAGTAACTAATCTGCTGATGGGCGATTTAATATTGCCTACATAAATTCTGATGAATATGAAGCAAATATGCTGATTTTAATTCTAACTTCAAAGTAAGCTGGGCTGATGATTTCAGTTGTATTTTACATTCATTTCCCAATTAAATACAGTAAATTCATGTCATTATCATGGAGGATAAGGTTATTTGAGAGTTCAGTGAAATTGTGCAAATAAAGAACTCAGCATAGTTATGACACAGAGTAAGTACTAAATGAATCTCAGGTATAAGTTAAATAAAACAATCATAATTCTTAGAAAGTAATAATTTATTTTTCATTATTGCTAGGGGAGGAGGGGGTGGCTTTGTTGCTGATAGTGTTTTGTTTTTGTATTGGGGGAGGTCTCGACTGAAGATCAGAATTAGATTTATCTTTCAGGAAAAAAGTTTTATTTATTGGAGATGGGCATAATCATTTTAAATGTAAATCTTTCTCTCTTTAGGTTTTTTTAAATTGAAGAACTGTTCTAAAGGACTTAGGCATTATGATTAAGACTTTGTTTCTCTCATATTCAAATCTCTTTTAAATGCCGTGTGTTTACCAAATTTCTCTCTTTTGCTCCTTAAAATTGTTTATTATTTTGACCCATTTGGCGAAATTTAAAGAAACAATTTTTTCTCCTTTTGAAAAGAAAGGTAAATTAATTTCTTATGGCAAAGATGAGTGAGAGGTTAATTTTGCCAACCAAAGAAATTTGGAGAAAACTTGAGTGAGTGATTTCCCCCATTCGCCTGTGAACAGGTTATTTATTTCACATGAAATTATAAAACAAGTAATTCTGACTTAATGAAATAAAACCAATCCTGAAAACAAATAGGACTCATTTGCAGTTCTAACTGAATTAGATACTGAAAAATGCTTGCATTCTGATATGTTTTGAAAAGTCTAATGAAATTATAAATATAATATTTCAGAGAAGGAAATGTGCATAGACAGCATAATAAGAAGCTCATATTCACTTTGCCATTTGAAACATTTCTTATCTATAAGTTGGTGATGTGAAATAATTCAGGAAAATTGAGTTTCAATCCAAATCTCATGAAGTTGCTAAGTATATGTAGTTTATAATGTGTACAGTAGGTCAAATTGATGTTGTCATGCTTAGAGTTAAATGTTTTATTTGATAAATGCAGAAACCCAAGTTTGACTCTAATCGAAGTTTAAAATAAGTTATAAATAAGATTTAATGTTAACAGCAGGGATTTATTCTAACCATAAACTGAAACAAAAATACCCATATTAATAAGTTAGGATTATGTACAACAGTATATCAAAATCAAACTGTTCTTTTTTTTTCTTTCAAAAGAATAGCTAATGAGCTAGTTAGAGCTAGTTCAACCAGAATGAAATCCCTTTCTCACACAAACACACACACACACACACACACACACACACGTGCTATTGAATAGTAATAAAATAAGAAAATAATGTTATTGTCACTTATAATCATTGCCTTCTAGGTTGAAAACAGTGGTTTTCCTGTGATATCTTTATAAGTTAATAAAAATCAATAAAGTATATAATAATGACAAAAGAGCCACTGTCCTGAGATTAGTAAGAAATATCTTTTTCTAACTCTCCATTCATACAACATATTTTTAAACCCTGGAGAATGGGACATTTGGGGATTGTGTTCTGAGTCAAGTAGATATTCAAAGAAAATTCCAGTGATAAAACAAACTGTCCCACTTTCTCTAAGTTACTCGTAACAGTGATTTAGTTCATAAATGAAGTAACTGTCTACTCTTTTGAGGACAACATGTAGTTCACTCATTCTGCTTTTTCCCCCGCTTTTCCCCTACATTCTCACTGTTTCAGCTGTAGTACTTTTGAGAAAAGGGCCTGAGACAAAGACTTGATTGCCAGTCATTTGGAGGAGCATACAATCCTAAGAAACAGAAGTGCAGAACAGGGCAAGTGAAAATGAAAAGGAGCGATAACTGATTCCAGAATGCATTTTCAAGTTGGCAACCAAATACGTGACTGAGACTCAAGCCCATGGCACATTCTGAAGAGGCTTCAGAGCCGTTTTCCTGGAGGATGATAGATGAAAACATTTATCTGTCAGTTCCAACCTTCATTTGGATAAGACTGACTCCTCAGACATTAACTGCCATGCTCTTCTGGGTTGCTCATGCGTGAGTACATTGCAGGAGCTCAATAATGTTCTATACTCAAGGCAGTAAGCAGTTGGTTTGTAGCCCAAGAAAAGGCACTGTTGGGTTCCAACTGCCACAGCTAGTGGAGGGCTGAATGGAGGCCGTCACACCACAGAAACAGGGGCTGGAGTTCCCAGTAAGGCTTAGAGAATGGTGAAATGAGACACAATAGTTGTCTGAGACGCTCTTCCTCCTCCTGTAATCTAGACTCCTTCAAGCTCCTCCACTTATGGCCCACAAAACATTTTGCTTTTGTTGCTACTCTGTACATACCAAGATTATTTTATCTTAATGCATGACTTATTTTTCTGGAGCAGGATAAAAACAAAATAGTGATATCTTCAACCTTAAGTATGTAAAAATTCTAAATAGCAGCTTTAGCTGCATGCAGCATGCAGAAAACCTTTGAATCCCTCTACCTTATCAAAGACTTTCCATCACCTCATGGGATTTCTACTCTTGGTTCCCTTTATTCATCCTAACCCTTAAGTTAGTCAAGTGTCCTGAAACATCATCCTACCCTCGTCTTGAAATACCATCCTACCCTCGTCTTGAAATACCTAACAGAATAAAGAATTTGTCTGATGTAATATCTAAGACCTTTTGTGGTTCACTACTATTTGACAATTCTTGTGGTAGAATGTATTTCCTCCAAACATCAGTGTCTTAGTTCAGGTTACTGTAACAAATGACAGTAGACTAGGGGACTTAAACAACAGAAATTTATTTCTAAGAGCTCCAGGGGCTGGAAGTTCAGGATCAGGGTGTGAGCTTGGTCAGGTTCTGGTGAAGGATCTCTTCTGTTTGTATCCTCACATGATGGAAAGAGTTTTCTGGGATCCTTATCACAAGGCCCTAATTCTATTTATGGGAGAGGGGGCTACATTCTCAGACCTAATGAATTCCCCAAATCCCGACCTCCTAATACCAAAACACTGGGGTCAGGATTTCAACATATAGATTTGGGAGAGTAGGACACAAACATTCAGTCCATTGTAATCTGTGTGAGATAATTGAATGAAAGATTTCTTTTAACATTTTTCTTGGAAACATTGCCATTTACCACCATATACATTTTTCATATCATTTTATTCTTGTCAAAATGCTTAGTAATGATTATGGGTCTGAATACAATTTCAGGTGATTGTTGTTATGTCTTTTTGGAAAGCATCACTACCACACTGAGAGATGTTTAGTTTATTAAATACTTGACCCCTGTATATTTTTGCCCCTTTCTTGAAAATTGGGGTCTTAGTAGAGTGTGGGTTTCTACATCATACCACCAGTGTTTAGAGATTGCTGCCAAAAGTCAAGAGAAGGAGGAAAGGAAACCTGTTATTGAAAAAAAAAAAAACTGGACAAACACTAAAAGTTTAAGGTTGACAAGTAGCAGCAAACAAGCAGGTTCTTCATCAAACCAAAAGATTGTCTGTACAATACATTGATAAACATGCACGAAATTCTAATTTGTCCAAAAAGATTGGCACTATGACATAACATACACTCTGATTTAGGTGGAAGGTTCCCCGTACCATTGAAAAAAATTTAAAAACAGAAACATTTTTATAAGGCTGGAGTCAAAATGAATGGTTTTATGGATTTAGAGGAGGACTTGTAGAAAATGAGAGGTTTGAATTTGGGCTTGTGGAAAAGGCCAGAAAATGCATTTCTTGTGAGGAATAGTATATGAGTAATTACACAGACACACATTATTCTGTCCAGTCACAATGGCATTTTTCCATTTCCCTAAGTTCCTCTCTGCTGATTTTTCTTGAGATGAGGTGCTGGCTCCCACTTGTCATTTAAGTCTTGCCTTAAGAATCCCTGTATCATCTTACTTGTGTAGACACTAGTCTCTCTGTAGAATTATGCCTTATTTTATTTTCCTCAAAGGACTTGCCTTAACTGATATTGTCTTACTTACTTACTTGTGTTTGTTTTGTCTGCCATCCTCCGCCAAAATGTTAGCTACATGAGAGAAGAGAACTTTTCCATCTTCTTTACCTACCGTTCAACAGCAATTTGAACAGTACTCAACATAAAGTTCACGACTAATCATATTTCTTGGATAAGTTGAAGAATGTATCACACATAATCATATGACCTTGCCTCTTCCGTGGCAAGAATTGGGACTTCAGTATGTTCTTTTCTCAGTCTCTCTATTAACTAGAGGTTTCCTCGATTCATGTTCTTGCTTCATTTAAAATCTATTCAACAACAAAAAAGAAAAAAAAACTGGTGACTATTTTATCAGATAAAATATTCTTACATCTGTCTTATAAAGGTATGAATTTGGCAAGATGAAACATCTGGTCTTTTATATTTACAATATGATAAATAAGATAATTTAAAATGTATTATGGACATTTAAAATAAAAAAATCACACAAATTTTCTTTTGTTTTCTCTAATACTGTTTATCTTCTACGATCTGTTGCTGTCTTCTTACAGCATTGCTAAAAGAGTTTTAAGTTTTACATTAAATGTGATAGCCATATTGTTGTCATTAAAATTTTCTATTAAAAAACCATTTTGCGGCCGGGCGTGGTGGCTCAAGCCTGTAATCCCAGCACTTTGGGAGGCCGAGACAGGCGGATCACGAGGTCAGGAGATCGAGACCATCCTGGCTAACACGATGAAACCCCGTTCTACTAAAAAAAACAAAAAACTAGCCAGTTTGGCGGGCGCCTTAGTCCCAGCTACTACTCGGGAGGCTGAGGCAGGAGAATGGCGTAAACCCGGGAGGCGGAGCTTGCAGTGAGCTGAGATCCGGCCACTGCACTCCAGCCTGGGCGACAGAGCGAGACTCCGTCTCAAAAAAAAAAACATTTTGCAAAACAAAATAGTTAATAATTTATTTGTGTTGATTGTTGTTTAGTTTTTATAAAAAGGAATGTGAAATTTTACTATATGAATCAAGATTAAGAGAAATAGAAAAAGTATTTAGGACTTCTAAAATGAAGAATTTGCTCTACTGGTTGAGACAGGAAATATGCAATCCTGTGGCCCAGTAATTCCCTCACGGGTTTTGCAGTCACAGACCATTTCAAGCACTACCTTAAAAATCCACAAGCAACACATTAAAGAGATGTGAGTAAATAAATACAAACTTTTCACCACTCCTGTAAAATGACTCAAAATTAATGTCCTCACAATTCCAGCTTTATATTTACAGGCAGCACATTATTATAGAGATTTTAAAGAAACTTAGATTATTATTAAAGAAATGTGAACTGAGGGTTGTTAATAACTGTTTTCAAGCATATAAAAAGTGCCGTTAAAATGAACAGATGTTTTCCATCTACATGGGGACAGAATCAAATTAAATGATGGCAAATTATAATAAGAAAGAAGTAAATTACACCTAAAAATAAGCATCCCTACTGGATAAGATTATAGATTGACACAGTCATCTTTCACCAGTTACGTATAGCAATACTTGCAGGCAGAGAACGAAGAGGCAATACCCACCAGGATTTTTCTTCTGGCAGAAATAGACACAGGGGTCTCTAAGAGGCTCACTATCACCATGATTAACAAAATACACACATTTGGTCTTGTTTGTCCCCAGTTCATCGTGCTTTATGAACCAGGGAAAGAAACAATAAAGTGAACTGAGAAAGTGTGACTAGATTAGAAAAGTTGAAGAAGATGGAAATAAATGAGGGAAGATAAGAATGCACAGTTAGAAAGTAAATAATAGTAAACTCAAAGACTTTTGCAATACATACCAGTTCTGAAGTCCTAAACTGATGACCTAGAAAACATCACAAACCAAAGCTCCTTGAAATTCAATGCAATCCATTTCATATATGTGCATTTAGAAAAAAAGTCATCAGATTCTAAAGCATTCATCTATTCCAAAGGGGTGGCTGACTTCAAAAACTTTCAGGATCTTAGACTAAACATTGCTGTGGACTAAATAATTGTGTTGCTATTCCGATCACGATTTTACCTTAATAATTAGGCATTAGCTAGATTGAAGACTTTTTGTTTTCTGGAGCTGGACTGAGAAAATGTCCTCAGCAAGATATCAAGTGTCTTTCAGGGACTATTTAAAGCTAAAGGAATATCTTGTGGCTCCCAGTTACCTGACATTACAGTTTAGGAGAGAAATCTTGGAGCTCATTAAAGAGAAAGAAACAGTGCTTCTCCAAGTCCATGGCCCCGTCACCTGGTTCTCCTTCCCAGATAGCACATTCAGCTCTGTCTTTATTGAGTAAAGGGAAGGCATTGTATTTTTGTTTCCGATCTGTCTCATTCCATCTTTGGTCTCAACAAAATACATCCCGAATACTACATTGTCTGCTAATAAATGTGTAAGCTATATGGTTGCTTTGAAAAAAACAGAGAAAAATTAATGGTCTCGATGCTAAATATATAAATCAAAAACTAAATATTGTACCTGTTCTGTGGTTAGCTGTGATACTTACGTAAATACAAATACCACGGGGCACCTAGTTTAATGCAGATTTAACAGGCATGTAAATTGAAAATATAGAGTTTCTTGTTTAAAACTACTCTGGCCTTCTACCTGAGCCTCAAATATTATGAAACAATAAATAAATAAATGCGCATTACACTTTAAAATAAATTTTACCTGGTGCTATAAACCAGCAATTGAAATCTTTCTACAGAGGGCCAGAGAGCAAATATTTTAGGCTTTGTGGGCCATTCAGTTTGTAATGGTTAATTTCAGATGTTAACTTAATGGGATTAAGGGATAACCAGATAGATGGTAAAGCATTATTTCTGGGGATGTCTGTTTTGAGGGTGTTTTCAGAAGAGACTGACTTTTGATCAGCAGACTCAGTAAGGAAGATCTGCTCTCACCAATGTGACTGGGTACTAACAAATTTGCTGAAGGCCCAGACAGAACAAAAAGCAGAGGAGAGGAAAGAAGAATTCTCTTTCTCTCTCTCTCTCTCTCTCTCTCTCTCTCTCTCCCCTCTCCCTTCTGGAGCTGAGACATTCAGCTTCTCCTGCTCTTGTACATCAGAACTCCAGGATCTCTAGCCTTCAGACTCCAGGACTTGCGCCAGTTCCCTCTCTACCGGTTTTCAGGCCTTCAGCCTTGGACCGAGAGTTACACGGTGCACTCCCTGGTTCTCAGGCTTTGCACTTGGTCTGAGCCACACTACCGGTTTCCCTGATTCTCCAGCTTGTGGACTCCATACTGTGGGATTTCAGCCCTCCATAATCACATAAGCCAACTCCTCTAGTTAATCCCCTCCTATTTATATCTATCTTCTACTTTTATAAAATATGTTTTTGAAATATTTTATATCGTATATAATGATACATAATATGTAAGGTATATTTATATATATATATCTTATTGGCTCTGTTTCTGCGGGAAACCCTAATATACAGTCTGTGTTGCAACTACTCAACTCTGTCATTGTAGCACAAAAGCAGTCATGGACAATACATAAAAGGGTGAGTTTGGCTGTTTTACAGTAAAATATTATTTAAAAATTAGACAGTAGCTGGATTTGGCCACCAGCCATATAGTTTGCTGACTGTGGATTTCAACAATCCCTTCGGGAAATTTTGCTTTTTTACTCACTCAGATATTCTCTCCTTTCACCTATTTTTCTTGCTCAGTTGAAATTCAATAGAATGAGTAAAGGCATCGTCTCATCCGCCAACCTCAGGGCCACGCTTCCTGGCTCCTTGCTTCTGGCTTGCCCAGCTGGCTTTGGTTCTGAGGCCAGGATAATTTGTAATCTGGGACTCTCCAGGAAGGGCACTATGTGGAGCTGCCTGGCTGTCTTGGTTCTCCTCAGCTCCTTTGGTGCTGTGACTTTTCAGGGGTCTGGCTGTGACTGCCGCTTAGTCTTAGGCTCTGCAGTTCCACAGCTACTTCATCACTTCATCACATTATGGTAATCCCCTCTAACTAGCTTCCCAGCCATCTCTACATCCCACCCATACTATACATAAAACAAGGGCAATTTGGAGAACTGTCTTAAGATCTCAGGTGTCTGACTATACTGTTGGCCGTTCCTGTGGTTTGTGAGAGGCCGCTTCTCTCTCTTTGAAATATTACCCTAAATTATGTGATACTCCTCACTTAGGTCAAAGCCCAGAGAACTTCTCTCAGTCCTAAATCTTGATATGTTTAAAAGCATTAAACATTTTTTCTCTAAAAATAATTGAGTTTGTATCTTTTACTATATGTCAGAACCTGAAAATTACAGTCTTCTTTCTCTTCTTACTCCTTCTCTAATAAATCTGAATTTACTTATCCTACCCAACCCTAAGGTAGATTAGATGACAGGCCAGCTAGGATAAAGGTCATGCATTGACAAAGTTCAGAAAGGAAGATAATGTAATTACATGTTATGTTAAATTTCCCCTGCAGCAGTCCTCCTAGGTAGGTATTGTTATACTCATCTAGAGATGAAAAAATTAAGGTTCACAGAATTTGCTAAATAAAGCTTGACCAGTTACTTTATAAAAAAGCAGAAAACATACCTGTTTCTGACTACACTCCTAATTCTCATTCAACCACAATTCCTGGAAGACAGGAAGTTAACTCCTGGTAAAGCGCTTGGTTTGGGTTCTAGCCCCAAAGCCTCCAAATAAATGAACTTCTCTCCACCTTTGCATGGAATCATTGGGATTAAATGAGGTAAATATAGTAACAGCTATCTTTCATCCAGCCCCTGGGTGAGCCAGGTAGTTTCTAAACATTTAGATATATTATCTTATTTAATTCTCAAAACGATCCTATAGGGTATTAAAATTATTATCATTTTTTGGTTAATGTTACTAAGGTCCTCAACATAGAGTCTGCCACATACTAAAGGCTTAGTAAGAACTAGTTCTTCTTAAAATTATTACTCTTCCATTCGAATTACACCCACCAAGAATATTTATACAGACATCTTTTTCCCCAGAGCAGAAGCATCTTTGATGGGCAGCCTTTGTTTGCTCATAGTGTGAGGAACTCCCATTCTTAAAAGGACTAAAAGAGCATCACATTGAAGAACAAAGTCTGGTGTCTGCCTACACTGCCATTCTCCTCAGCTCCCATGATGCCAGACCTTGCTGAGTGCACAGGCCTAGAACATAATGGCAGTGTTGGAAGCAGGAAAATGATAGGAAAGGATGTGTACCAGGATGGCCAAGACAAGCCACTGGGTCAATTCAATATCCAGGGAAGACTTTTCCCTTTTCAATTTACATTTGTTTAAGTTTTAATCCTAACCCACTTGATGAATTCAATTTGGACTTTTTCCATTTTGAATTCTTAATATCACAACTGTATTTCCTCACTTTATGAAAAGGGGAGACATTGTATTATGGAAAAAGTCTTGAACCAGAAGCTAATATACGTGGTTTGTTGTTTCTATTGTGTCACTAAATATGTGATATTTAACTAAAATATAAGTGGAAGGAATATGAACTGTAGTATCTAAGGGTCTTCTTTGCTATCATTATGTTAATCATTTAATATAATAAACACAGAGATATCCATTACGCATCTCCCTTTTGCACTGTGCCAATATTTGCCTCACATCGGCATTCACTATTTGCAGTTCATAAAATCACATGGTGAAAAAAATATATTCTTTTGCTTTAAGGATCTCATTGTACTTTGATTTCACAATTTAAAAAAACGAAATTAAAAAAATTTAAAAAAGAAACAAACCTTTTGTAGTTTCCTACATTTTGGGATTTCTGAAGAATCTGGGTCTTATTTTATACATCAAGCAGCAAAAACCTCATTCTCTCAATGCAATGAAATCGTTACAGCTATAAATTTATAGTTATTGGGATCTTAGGTATAGTCATCCCGTATTGTATATGACCATAGAAGATTTGTCCTTCTTCATTCCAAAGAAAGAAAGAAAAAAACTATCAAGTTAGAATGTTTGATTGAACTTTCATTCATTCATTATTTATATTTATTTGTTCAATACATATTTACTCATTTAGTAGATATTTATGTCTCCTGTGTACCAGAAATTGTGCTAAGTACAAAGAATAGAAAGTCAAAACAAATTTGGTTCATGCCTTCATGGAGCTTATGGTCTAATGGGGGAGAAACACAGGCAAATCAATTATAGTGTCATTCTAATGCAAGTGCGATGTCAAAGATGCACAGCAGCTATGGGAGCACAGAGGAGGAGCACCTTTCTTATTAAGACAAAAATCTTTCAAAGGTGTTTATTATTCAACAGGATTTATATGTTACTTTAACAATTTTTTTTCACTTGTGCATTATTTAAGAGGGATTCTATTCAAAACACTATGTTACATAAATACAGGAACTTAAAAATATTTAATGAACATTTTTTATATGCAAAGTTTTGGTTAAGTTACTTTGCTAGCTGAAAGAAAAAATGGAATTATTATACATAAGAACAATAAAAATTAAGAAAATGATAATAAGTGAAAATCATTTATTCCCAAAGAGAATACCTGAAAAAAAATATGTTTTCATAAGTTGAAGGTCAAAGAGGGGCAAAGCACATCAGAGAAAATGAATTTCTTAATCTCGTACAGCCAGATTTGCCTACTGAACATACAGCTTATGACAAAATAATTGTGCAGCAATTACTCTAAAAGATGAGACAAAATCAAGTTAAAATGGAGCAAATTGCCTTTTACATTGTGGCCAATGACAATTAGTGACACATTCATGCTGTAAAATACCACTTTCTTCTTGTGAGAGGTGACCTATTGCTCGATGGTTAAGTAACTAGGTTACTTCATGGAAAATCTTCTGCAATCCTGTCTCTCAGAGGAAATGAAAAGTTTATTATTGCTACTGCTATTGGTGGCAATTTCATATTCAATAACAAAACAAGTATACATCTTAAGTCATGCATGTGTAAGTGCAACAATTATTCCTGGTCATGTTTACTGAGTGTTTGCTATGTCCAGGGACTGTCCCAGGGAATTTACATGTATCAGTTCATTTTATAGGCACAAATCTAGCATAGTGGTATTTTTTCAGTTTTTAGATGAATAACTGAGACATGGAAGGTTGGGGATGTTGCCCAAAAGTTTCACAGAGAGCCGACGTAGATCCAGGTGTGGTGATTTGAAACCAGGTGTGCTGTGTCCAGAGTAAGTGTTGTCAGAATAATGTGCCATGTGCCCCACATAGTCCAGAAACCAGTGGATGATCTTCCTGTTTACATTTTTTAAATGTAAGTGAAGGTTTTTTTATTATTTTTAATTAACATGTAATAATTGTAATATTTATGGAGTACAGTGTGATATTTTAACACATGCATACTTTTGTATCAGTTCACCAACCTTTGGCTTATCCCCCTGCCAACACTCTCCTCCCTCTAGTAACCACTATTCTGCTCTCTGCTTCTGTAAGAACAACCTTCTTAGCTTCTACATATGAATGAGAACATACAGTATTTATCTTTTGGTGCCTGACTTATGTCACTTAATGTCTTCCAAGCTCAGCATTTGTTCTTTTCTATGGCTAAACAGTATTCTATTGTGTATATTTTCTTTACCCATTCATTTGGTTATTGTAAATAAAAATGAATTTTTTTTGATGACTTAAGCAAATGCTCCCAACTTACTGTTAAGTAAAAAAAAAAAAAAAAAGAAAAGCAGCAGAAAAGTGATCTTTACCTACTGGTTCTCATTACTATTTTTAAAAATAACATACAGAGTTAGTCATTGAAACTAGATAGGTAAATATATAGTTAAGATAAGGAAATAGATCTATACAGTAAAGACTAGAAATTGTCATTAATTCTGTGAGTTGAAGTATAGATTGCTTTCATTTACTTATGTGTGTATTTTCAAAATTATATACAATAAACATTAAGTTAATATAAAATCAGATTGTCATATCAGACTCACTTCAATGAGAGATTGTGTCCAGTATGAAGCTTTACCTGTAGTTTAAGGGTTCAATCAATGAAGAGGCAAGAAGAGGTCTGAAACACCCTATTAGCCTCCACAGCCCTCTTTTTCACATTAGACATATAATCTCTGGTTGATGATAATAGAAGTCTACAATGTCACCTCACCCAATAGGAAGCATTTATGTTAGAAAGCATGTCCATTTTATTTTTTTCTCCATAGTTCTTTTTTAAAAAATTTTCCCCATAGGTTATTGGGGAACAGGTGGTATTTGGTTACATGAGTAAGTTATTCAGTGATGATTTGTGAGATTTTGGTGCACAAATCACCAAGCAGTATACACTGCACCCTATTTGTATTCTTTTATCCCTCATGCCTTCCTTCCCTTTCCCCCTGAGTACCCAAAGTTCATTGTGCCATTCTTATGCCTTTGCATCCTCATATCTTAGCTCCCATTTATGAGTGAGAACATACAATGTTTGGTTTTCCACTCCTGAGTTACTTCACTAAGAATAATAGTCTCAAATCTCATCTAGGTTTCTGCAGATGCCATTATTTTATTCCTTTTTATGGTTGAGTGGTATTCCATCGTATATACAACCCACAGTTTCTTTATCCACTCATTGATTGATAGGCATTTAGGCTGGTTCCACATTTTTGCAATTGTGAATTGTGCTACTATAAACATTCATGTGCAAGTATCTTTTTCATATAACAACTTTTTTTTTTCTGGCTAGATACCCAGTAGTGGGATTGCTGGATCAAATGGTAGTCCTACTTTTAGTTCTTTAAGGAACTTCCACACTGTTTTCTATAGTGGTTGTAGTAGTTTACATCCCCACTAGCACTGTAGAAGTGTTTCCTGTTCACCGCATCTACAACATCATTAATTTTTGACTTTTTGATTATGGACATTCTTGCAGGAGTAAGGATATCACATTGTGGTTTTGATTTGCATTTTCCTGATTATTAGTGATGTTGAGCATTTTTTCATATGTGTATTGGCCATTTGTATATCATCTTTTGAGAATTGTCTAGTAATGTCCTTAGTCCAGTTTTTGATGGAATTGTTTTTTTCTTGCTAATTTGTTTGAGTTCATTGTAGATTCTGTGTATTTGTCCTTTGTCAGATGTATAGATTGTGAAGATGTTCGCTCATTCTGTGGGTTGTCTGTTTACTCTGCTGATTATTCCTTTTCCCATGAAAAAGGTCTTTAATTTAATTAAGTCCCAGCTATTTATCTTTGTTTTTATTGCATTTGCTTTTGGGTTATCGGTCATGAAATCCTTGCCTAAGCCAATGTCTGGAGGTTTTTTCCGGTGTTATCTTCTAGAATTTTTAAGGTTTCAGGTCTTAGATTTCAGTCCTTGATCCATCTTGAACTCAGGTTTAAGTCCTTGATCCATCTTATGTACAGCAAGAGATGAGGATCTAGTTTCATTTTAATACATGTGGCTAGCCAGTTATCCCAGCACCATTTGTGGAATAGGGTGTCCTTTCCCCACTTTATGTTTTTTGTTTGCTTTGTCGAAGATAAGCTGGCTGTAAGTATTTGGGTTTATTTCTGGGTTCTCTATTCTGTTCCCTTGGTCTATGTGCCTATTTTTAAACCAGTACCAGGCTGTTTTGGTTACTATTGCCTTATAGTATAGTTTGAAATCAGGTAATGTGATGCCTCCAGATTTGTTCTTTTTGCTTAGTCTTGCTTTGGCTATGCAGACTCCCTTTGGGATTCATATGAATTTTAGGATTATTTTTTCTAGTTCTGTGAAGGATAATGGTCGTATTTTGATAGGAATTGCATTGAATTTGTAGACTGCTTTTGGCAGTATGGTCATTTTCACAATATTGATTCTACGCATCCATGAGCATGGGATATGGTTCCTATTGTTTGTGTCATCTATGAATGCTTTTGGCAGTGTTTTATAGTTTTCCTTGTAGCAGTCTTTCACCTCTTTGGTTAGGTATATTCCTAAGTGTTTCATTTTTTATTTTTTGGCAGCTATTGTAAAGGTGCTGAGTTCTTGATTTGATTCTTAGATTGTTCATTGTTGGTGTATAGGAGAGCTACTAATTTGTGTACATTAACTTTGCATCTGGAAACTTTGCTGAATTCTTTTATCAGTTTTAGAAGCTTTCTGGAGGAGTCTTTAGGGTTTTCTAGGTATGTGCAGTGGCAATCTCGGCTCACTGCAAACTCCGCCTCCCGGGTTTACGCCATTCAGCCTCCCGAAAGCTGGGACTACAGTGACAGTTGGACTTCCTCTTTACCGATTTGGATGTCCTTGAGCCACCGCGCCCTTATAATTTCAGCAAACAGTGACAGTTGGACTTCCTCTTTACCGATTTGGATGCCCTTTATTTCTTTCTCCTGTCTGATTGGTCTGAGACTTCCATTAGTACGTTGAGGAGAAGTGGTAAGAGTGGGCATCCTTGTCTTGTTCCAGTTCTCAGAAGGAATGCTTTCAACTTTTCCCCATTCAGTATTACATTGGCTGTGGGTTTGTCATAGATGGCTTTTATTACATTGTGGTATGTCCTCTCTATGCTGATTTTGTTGAGAGTTTTAATCATAAAGGGATGCTAGATTTTGTGGAATGCTTTTTCTGTGTCTATTGAGATGATCATGTGATTTTTGTTTTTAATTCTTTTTATGTGATGTATCACATTTATTAACTTCCATATGTTAAAACATCCCTGTATCCCTGGTAGGAAACCTACTTGATCATGGTGGATTATCTTTTTGCTATGTTATTGGATTTGGTTAGCTAATATTTTGTTAAGGAATTTTGCATCTATGTTCTTCAGGGATATTGGGCTATAGTTGTCTTTTTTGGCTATGTCCTTTTCTGGTTTTGGTATTAGGGTGATACTGACTTCACAGAATGATTTAGGGAGGATTCCCTCTTTCTCTGTCTTGTGTAATAGTCTCAATAGGATTGGTACCAATTCTTCTTTTCATGTCTGATAGATTTCAGCTATGACTCCATCTGGTCCTGGACTTTGTTTTGTTGTTGGTAATTTTTTATTATTACCATTTAAATCTCACTGCTTGTTTTTGGTATGTTCAAGGTATCTAATTCTTCCTGATTTAAGCTAGGAGGGTTGTATCTTTCCAGAAATTTATCCATCTCCTCTAGCTTTTCTAGTTTATGCATATAAAGATGTTCCTAGTAGCTTTGAATGATCTTTTGTATTTCTGTGGTGTAAGTTGTAATATCTCTCATTTTGTTTCTGACTGAGCTCATTTGGATTTTTCTTTCTTCTTGGTTAATCTTGCTAATGGTCTATCAATTTTATTTTTATTTTCAAAGAACCAGCTTTTTGTTTCATATATCTTTTTTTTGTTTGTCTGTTTCAGTTTCTTTTAGCTCTGCTCTGATCTTGCTTATTTCCTTTCTTCTTCGAGGTTTGGGTTTGCTTTGTTATTGTTTCTCTAGTTTCTTGAGGTGTGACCTTAGATTGACTGCTTGTGCTCTTCGGATTTTTCAATGTAGGCGTTTAGAGCTATGAACTTTCCTCTTAACTCTGCCTTTGCTGTATCCCAGAGGTTTTGATACATTGTGTCACTATTGTCATTCAGTTCAAAGAATTTTTTAATTTCCATCGTGATTTCATTGTTGACCTGATGATTATTCAGAAGCAGGTTATTTCATTTCAATTTATTTGCATAGTTTTGAAGGTCCCTTTTGGAGTTGATCTCCAGTTTTATTCTGCTGTGGTCTGAGAGAGAAGCATCTCTATTTTGTACCTAAGATTGTTGTATAGCTTATGTGACATTCCCTTTATGCCATGTCTCATAAATTCATCAAAGTTTAGGTTTCTTTACAGTAAGCAATTCTAAATCAAGAACAACTTTCTCAAAGTAGCTCATAGATAAAAATGCTTTTTTTTTTTTTTTTAGCAAACATTCTTAGTCTGTTGCCCTGGGCCCCAGTTGTTATGTTTACAAAGAGATTAGACCAGGTCACCAACCTTCCTTCCCCACTCTCCAGGGGAATCCCCTGATAGTCAGAAGGAGTTACAGGCTAGCTACTTTAACTCCTTCCTCCTCAACAATACTTTTAGAATTTTTTTTTAACAGAAGGAATGAAAGGGGGGAAAAACACTCAAGCCATCGTGTTTGTTTTGAATTGGAGGAAAGCAAGACTAACATCATTTATAATAGTGAATGGTTCATTATGATAATCCAGAAAATGATATAAGCCTAAACAATGAAGTAACAATAGGATGGAGACAGGGAGTGAGATTTAACAAATACCACAGCATTTCAATGGACTCAATATAGTAATTGACTAGATGTAGGATTTAGGGAATTGAAGAAATAAATAATGACTTCCAGTCAGAGCCTTAGGCAGGTATATGAATAACATGGCTATTTGAGAAAACAGAGGAGCAATGTGTGGGAAGATGGAGTTCTTTAATAGAAGATAAGAGAACTTTGATTTTATTTAAATTCTGATAGAAAACAACCAGTAAAAACATAGAAAAGGATGATGTAGCAAAAATATAAAATAATCTATGGAATGAGATCACTTTACCCATTTAGATTTCATAATTTAATGAGGAGAGATCAGCTTTAGGTGTGAGGACAGATGCCTTTTCCATTCTGGTGGGAGGGAAAAAAGCAAGAATGTTCTCTTTGATGTATTCTCTTCTAGTGGCCTCCATTTTCACTATTGTGTTCACAAAATTTGGAACTTTCTTCTGAGTAGTTAGCAACTTGGTAAACTTAATATTGACAAGATTGTTTATTAAGAATGAAATCAGACAAAAGTATAAGATGACCCTTGAGGATGTTCTGTTCAGACTATGGAGAAAGAAATGGAGCCAAAGAAATTTCCTGATATAAGAAAAATCCTCTCCTCTAAGGTTCGAGAAATTTATCTCTCTAAGATTAGTGATTTCTTATTCTTGGATTTTCACTTCTAAACTCTGCCTTTCCACCTTTTTTCTAGTAACATCAGTTTCTAAAAAGTATGTTCATTAGTTCATTTTCAGATTACTCAGCTGCAAGTTGATTAAACTTGCCTTTTTTCTGAAAATCTCTTTAGCTACACTTTTATCATATTATTTTTTAGGCTGTTGACTTCTTTGTGGCTTATTTTTTCCATTTAGTTTGTTCTCTTATTGTAAATTGAACTTGAAGTTTCAGAGCTCCTCATTAACTATAGTGATACATTTTTATTTAATCTCAGCAAAGCTGGTGCTAATTAGTTTCCCATGAGTTCAAAAGATGATCAGCCTGCAAAATTTGGTCTGATGCAGAAACTGTTGTCATAGCAATGCCCCATCTAAAGTAATACTCTCTTTCACTCCTGCAGCCTTCTTCTTAGTATGTTAACGTCCCTTTATATGCATGATGGTGTTTGTTTTGTAACTGTGTATTAGGGTTCTCAGAGAAACAGAACCAACAGGAAAGAGATTTATCATATATATAGAATACATATAAAATAGAATTATCTGTATAGGAAAAGATTTATTATAAGGTTTTGGCTCACATGATTATGAAAGCTAGAAAGTTTCACAATCTGCCATCTGCAACCTGGAGCCCCAGAAAAGCTGTGAGTGGTTTGAAGGCCTGAAACCCAGACAACCAATGGTGTCAATTCCAGTTCAGATCTAAGGGCTGAAAACCAGGAAACCTGAGGACAGAAGATGCATGCTCCAGTCCAACCAGTCAGGCAGACAGCAAGTTCAGTCTTTCTCTATCTTTTTGCTTTATTAAGGCCCTAAAATGGGTTGAATGATGTCTACCCACATTAGGGAGGGCTATCTGCTTTACTCAATCCACCAATTTAAATGTTAATCTTTTCCAGAAACACTCTCACAGACACACCCAGAAAGAATGTTTAACCATTTATCCAGGCATCCTATGGCCCAAGCAAGTTAGCACATAAAATTAACCATCACAAACTGGAAGAGCAAGAATTTTATGTATACATAATAGCAAAAGATTAGAGCAGGTTGCCGGCCTGGCCTAATGTTAGAAAAAAGGGTGTAGGAAAGAGTCAAGAAGGGTAAAGCAATTGGTTTCCCATGGATTCTCTACCTTGCTCTGTGAACTGGACTAAAACCTCTATCATTAGCAGATAGAGGACCAGAAATTAACGGAAGTGTTCTGGAAGAGATGCTGTGAGTGTTTCAGTGAATTCAAAGCCACTGAAATCAGCAACAAAGTTTGATGCAGATAGTCAGTTTTCCTCAGCTGCAACATGAAGCCAGACTGGCAGTTGCAGAGTTAGAGGTCAAGGAACTACTGAATTTGGGATTCTGGGCCCACACATCCAATAGGGAGGAGCAGAAGTGAGCTTGCATCAGACAGATTCTCAGACGAGTGGCAGCCAAATGATAAACGGCGAGTAGGGTGGGTGCAGACTGTAATTGCTAGAAATGTTTGGAATCCATATAAAACTCCTGTGGTCCTTTACAGAAACAACTGGGGAAAGAAGAGAAATGCCCAGTGGTAAGATCAACAAAGGATCAAACTATCACAATATGGTCAGTAAATGTCTGACCTTATACAGTAGTTTGGTAAGATCCAGGGAATTTGGATTATAAAAATTTACAGAGAGAGAATTCTTTATTTTGTTTTCAGTAATTAAAATAAATACTTGCAAATATTTAAAAAAATATATCAGCTGATGATGTGTGGAAAACTCTGGGACATAATTGAAATGTTTACTTACAATCTTCCTTTTCTCTCCCTATATTGTTTTTAGGCAACTTGGTTCTTTGAGGTTAGTTAATTTTCAAAGCTGACTCAACAGAGCAGCACATAAGGAATTTATCTGAAAGAGAATGTGGTTAGGAGGGGATACAACTATCACAGAGGCTTTGGATCAGCAATTAATGCATCATTAATCCTTGATGTTCCTTGAATTGCTTCATAAACACTCCAACAATAAAACAAATCTAGACTCCTTCACTGTTCTGATTCACCTTTCTATCCTCTCCTGATGGCACGTGACCACTGTTCCTGGCCATTGGCTTCCAGAAAGAGAACAGACAGGGAAGTGTTGGTGAATCTAGTTTGTTCTAATTAACAATGACTCCAGGGAAATATATATCATAAAATCAATTTTCAGTCATATAATTCATAAAAGTCTTTGCAACTGTTAACTGAAATCTTCATATTCTCTCTCTTTCATGTGTGTGTGTGTATGTATATATATAATTTTTAGAGATGGGGCCTGACCCGTTGCCCAGCCTAGAGTGCAGTGGCACGATCATAGCTCACTGCAGCCTTGAACTCCTGGGTTCAAGCACTTTTCCTGTCTCAGCCTCCTAAGTAGCTCAGATTACAGGCATTGTCACTACACCTGGCTAATTTTTCTTATTTTTGTAGGGAAGGTGTCTCTCTGTGGCACCCAGGCTGGTCTCAGACTCCTGGGCTCAAGCAATCCTGCCTTGGCCTTCCAAAGTGCTGGGATTACAGTAGTGAGCCACTGCACTCAGTTTATTCTTAAAGCAATATGTGTGGCCTGAGGCAGAAAGATGTACACCAGTTTCCTCATCTGGAAAAATTGATGTGATTCTAACCCGTATTTCATCTGGTTGTGAGATTTAAAGGAATTATTACCTGCAAAATGCTTGGAACCATGCTTGGCACATAGAAATAAATATACATATATGTTTGTGTGTGTGTGTGTGTTTAAACACATGCCCATATATTGTTCATCTAACAAATATATATATAAATATTTGTTAAATGAACAGTAAGAAATATATTTTTCCTGAAGATTAAATGGTAAAATTTATATAAAAATCTTAGTTTGGTGGTTTAAACATTGGAAATGCTGAATGATTGTTAGCTCTTTGGTCAGTCATAAAACATATGTTGAGAGCAAGAATATGACAAGTATGCTTTAGGCACTAGGGATTGAAATCTGAGTGAAAATACCCAATCTTTGCCTTATGAGCCTAGTTACAATTGAACAGAGATAACAACACTAATCATATACTCACACAAATCTAGGTAAACTTGATACTGTGGCAAATGCTGTGCAAAAATGACACGTGGTACTATAAAATGTGTACTTGGGGCTTTGATTTAGTGTGTTGGGGGAAGGTGGGGAGACTGTCAGGAATTTTTCCATAAGCTACTGCCAGTAGAACTGAGAGCTGAAAAGTGAAAAGGAGCATATCAGTAAAGAGAGGAGGGAATCTGCGCCAGGGAGAGGTGGGGGCTGGTGGAGCAGCTCTGTGAGAGGGACAAGTATGGTGATGGAGGGAATGCAACATTGGCATGTGCTGAAGCTGGAGACAAAAGCTGTGTCCCCATTATCCAGGGCTCTTTAAGCTACATGAAGACTTTTAACATTTTTTTTTAATCTTATAAGCAATTGGAATTCATCAACAGGCTTAAAACAGAATGGTAATATGTGATCTGCAGTTTGAAACATCACCCTGTTGGAGGAATCCTCAAATTTTAGTGTACATCAGATCCACTTGGAGAGGTCTTCAAAGCATGTTGCTGGGCCTCTTTCCAAAGTTTCTGATTTCATATGTCTGGGTTCCGGTAGGAGAATTTGCCTTTCTAACAGGATCCCAGATCTTGCTGATGCTGCTGGTCTAGAGTCATCCTTTGAGGACTACTAATCTACTGTACGGTGAACAAATTGAAAGGATCAAAAGGGAGCACCAGGTGGACCACTTACAAAGAAATATCAGTCTTCCACACAAGAATTCATGGACATTTGACCTAGGGAAATAGAGAGAAGTTTACTAATGTAAGGAATATTTTGGAGGTAAAATTGGCAGGATTTGGTTCTAGGTTAGGTATGGATATGAAGGACAGGGAGATGTCAAGATGTCACTGGGTTAGTTGCCCTACCTTATCATCTAGAAGGAAGACATTCTCATTTATAAAGTCCAAAAGACTACAGCCCAAAATGAGAGTTTTGGACTGTTTTTAAAAGGTTCTCCTGGCTTGCACTGGTTGGCTGCAAGGGACTAAAACCTGACAATAATCATGGAAAGTGCTGGTACTGACAGCTAAGTTATGAAAGACTGCTGGCCTCAAAGGGTGCTGGAAAGCTTGTTCTGAAAAAATGCCAGCAAGGAACCTCCTGGTCCTGTCTGTGGTATTCCCCAAGGGCACGTGAAGCATGAGCCAGGTTACACTTGGGCTCAATGTCAGATCGCATGGCTCTAGCTGCAGCTGAAGCCAATAAACAGAGCTTCTAAAGTTAACAAAGACAGTGATGAAGGACTAGTGATTGAGTGGAGAGGAGAGAAAGCAGATGAAAGATCAAACTAAGAGAGGCGAATCCCTGAATTTGAAAAGAAAATTTCAAAGACAGAGATGGTAGAAGGTGCCTAAAATAAAGAAATTTGCAGTACAGGAAAAGTGGTAGTTGCCAGCTCTCTTGCCTGTCGAAACGAATGTCTGAGACAAAAATGAAAGAAGAAAAATGAATATTACAAAGACATGCATTGGACTGTCTAAAGACAACCCCACTGCAGAAATGAATCAGGGACTTGTTACTACCAGAGAGCATTCTGAGGAATATTTAGGAAAAGTGTTGGTGATCAAAATTGGTATAATTTGGTGGCAACTTCCTCAGGGCTTGAGGAAATAAAATAAAGGTTTACCTGTGGAAATACCAGAGATTATATCTAAGGATCTTTGAGAAAGGTTCACAAACACAAATTTTATAGCATTCCAGAGATCAACCAGTGTCTTCATGCCAAAAAAGGAAATGGCATTTCTCCCAAAGGCAAGAGATATTTGGCTCAGAATTTAATGGAGAAAATTGTGAGAACTTAGAGGAGGAATGCCCATTAGAGAGGTTCAATAGAATTTGAAGTTTCAAGGGAATTTTTCAAAGCACAGTGATGAATATATAAAATTTTACAGGACTCTGAGACAGAATATAATTTGGTGTATAATAGCTAGCTAAAGCGTAAAGCTTTTGTTTTTAATCTTGCATAAAAATTGTAGGCAGGAGTAAAATAAAACAAAAACCAAAAAACCTAAAAAGTAAAGATAAGCCACCCAATTTAAATTATAAGCATTCAGTGTAGTATTCAGATTTTTGCAGAATCCTGTACTAATACTATGATAGTGAAGATCACAGTGATTATATGGGGAGCAAATTTGTATTTGAGCCTGCATAAACAGATTACTAATAGTTGAGAGTCAGATAACACCAATGGCTTATATAAAATAAAGAGATTTCCTTGTAGTTTTGAGAATTTACATATAGTATTGTTGTGGGGTGTTTCGGCTTATTTGAAAATCTAGATAATTATGGATATACTTTGAAGGATTCAATATACATACTTTGAATCCTGGAATATTAGGGGAAGAAGGGGAAGCGATTGCCAGTGTGGGAATAGAAAAGTGGTGGTCTCTTTCCTCCCCATGATAAGGGTCATGGCCAACTCCCCTCTAACAAAGACAGATTAATAGAAGAATAGTTGAGTATAATAGACAGATTAATTTAAAAATTAATAACAGCATAAGAAATTTCTCTGATCATAGCTTTATGTTACATGGGAGCCTTTAGAATTAAGACTCAAAGGCTCAAGGTGAACTATTCATTTTTATGCTTGGGATTAATGAAGAACGGACAGTCATATAGAAATGTGACTGGGCAAAAAAGGTCTGATCTAATAATGATAAACAAAGGAGGGACGGGCGCAATGGCTCACGCCTGTAATCCTGGCACTTTTGGAGGCTGAGGTGGGCAGGTCATGAGGTCAGGAGATCAACATCATCCTGGCCAACATGGTGGAACCCCATCTCTACTAAAAATACAAAAATCAGCTGGGCGTGGTAGTGTGTAGCTGTAATCCCAGCTACTTGGGAGGCTGAGGGAGAAGAATCATTTGAACCTGGGAGGCAGAGGTTACAGTGAGCCGACATCGCACCACTGCACTCCAGCCCAGTGACAGAGTGAGACTCCGTCTCAAAAAAGCAAAATAAAATAAAGTAAATAAACAAAGGGAGAAACCCAGCAAGACCAGTCTGTTAAGATTCTTCCTGGCTTCTCTGTAGCATTCCTTCCTTCTGGTAAAAGGCAGGATCTTCTCTGGAATGCAGGTCTTATGACCTACAATCGAACAAGGTAGGTCAGGAAATTTCTTCATGGCCAGTTCTTACACAGAAAGATGGTGCAAGGTGTAGGAATATTTTTAGGTTTTATTAGTGGCCTTGGAGGAAAAGGGTTCTTGTTTCTATGAATGCCTTGGGAAAGAGGGATTCTAGTTTGTACTGCTTGCTTTAGGAGATAATGAGTGGTGAAAGACAGGAGGGCAGAAGAAAGTCAGACAGAAACTTTGTTTCTGAGGTTGCTTCTGAGGCCTTTGCTAACTTTAATTCACCCTTCAATTTGTCAGTGATTCATTTGTTGTCTTTGGAGTCGGTATGAATTTATCTTGAAGATCCTCAGGTTGATCTAAAGTTCTGTTCAAATAGTCTACGTATTTCACATATTTTTACCAGCTATCAAAAAGTCTTATTAGGAATGGTTTGATAGTATACACACACACACACACACACACACACACACAAAAATAGTAAATGTACTATACAGTGACTGTCAAATGTGCTGACCCAACAACTCCTAATGGCATAAGGGAAAATCTCTTCCAACTCCACCATCCTGCTAATGAGAGATAGGGGAGGTGGGTTGAAGAGGTAGGTAGTGACTGCAATCTGGGTATAATGCCCCAAGTGACAAGTTACAAGCTCAGCTATCCTGTTCCATCTCCACATTTTAAGCAAGCATTGAACTTTGTTCTATAGTATGCTCTTGTTTCTTTCCATTTAAAATAAGGATTCAATGCCTACCTCCCCGCAAAATCAAAACATACAGTAGGACTGCCTCTCCTTGAGGGAGCCTCCTGTTCTCCTTAGTTTCACATTTTTTCTTCCAAATACCTTGATACGTATCTGTGGTTTGAGAATTACAACTCTAATCTTTTTCTATTTCAAGTTATCTTCCATTCTTTAACATTCAGTAGAGAGTTCTTAAAGAATGACTATAGATAATCTCTTAACAGAAAATTGAATCATACATACCACGTCTTGTTAAGCAGTACTTTTAGCACAGATTCTATTATTTTTGATGGTAAAGTCTTTAAGTTACATTCTTTCATAGTACTTAAAACTACTAAAAATAATTGAAAAGGTTTAATTATCCTATTTACTGTTACAATTTGCTTTGTGCTATACATTTATTGCTATCTCTAGTGAGTTATAGAAACACTGCTGCAGGTGTTTTTAAAATAGATTGTATTGATTACCAGTATAAGACACAGTGAGTATCCAACTGAATTTTAGTTATGAGGAATAGGTGAAAAGGATTCTGTCAAGGAGATGTCAATTTGGCCCCAAGGGGCAAACTTTTTTGACAGCTCTGTACAAAGTAGGGGTTACTGAATAACTGCCCCTGTTATTTAGTAATTGACCCTGACAGCAGTGAAAAATTGAGGGGAGAGGGTGAGCAGAGAGTTAACAAGGAAAACCTCAAGTTATATAAAATATCCAGGAAGCATGAAAACTGGAAATCACACCGTAGAAGGAACATTGTTCCTGTCTAGTGACCAATTCCTCATTTGACTAATAAAAGAGAGAGAGAGAGAGAGAGAGAGAGAGAGAGAGAGAGAGAAAATTGAGACATGAAACTAAAATGTTCTGGGTAGATACTAACTTTGAGACAAAACAAAGAGAGGACTGGGAGATTTTGCTCATCTAGTGGTAGGAATAGCCACATGCCAATTTTAATGGGAGTCATTCCATAGAGAGCTCCATGGTAAATGCACAGAGGAAAAAACAAAGTACATATTCATTCATTCATATTTGGTTCATTTTTGTGTATCTGGTTACCTATCAAGCATAATATCTGTACATAGTTGAGATGCAGCAATTCACCCATTCATTCCTATGAGATATACAGCATTTATTAAGCATCTGCTACATTCTGGTGATAACAATACAGCAGTGAAGAAAACATAGCTCCTCACAAAGCTTACGTTCTGATATCACTAAAATGATTGCATATTCTGGCTGCAACCTGGGGAAACAGTGATCTAAAATGTTAATTATCAAGTGCCCAGATTCTAAAGCCAGTTGGCCTGGGCTTGAAAAGTATTCTGTTCCATTAACTCTCTGTGTGGTTTTGGACAAGTTACTTAATCATTTTGGGCCTCAGTTTCTTTATCAATAAAATGGGGATATAATGAGTTAATACGTGTGTATGTGTGTGTAAGTTAATATAAGTGCTCAAATCAGTGTTTGACACTGATAAGTGCCATATATATGTGTCAGATATCCTTCTTGTTAAGAGAAAATAATCTTAATTTAACTCATGGGTAAATGGTTCTTAATTACAGAATAAAAGGTAGAGACCAGGGAAATCAAGACAACAAAACTTGAGACACGAAAAGCAAATGGATTATTCATGTTTGTATTATTTGTTCAAAGTAGATTATAGAAGAAAAGAGAGAGCACAATCCAGTGGTTAAGCTAGTTACCTGTATCTCTGGCCTTCAGTTTCCTCATCTGTGAAGGAATGAGAAAAGATGTCCTTTTTAGGGGTTCTGGAAGGATCAAAGGAAATGATGTGTGTAAAATGCTTGGCACAAGGCGTGGCTAAGGGTGAGCATTTATTAAATGGTGGCTATTTCAGTAGTAACCTGATTATATTGAACTGACGTCATTTATTTAATAGTTTTTGCCACTGCATTTCAGTTCAAGAAGGATTTAAGGAAACTGTCAATCAGAGCATTTCATTTCTAAAAACCATTAAACATTGGTCTCACAGGAAGAAAACAATGCAAAAGTCAGTCAAATCATGCATATTAGAAGTTAATGTTTTTCCAATGAAAAGAGACCCTTCCGGTAAGGTTTTTCAGTCTGTAAATTGTGGAGTCTAGGTGGAATTGAGAGATGGTCTAATTAGTTAAATTTATACTTAGGATCAAATGCAACTAAACTTCCATAAACTTACTCCTGAATCACATCATGATCTATTTCCAATACTTATTGTTGCTAAATTTTTGTATTTTTGCATCTGTGTTCACAAACACAAATGACTTTTTTTTTAAAAAGTCATATCTTGCTTGGGTAACAAGATTATAATTGACCTCATGAGTTCTTTATTTTTATATTTTCTAAAATGATTTTTTTAAAAAGGTGGATGGTATTCCCAATTTATTAAATTGTTGATATTATTGGAAAACTATTTAGACCTAGTATTTGCTTTTAGTTGTTATTGTTTATAAATTCCATTTCTTTAACTGTTATCTTTTGAATCAGAATTTTTCTTTTACAAATATTTGTACAAAAATACAACTATTTAGTAATATTTCAAATTT
The DNA here is from genome assembly GCF_024542745.1 of Macaca thibetana thibetana. Taxonomy (NCBI): domain Eukaryota; kingdom Metazoa; phylum Chordata; class Mammalia; order Primates; family Cercopithecidae; genus Macaca; species Macaca thibetana. The sequence continues at coordinate 93,234,274 of NC_065581.1, forward strand.
TTCAACAGAAAATTACTCAAAATAGTTACTGCCATTTTTATCCATGCTAAATCAACAAATATTTGCTATTTTTGATATTAAATTTGAATTTCTTTTTTCTTCATTATTCTTGCCTACAGTTTGAGTATTTTCAAAACTTGTGATGTTATTACTCATTTCAAATTTCTGGTCCTTACCTTAACATTTTTCCTTCTTATTTTTTTAGCATTTTACCATTTTTCTTTGTCTGGCGTCTTGAGTTGACCAATTTATTATTTTTCTGTAAAGTATGCAAACCTGTAATTTCCTTCTGTTTAAATATACAACAAAATTTGGCATGTAGAACCTTCAGTGTCATTTAATTCTGAATAACTGAAATTTCCTTCATAATTCTTTCCTGATTTTCTCTGTATTCCAAGGGTTGATTAATAATTTAGCTCCTAGACATATTTAATATATACCTTTTGTTTTCATTTTCTTATTGACTGTAGAACTAAAGCCAACTTTGACAGGAAGCTGCAATATTTGATTCTAATGTAGTTCTGGGAGTGATCTAGAATGCAATGTCCAAAATCTTTGGACTCACAGTCAAGCTTAGATACTCAGAGAGTCTCACATGCTTTAAAAAAAACTACACAGCAAAAGAATGTGCTTTTTTTTTAATGTTCACATAAATTTAGGTAACTAAATGAAGGGCAATTTCTCCCCTTTTTTGAAGGAAACATCTAATGTTCCTATCCTAGCTTCTATCAAAATTTCAAAGTACTTTAATGAGTCTGAAATTTATAGGCCATATTATTTTCATAAGAGAAACAACACAAATTTCAAAGATCTGTGAGGATTTTATCAAGAAACAGTTTTTGCAAATATATTTTTGTGTTCATACCCATAAAGAGGCATGAATGCCGAAGAGAAAAAAACTCAGAGACACTTTTTTTCTTTAAAAAAAAAAAAAAAAAGGCTTCACTCATCTTTTTAGCCACAATCTGTTAAAATCCTTGAGATCAAAGTTGTTCTTCATGAAATACAGCCCTTTTTTGAGAATTTGTTTACATTTATTTTTATAATACCAGTATCATCTTAATACAAAGGAAAACTGTTTTAAAGCCCTTAAGCTATATAAGTGAGAAAGTTGTTCCAATACAAATAGAACATTTGATTATTACATCTTGGTAGATATTGGATGTACTAACAAATTATTAAAAGTAAACAAAGAAAACTGTAAGAAAAATATATAAATAAAAACAAAACACTGTGAGTTTTAAATTTATAAAATTTGCCTGAGTGTACTTGTTTTTTAAAAATGTATCAAATCAAGAGTTGCCATTTTTTTTACCGGATGATTATAGTAATGCATTTGCAAACTGTGAAGATAAATTTATAACGAGAAAAACAAAAATGTAACTTTTTAAAAAACAGTTTAGTTTTCTATTGAATTCCATCTGAACCACAAAGTTATAGTACAGTCTGAATATGAGAGTAAATAAGTGATTATATCAACTGGGAAATGTTTACAAATCTGATGTGGTTACAAAATACTAAAACTTCTAGTCATGGCTTTAGAGATAACAGTTTAGGTTGTGCCAGTTTTCTACAAGCAAATAAAAATAGAACAGTTAAGCATAGCGTTGAAAAAAAAAGTTTCTTGGTTTGAAGATATGCTGGTACTTTTAGAAGAGTTTTTGGGAAACTTCCTTTTGAAAGCAGTTTCTTGGCTTTGAGGAAAGTTCTGTTTCTCTTAATGGTTTGATAACACTGAAAAGGAAAATGCAGTTGATTACTACCTGTTTATCTCATATTTGTGATTTTAAATATATCTCAAATATATTTATGATTATCTCTTCATTCCCACCCCACCTCCCCTTCTGTCTTTCTCTGTTTCATAGAAAAAATTATGACATCAACATCCAAAGGAATTCTTCGCCCATTTTTAATTGTCTGCATTATCCTGGGCTGTTTCATGGCATGTCTTCTCATTTACATCAAACCTACCAACAGCTGGATCTTCAGTCCAATGGAATCAGCCAGCTCTGTGCTGAAAATGAAAAACTTCTTCTCCACCAAAACTGATTATTTTAATGAAACTACTATTCTGGTGTGGGTGTGGCCATTTGGGCAGACCTTTGACCTTACATCCTGCCAAGCAATGTTCAACATCCAAGGATGCCATCTCACAACGGACCGTTCACTGTACAACAAATCCCATGCAGTTCTGATCCATCACCGAGACATCAGTTGGGATCTGACAAATTTACCTCAGCAAGCTAGGCCACCCTTCCAGAAATGGATTTGGATGAATTTGGAGTCACCAACTCACACTCCTCAAAAGAGTGGCATTGAGCACTTGTTTAACCTGACTCTGACTTATCGCCGCGACTCAGATATCCAAGTGCCTTATGGCTTCTTGACGGTGAGCACAAATCCCTTTGTGTTTGAAGTGCCAAGCAAAGAGAAGTTGGTGTGCTGGGTTGTGAGTAACTGGAACCCTGAGCATGCCAGGGTCAAGTATTACAATGAGCTAAGCAAAAGCATTGAAATCCATACCTATGGGCAAGCATTTGGAGAATATGTCAATGATAAAAATTTGATTCCTACCATATCTACTTGTAAATTTTATCTTTCCTTTGAAAATTCAATCCACAAGGATTACATCACGGAAAAGCTCTACAATGCTTTTCTGGCTGGCTCTGTACCTGTTGTTCTGGGACCATCTAGAGAAAACTATGAGAATTACATTCCAGCAGATTCATTCATTCATGTGGAAGATTATAACTCTCCCAGTGAGCTAGCAAAGTATCTGAAGGAAGTCGACAAAAACAATAAGTTATACCTTAGTTACTTTAACTGGAGGAAGGATTTCACTGTAAATCTTCCACGATTTTGGGAATCACATGCCTGCTTGGCTTGTGATCATGTGAAAAGGCATCAAGAATATAAATCTGTTGGTAATTTAGAGAAATGGTTTTGGAATTAAAATTTTTCATCACTTGCACACTTGATAAATATTTTGATGAAATATCATCCAAGTATTGAGGATAAGAAGAGATGCAACATACTACTATTGTGTCACAATTTATTTTTCTCACCCTCTGTAGGGTAACATGTATATTTTGGTGGAGATTTTTAAAAGCTCAGCATGAGCAATCATTTCATTTGGTTTTAAATTATCCTGTATATACCTAATTATGTGCACTGGAGAGTAATTTATTCTTCATTATCATTTGTAAACATTGTTTTTTCACATTTTTGTAGTTGTCTATAATGTAAGCTTGTGGTTTGATTATTGTTTCTACCCTGATCAGCTGTTTAATCTATTTGGGAAATGAAGATGCGCATCTTAAAGAATGAAAAATTTTCACTGAGTATTATAATGTCTAGTTCCAACTTTGCATACTATAACAAAGGAAGAACATGTTGCTATTGAATTCTAACCTCTTTGACTCTGAAGTTGAACGAAGTGTTTAACTGTCTCTATTTGATCTATTTTTTACCTGTTTACCACATTTGTGAAGGTGAAATTGTTCATGGAGTGAATTAGAAATATACGAAGCAGAACTGTTCTATTCAGAAAGCTATTAGACTTCTCATTTATTTTCATTAAGGTGATTTGCAACTACTTATTCGCATGATCTTAAATTATTCAAGTATTTTTAAATATCCAATTTGTTGTGATTTTCAGCACCTGGGAAGTAATCCCAATAATATTTTAGAAAATCGAAGACAGTTCTCTTTCTGCTACTGATAACAGTCATTGTCATAATAAAACAAATGATTTCCTCAAATAACAAAGAAAAATGATACCTATAAATATATTTATAAATGGTGTCATTTATGAAAAATGTTTAATTACTTACCAATTTAAGATTTTTTTCTGAAGCCCTATTATTTAAAATGGTCTTATTTTACCATATAGATATAAGATTTGGCTCATAATGATGAGCCCTATCATTTGATTTGAGTTCTATCATTTCAGAGAGCCTAAATAAAATTATCACCAAGGAATAAAATATAAGATGTTAAATATAATAAAGTGGGGATATATAGAAAACGCACAGTGTTAGCACAGAGTAAGATCTCAATGCACATTTGTTGGATGAATAAATAAATGCAATTGAATTCACAGAAAAATGTTTGTTTGTTTCAAGGAAGTGACAGTTCTACTTTAGAAGTACTAATTGGAGATGACTTTTATATCCCATTTTGGTAATTATTCATACATAGCACATACGACCATGATGTTCAGGGCTTTACAGAACCAAAATAAACCTACCATTACATGAAAATTTTGAAAGTATATTCCTGAACGTGCAGCTGCCTATAGCATTCTCCTCCATAAGGCTAGAGAAGAGGAGAGCTGGATATAAGCAGAGACAGTAGGTGAAAAAAGACGGGCCACTAAAGATTCTTCAAGGAAAGCATTCCTCAAAATAATCTTTAGTGCCTTTATTCCATTCAGGCCAAAAATCCATCCAAAAATTAGAATGTTCTGAGGACATCCATTTGGGTCTATTTGTGACTTATTCCAGTAGTCCTATTACAAGTTGACATCAGCAAAATTCAAAAAGAATTCAGTAAAAAGGGCGTAGATCCAGCTACCCAGACTATCTTGTGAGAGAATAAGCTCACCCTAGCACCAGAAAGATTTGAGCAGAGGAATATTCCTGTAATGAATAGAGGATTGTTTGATTCTCAGGTATATTTCTTAAGCCAAAATTGAACGCAGTGTCAGACACTGCCTTAACACCCACAGAAATAAGATGAACAAGGTACTATCACTGCCTAAAATGAGCTTACAATTAAGTGGACAGACATATAAAAACTTCCTTTCAATTCAGTCTGAGACTGTTTACATGCATGTGCTACTCTCAATGAAGTTTGTATGAGTCAATGCTGATTTAATGGGGCAAAAAAGTAGCAAATTTCCCCAATTGCTTAGCTGTTTGACATGTTTCTGAGTTGCAAACTTTGTTAACTCTTTTGACGCAATATATTATTCTCTCTGTATTACCTCTTCTAACCACAATGCATTAAGAAATAATATTTTTATGTGGATGTCCTCCTCAATAAGTAAAGATCTCCATCCATATTTAATTAATTGGTAAGACAGTCAAATTCATACATTTACATTTATTTGTCAAATTTTTGACCTGTAAAAAGCATAGAGATCTAAAGAGGATACACTGCTAACAAGTTTAGAAAGCACCTGCTTTTTTTTGTTGTTTGTTTTGTTTTTTTGTGATGGAGTCTCGCTCTGTCACCCAAGCTGGAGTGCAGTGGCATGATCTCGGCTCACTGCAACCTCAGGCTCCCAGGTTCAAGCGATTCTCCTGTATCAGCCTCCCGAGTAGCTGAGATTACAGGCATGTATCACCATGCCTGGCTACTTTTTGTATTTTTAGTAGAGATGGGGTTCTCCATGTTGGCCAGGCTGGTCTTGAACTCCTGACCTCAAGTGATCCACCTGCCTCAGCCTCCCAAAGTGCTGGGATTACAGGTATGAGTCACTGTGTCTGGGCCACCTGCTTTTTTGAAGGCAGAAAAGCATTCGATATTGTTTCAACCCACCTTGGCTCTAGTGAATGTTCATGATTTGAAAGGACTGAAAGACCTAAAGGCATTGTCTCTATTGTTGACTACAAATTTAGGCTCTTTGTTGGACTATGACTATAATCACACACTGATAATACGACCCAAGTCAAGGCAGTACTAAGTGTCTAACAGGTGCATTGAAACCCCATTACTAAGTCCCAGAAGACTGTTTCCTAAATTTGAAGTGAAATAATTAAACGACTCAGTGGAACCATTTAGCTCTGGTCCATTGATCTGTGAGTTTTAGGGCTAGAAGGAATTATAATTTTGTTGTTTATAATTGCTATAATATAAAAATTATAATTGCTTTTCTTTCTACTTATGAATTAACTAGATCCAGAAGTATCTATTCAAGACACACATTCACACACACATACACACACATGCACACACACATCACAGCTAGTGACAATAGTTAAGATTAGGATTTAAGGATCCTATTTCTCTAAATCCCACTTTTTTTTTCAATCGCATTCCTACCTTATCATAGAATTATGTCTCAATTTTTACAAATGTGAATGTCTTATTGGTATTTTTAGGACCTATAGAATGGTATACCTCGTGTAGAAGAACTTCGACTTTTGAAGGTATACGATAAATGAAACATCAAACTTGTTAGCATTCGTTCTGGTTTAAATATTTTAGGAGTTGAGTTCAGCAGAAGGAAATGGGCTATCACTATATTTAAGTGAAATACAGCCCTCAAGAAAGTGTATGGTTCACAGCCACTCCTTTAATAAATCCTGTGGATTGCAATGCTTTGTAAGAAACTTATGGAAAAGATATACTGATTCAACAAAATTGGTTTGCTGTTGATTATACAAACAAATAATTCTGCCTGAAATTAAATTGTGGACACAAAAAGGGAACAGACCGTTTAAAATGTTTTATTTCAAAATATTGAAAAGCTATTACCTTCAATACTCTAAATATTTAAATATTAATTATTGTAGTCATCAGTAAGAATGAATAAATATTAGTCATTATAGACCTTACTAATAAGAATATATACTGAATTGTCCACATCCAGAGTACCACACCCTGAACAAGAAAGACATGAGAGCCTGACAGCCATATATATTATGACAGCTGTATATCTGACAATATGAAGCAGAAAATGAAAAAAAAAATCATCTTAGTGGGAAACAAATACATGCTTAAAATAGTTATATTTACTGTAACACTCCTGATAATCTCAGATTGTGCAGAATTTTTTTTTTTTTTAATTGTGAGGGGCTTAGAAAGCTCAGAGCATTTGATGTGTAAAGCAACAGAATATTTAGGAATTATTTGCTGAGCCTTTCAATTCTTGCCTCCAATTGGAGGTTAAATATGAAAAGAATAGGAAACTATGCCTCTGATATTTTTGTCAGTCTATTTTTAAACTAGATTCCATGAGTCTTAAGGTAATCACCTAGAATTTTTTTTTGCATGAATTAAAGTTACCACAACTTTCAGGTCCTTACCTTATGACTGTGTTTGATCATATCTTTGAGCTCCCTTGAACTCCGATCTCATTTTAGAAAACTTCTTAACCATTACAATCAAGCTGTTAAATATAACAAACATCAGAACCTAAAGGATAAGCACAGTGCCTAATGTACAGGAGGGTCATATCAAATATTTGTTGAATAAATAAATGAAAGTCATTAGTTGTCGTAAAATATTTTTTAAGAGTACTGATGGTGTTTTTTGGCACCAACTGGAGATGATATTTTATATTTATTTGATTAGTCAGTTTGTCGCCTGGATGCGAAAGTAAGGCATTTTAACTCCTTTCTATCTTACCACATTGTAAATCATCAAAAGAAGTAACATCGCAAGAAAGATTAGAAAGGATTTGGATCATGTTAACATTCTATGCAAATATTAGCAACATATCAACTGTTTCTAACAGGAAAGAAAATTGGTATTTAAGGAGAGTATAAAGTGCAAGCACTGTGAAGGGCAGATATCTATTACCAAACCACATGGAGAGAAATATAGTCTCTCTCCTAACTTCATTCCATTGTATTGCAATCAGTCAATTAAAGTGATTTTTTTTTTCCTGGATGTCTCATTTAGAGATTTTGTAGCATTTTGCAAATGGGTATGCTTCACTACTATCCAAAGTGTTCTCCCCTTTAGTAATTCATATTGAATGTATCCATATTCATATTCATTTTATAAAATGATTAACAGAACCTAAGTAACAGCCTGCTAAACCTGGAATATGAGTGCTACCGTAGGTTATGAGTTCAACAAACTGATTTTGAAAAAGCCACCTAACCTCTCTGGACCTTGTTTGTAAAGTTTCTTATAGCACTATTACTCTTATCTAAGATCAAATTTGATATATGGATGAAATTCCTAATGGAATTTCAATAACCATCACAAAGTAATTTTTTAGAATATTCCATACAGATTTCCTTCTCATTTCTCTGGGTAGATACTTAAAGTATGAAACTGATTATTTAAACTAACATGTGGAAAGAACCTAATCCAGAGCTTGGAATATAGAAAGTGCTCAATTAACTGACATTCCTCCTGTATTTCCTCCCTCCCTTTAGTTGTCTATGACTTTTGAACTCACTACTCCCTGACACCTTAACTGCCTGCAGAAAAATCAATCATATTTGGGGCATTATTTTGAAATATTTTGAGTTTTCTGTACCATGAAGATTCTTATTACAAAAATCTGAAGATATTTATTGATGCAAAAAAATTAGGGAGTCATTGGAAATACCTAAGGCAATCCCAAGCTAACGATAAAATAGCATAATTTTAAGTAAGCTACATTGAGTTCATTTAGAACATTTAGCTATTTTTTAACTCATAGTCAACATATGTCCATGCATTTGATTTACTTTAAAAATACTTTTATTTAAAAATAACCTCTCTAACACCAGTTGCTTCCTCTCAGTTTTACTCAAAGCACGTTTCCTAGGTCACCCGACCTAGAATCACCAGAAATGTTAACAATACCGATTTCTGGGCTTTGAGCCATGAAATTAGAATTTCTTCAAATAATCCATGCCCTCCTGCCATCCAAAAAAAGAGCATGCTTTTAATACATTTCCAAAATTATTCTGTTTCTGCTATAACTGGTAAACCATCCTGTCCTAAACTAGCAGTTCTCAAACATGCATATGCCTTTGAAACTTCCTAGATCATATGCATAAAAATCATTTGAAAGATTGTTAATAATACACAGCTTCTGAGTCTCTGGGTGTGAGATGGGACCAGGAATCTTATTTTAAAAATCTCCCCAGATGGTTCTGGTGTCCTGCTAGTTTTGAGGTTTGCATCCCACCTGTTTAGATGGGAAGTATTCTATTACATATGAGGTATTATCTGTCTTTGGTTCACCTGGAATCTTCTTAAATACATAGGTAAAGTATTCTACCTCAAGATCCAAGACATTTTCTATGTCTAATTATTTCACACATGAGCATGGAACTCACCAGTCTTGTGATTTAGGGCAAGTTATTTCTAGTCTCCAGACTTTTTTTCCAGTTGCAAGTTGCTTATAGTAGTTCACGAACTTGAATGCACATTAGAACCATCTGGAGAGGATTTAAAATTGTAGATGTCTAAACCCCACCTCCAGAGAGTTAATCTATTTAGTTTGAGGAAAAGCCCAGAAGTCTAACAGGTGTAAAGGCTCCACAGGTAATAGTAATGTGGGCATACCTCAGGAAATCACTAGTTCTTGTCCTGGAGGAACTTTTAGGAAAATAAAAGGCTACATATCTTGAAAAAAATATCTCTAATTTACTTTCTAGGTTCTAACTGCATGTTTATATTTTGCAACAGGAAAGACTGGTCTAGACAATTACTGGGATATATGCTTCTGTGATCTGCTTTTCTATTGTATGTGTTTAAGAGATCACATTCTTGGGTTCCAAAGTCTCTGCCTGATAGATAGAAAGGTAATTTGCATTTGAGATATGGCAAAGAATTGCAGCATCCAAATTTTTGACAACTACAGATTTAGAATTGAATCCAAGGTCTGCCATTCACTAGCTATGTGCAAGTTACTCGACTTCTCTTACCCTCAGATTTTGCAGCTGTAAAATAGAGGTAGCATATTTCTGAGAAATTATATTCAAGTGACTAGATATGTGTTCAAGTGTTATCTGTTATTCTTATGAAAGATAATTGTGAGGAATCCAGGGCTATTTTCACAGTTTTAGGTCTAAAACTCTGAAGATGTTAAACAGGCAGCTTGTAGGAATCATTGAAATTTTATACAAGCCGAAGGAACAACACTCAGCAAAAGGGAAACAAATAAATACAGCGCTGAAGCATATATTCATGTTTCCCATAATTACTAAGTAATGGAAGAGGTGTGAGGAGCTGGCAGTGGTGGTGAATAGGCATTGTTTGCATTACTAAATACATATACCATTTCTTAAAATAATTGGAACTCAAGGAGGCCTAATTTTCTCTCCCTGTTATGAGCAATCAATAAATTAATAGTCAATTAACTTACTATCAATTGGTATAGTTCATTTCACAGAATAGATAGCAAGAAGATTCTCAGAGACCATTTTCTGGTAAAGAAAAATGCCTAGGAATATTTAGCAGTTTGACTTAATCTATCACTTCAGCTGGTTCACTAGTTTTGACACAGGACTAGTTAATGATTTCTTAGGAAGTCTCCATGTACTTTTCGTAAAACTAATTTTTAAAAAAGTTAAAAGTTACTTTAAAAATGTTAGGGTATAACTTCAATAAACAGGAATATTTGTCTAGTGGTGCAGAAATAAAATAATTGTTAGCCAGACTGTGATTAAGGCTACCCTAATTGCATAATAAATAGTTTTGACATGAATAATCTCAATTGTTCAAGTGTACAGTTTTAAAGCCGTACTGTGTTAGAACAAAAAAATAGGCTCAAGGAAAATTTCTATTTTTCTATATGAAAAAGGGAATGATATTCAAGATAGTATTTTTAAGTAGTTTCTAATTGTGTTCCTTTAAAGAGCATTAGAAATGTCTGTTATGTCAGTAACATTAGAAAACTTCAAAAACTGATTTATTTTTCTGAATTCTCTGGAAACCAAACAATTTTGAATTAGTTGTGTATGTAAAGTAAGTTAAGTTATAGCTTGCTGGAATTTTATTGTGGAAAACAAATATAGGTTTTATCTGAACAATTTTAAGGACCATTTCTACAGAAAGTTATGCTAATGTGCTAACTTTCTACACATGGCTGCATTCCATTTAGATTAATGAGGATTCAGGAAATAGTAAGGCGGGCTCTGCAGAAGCCGTATCCAAAGACTAAATTAAAAACCCAGGACTACTACTCATTATGTGAGAAATATGGGCCACAGTTACAATATCACATCTCCAGTCTCAGATTGGCCTCATTAGCCATCTTCAGTTCCTCAAATGAGATAATCCTGAAGATGCCATCCTTATCCAAGGTGAGATTGCCAGAGGATATGAGCTCATCTAGGGTGGAATACATGTCTCCAGGGACTGTAATGAGATCGGGCTTTTCATTTACTGGTTTTCTTCCTCAAGAGTCCTTAAGCAAATGAAGATCATCTGATTATCTATGTAAAGCTGGAAGTAGTTTACTTTTTAGATAAAAGATAATCTATCTTGAATATTTCATATATGATTTTTAAATAATTAATCAAAAAACAAAGACTGTCATATTTGAGAACAAGATTTTACTTAGAAGGGGGAAAAAAAAAAGAACTTTCAGCTTATAGATGCTCTACATTCAAATCAATGAAAGCTCTTGCTCTGGAAGTCTAACAGGCTCCCTGTCATTGGAAATGGATACGAGGAAGGAAATTAGGGAAATAATGATGCCTTTTTATCCTTAAATAAAAATGCAAATCTTTAGAGCTGTTGTCATTATGACAGCTTTCAAAACAATATATATTCATGTGCTTAAAAGAAAGATTGGGTTTGGTAGGAATCAGGGTTAAGGGAGTAATTGTGACAATATAAAAAATGGCATTGTTATAGAATCCCTAAGAGGTAAATAATGTATGAGATGAAGGTAGGAAGTAATGTATGCTTGCAGAAATGCAACTGGTCAAAATTACTTGAATGAAATTGTTGAGATTAAACATCTTCATTATAATAATATGTCTCATTCTGATTCCAAGACAATATGAATGTAGAGAAGAGATTTTTAAATGGAAAAAGTAAAGAGCTAACAAGTCTGTATCTAGATTCAAGCTCACAAAGCGGCAAAAAGGAGAAAAGTGTCAATGAGAAACAAGAAGAGGAGTAGTAAACTAAGGATCAAAGCCCAAGTTTCAGTTTTCACAATCTACTGTATTCACTAACATTTCTGGGCCATAGATTTTTAATCTGTAAAGGGAGTGTGGTGGACTGTACATTAGAAGTACATGAGAAGCTCTTAATAAATCTTGATGAATTGGTTAGAAATTCCAATTTAATTAGCCTGGCACAGTACACGAACTGCCATATATTCTTGCAGTTTTTTTCTTACTGCTCCTTTCCATGTGGCCATATCACTACAAGGGGTAGGGAAAAAGTTAACCTGTAATTGCTTCAGGAGCTCTGATTAAAAGGTTACTGAAGCAAAATACTCCAATGAAGTTCTGAAAATGAACAGTTGGGACTTTACACGATTTCTCTTTGTCTCATTCCCTCAAGAATGCACATATAGACACACATATGCCAATATCTTTTTTATGTAGTTCAAGTATAACTTTGAATAAAATGACTTACATTCAAGGAAGGTCAAAACTATTGTTCTGAAGCAAAATGTGCCAATTCTAGCCAATATGTGAATTGTAAGGGTCAGTAATCCATAAACTATTTGGATGGTAATTGTATGTTTTATTAATGTGATGTAATTTTGCACTATTGTATTGTCATATTTAATCAAACTCTTAAAAATACCCTGAAATGTAATGCCAAATGTACAGTTTATAGGTTCATGTTTTTTCTGATAAGAATTTAATTGCATTGTGCTAATAGTTGTTTCTTGCTATTAACTTTCTGTGTATGTATTATTGCGATGCAGACCCAATAGGGTTATTTTAAGCACACTAATTAGTCATCTGGATTTTTATAGATAAAAATCACACATTGATCAGAAATCATTTTTCTATTTATTTTTTTGTAGAGTATTTTTCCACACTTGAAAAAAAAAACATGATTATTTTATATCAAACATCGGCTTTTCTTTAAAATCTTATTTTAGTAGCTAATGCATGTTTGAAATAAGATGTGTTAGAAATTATATGACTATATTAAGGTTGTGTTTATATTAGGTGAAAAAATGCATGCAGTTGGTGAATCATGCAGCTTTGGGGACATTTGCACTGCCACTCACACACAGGCTCTGTCTCAATCCATTTGCATGATTCACGTCCTTTCAAAAGTCCTTTTTCAACATTTGGTAAAGTGAAAATGCTATTCTTAGTGCTAATGAGCCGATAAACAATGCTGCATTTCTTTTTTCTAACTTTGCAGCATATTGTGGTAAATTTTCTCCCAAAACTTTATTTTTGGAGTTATTGTTGGCAATAAATACAACAAATTATTTGTTGGCAAGTGATACAATTTACTGTATAGCAACTTTATAGCATAAAGCATGAAGATGTGAAAATATCATCTTAACCAGTTTCATTCTATGAACATAATATTCTGGCAGCTTTTTCTATAATGAGAATAGTATATCTTTTTATACACTGCCAAAATCAGTACTACTGCCAGTCACCTGAGGTCAGGTCTGCACAACAGTAAATTGGGCAATAACATAGAACATCTAGGCAGCCTTGACAGTCAACCAGTGTAATCACTAGGGGAAGAAAAAGTAGGCCTACCCTTTTACTTAGTAACTTAAGTAATAAAAATTGTATAAAAACACAAATGTTGGCTGCAGAGGAGCCTTTGCATGCAGATAATTTACAGCAGTCTTTGAAAATAACAAAAAATATTCCATTTAATGAAGGGTTTGTTTTGTTTAGCTTTTCTCTTTTATTCAGAAAATACACCTGTTCTTTTGAAAGGGCTTAATTCCAAACAGGTAATATATGTGGATGAATCATCTCTCCTCCTATGAAATTAATCATTCATAGTAATATATTAAGGCTAGAAAGTAGCTCTTAGTGACTTAAAACATGATGTAAGCATTTACACTGTTGGAAGGTAATTTCATTGCAATGTTATTAAAATGATGGGAATCCTATTTATACATTTATTTATTTATTTATTTACAGAAGATTGGTTCCTTCCAGTTCAATTTAACAGCTTCAGTGAAGTTAGTATAATGATAAGAAAAAATTGACTCTAGCTATTATTCCAAGTGAAATTCATGCAGCTGAGTCCTGCTGCATCCTGGGAGTAAAGCATTAATTCAAATGAGGAGTAGCCAGTCCTAGCACTATAGATGCCAACTTTACCAACCAAGATATGGTAAGTGTGTGACATTCAGCTAGCATTGATCTGGGCACTTAGTTTGCTACCACATTGTTCCCTTCATTGATTAAACTGTAAATAACATAACACTTTAAGGCAGCTAAGCAAATATTTTAATAAGCCATGAAAGGCAAGATACCAGAGGAAATCTGTATATTCAGCTATTTGGAGAACTTGTGTTTTCCACAAATTAAACTGGAGATGTCATTTGAAATTTTCTTCCCTTAAACATGCTGTCACAACATGGATTCCTGCTCATGGATGTCTTTCTAGGCTTATAAATACACGATGTGATTGCTATAATTTTGTGAAATTTTGTTCAGCAATTAATAGTGACTTCAGCAATATGTGCTAAGATTCCAAGGCAGAAATAAATGTATAAAGGATTTGAGCCTGTGTGTGTAAGAAGAAACTCTTCAGTCATATTTCCTAAATTCAGTGTAAGTACCTCGCTGATTTAGCACTGGAGTTATTCCTTGAATGTGTAAATAATGATGTTCTATTCTGACCTAATGAATTCCTGTAATGTGAATATTTAAAATAAAAGAATTCAATTTAAATGTATACTAGCTAGTGCTGGTTATTTGTAATTCTTACAATCAAAATTATTCACTTGAGAAGACTCATTTTTACTCAGATGCAAATCTAGATTCTATATATATAGTGAATTAAGATTTTAAAACTACATAAATATATTTTCCAGATTATACACTCATTACAAATATTGCATCAAAAAGGACAGTCAGTGTTCATATATAAAATGTTCTACATGCTTTGTTTCCTTACGCTTGCATTGCTTTAATGGATTCAGGGCTGCAATTAGACCCATGATTTGGGCTTGTATGCATGGGGAATAGGAGAATCCATTCAACCTTCTCTATTCTGCCTTGATCTTGGCTTTGCAAATGTCTCACCTTGCATTCTGAATTATCTGCCATTCTACATACTCTTTTGGTTGTTTATATTCAGGCCTACAGAATCAACAATTACCAATATGCTAAGATCCCAAGTGTTTATATCCAGTTTCCTACTGTCATCGAACTTCCTGCAGATCCATTAACAGGGATAGCCCACTGTAAGGGAATGGAAACACCAAATGGCCTCTAAACTTTTATTCCCTTAAGGGCACTATTATAAATTATGTTGCCTAAGCCAAAAACTTAGAATTATCCTTAATTCTTCTTTTTCCTTTTCCCCACATTGAATTGACTATGAAATTTCTCTCAAATATGTCATTTTCTTCTGATCCACTGCATGGCTTCATTCAGTCAATAGGGCCTTCAATATTTCTTACCTGGGGCAAAGCAGTAACTTCTTAAGTCTCAAAAAATCTACACTCGACACTGCCACCGCTGGAAAAAAACAGAGGAAAAGTGATACAGAGAGAATTCAGCTTAAAATGTTGATTAACCAGTAGTTTTTTTCCCCAAAGTCACATACTGATTACGATTTTTTCATTGGTTCCTCATAGTTTTTAGGACGAATTCTTTATTTGGGAGCGGATCATATACTGTCCGTTAACATTTGACTTATATTAAATTTTCTAAGCTCTTTTTCGCTCCCTTGTGTTACCCTATGACGTTTCATCATCTGTGATACCTCTCACACCTCCCAGGGCTCAGACAGCTTTTCTGCCCAGTGAATTCTCAGCATCCTTAAGATTATAGTCCAGGGTCATATTCATTGTGATGCAAAATACATTTCAGATGCAAAAGATATTTCAGATGTGTTCAAAGCCTAAGAGGCAAGTAAGGTTATTAGCAACATCCTGGAAGAAATGAGTTGTGAGACTGTCCTTGAAAGAAGAATTTAGTTAAACAAGCAGAGAGGACATGTGGATAGACCTTCCAATGAGGACATGAACAAGGTCTTGGGAACAGCATAGAATGAATAAAAATGGCTCATTTTAGTTGTACATTCATGAAGAAGAATAGTGTTAGATAAAGCATTAGTGATTTAAAAATGAAAAGGTCAGAATACTTGGAGCTTGACACTCAAACTGATAAATGTAAACTAGGTTGGTTGATTTGCATTGAGTTAGTTTGATTCGGTTCATACCGCTGCATGATTTAAAGTCACTGAATAATTATGAGCAGATGTATGGGTGTGTGCAAAGCCGTGAAATGTATCTTTTTAAAACTCTAAATCATTAAAAAATGTAAACTAGCATCATAACATCTTATCCACCCTCATGGCCGGTTCCAAGGTGTTTCAGTGGACAATGTCTCCCTTTGGCTGAGAGAAACCATGTGATATCGTGGCTCTAAGTGTTTGGGTTCTGAGGCTGGACTGCTCACATTCTACAGCTTCCACACATTCCTTGGGGACAGCCCTTCCACTTTTCTTGTAGTGGTGTGTAAAGATTAAATGAGTTAATGCACATACATTATTTAGGGCAAGTTATTTTAAAAGGAACACAAACATTTTTACAATACTTTACTTCACCTTAAAATTTGTCTTTTAACATATTTTTGTTGTTCTTGTTCAAAACATAGATATTCAGGCCTAGCATGTCATGTACCTAGTACTAACATGACTGGATGCTTCCTTTCACTAAGCTGTGATTATTGTGCCACTGCACTCCAGCCTTAGTGAATATAACCCATATTTCACTTTGATAGCTTCAAGTTACTGCTCATTCTGTATTCTAGTTAGGTACTCTATAAATATTTGATAGCCTATGCTCAATAGTTAGGTACTCTGAAAAAAAACTCCACACTGAACACATTCTGATTTGGGAATTACATCTGAAGTAAGCTGGCAATAGTGATAATTCAGAATTTCTCATATTGTAAGCAGTCCAACAACCTTTTTTGAGCATAGAACTGGCTTGAAAGAAACTGAAACTCCTTTCCAGATGGATGATGGAGTTTTGCCCTCCTTGTCTTTTGTTTTCACTCTATCTTATACTGTAAAAAGGATTTTTTAAAAATTGGAATACCTTTATCAACAGATTGCTCGCTATAATTCAGGAGAAAAATATGCCCAATTACCCAAAACCAGCAAGGACACAAATACCTATAACATACAATCTGGCAAAAGAGACCAAATGGATTATTCTCGAAGATTCAATGTCCATTTGGGATTGCCAGATTCTGCCAAAATGTTAAATATTATGCCCCAAAGCCAGAGGCAGATCTAAAACTCAGGATTTTAATTATTCAAAGCCAAATTATATCAAGCCAAAATTCTAATTTTAGAGTATAAGAGTTTAGAATTACAAGAAAATATTTGTATGGCCATTTGGCCATTTATTAAATTTGTCAACACATGTTACTTAGTTTAGTAAATGACCATGTTTGCAAATGATCACTCAGACTGAATACTGCATCAAAAGGTGTCCCTTAAGTCTATGTCCCAAATTATGCTAGTGCCAATGTTTTTTATCTTACTTCTTTCTCCTTGCCCTCAACCTAATCATCTCCAGGCTCAAGTGCCTTTACAACATGACCTAGTTGAGCGTAGTGAAACAGGACAAACTAGAATCTGTGACCTAGAATTACTTTTGCCAAGTGAAGCAGGGTAACTAGAGAGGTAGACCCAAGCTATAGGTGCTAAAAGAAAGTTTATTCTAGAAAGTTAAGGATTAATGTGATTTCACAAGTTAGGGAAACAGACAGCAAATAATATTCCAGGTACAGACAAGTGATTAGAATAAGATAGAAAAGAGAAACAAATGCATATATCATATATATGTGAAATGCAGTAGCAAAAAACGGTAGCAGAACATGGCATAGAAGGTAGGAGCAGATGTCAGGAAGAAGAAAAGGAGGGGAGAGGGAGTGGCTGGGATCCCATTCATCTGAGAGAAGGCTCACCAAGTGCAGATGTGGATACTACAGACATATACGTTTTATATTCTGTGCTAACTACACTTTAGGATGTCTATTTTTAAAAGATCACCTCAGGCCAGGTGCGGTGGCTCATGCCTATAGTCCTAGCACTTTGGGAGGCAGAGGTGGGTGTATCATTTGAGGTCAGGAGTTCAAGACCTGCCTGGCCAACATGGTGAGACCTCGTCTCTGTTAAAAATAGAAAAATTAGCTGGGCGTAGTGGCAGACGCCTGTAATCCCAGCCAATTTGGAGGCTGAGGTAGGAGAATCCTTTGAACCCAGGAGCTGGAGGGTGCAGTGAGCCAAGATTGTGCCACTGCACTCCATCCTGGGCAGCAGAGTGAGACTCTGTCTCAAAATACGTAAATAAAAAAAAATTTAAAAAAAAAGATAGCTTCGGACTAAGCAAGAAAAACAATTAAGAAGATAACTGTTGTCCTTACTTTATAAGTAGGAAAAAGCACTCTTTCGATCCTTACTAGGATCAAAATAGCAATGATCATTTTAGTGTGGAAATGAACTCTAACCATAAAATAAAACTATATCTGTTCTGTGTGCGTGTCTCTGTGTATGTGTGAATGTGTGTGTGTGTGAATGTGTGTGTGTGTGAATGTGTGTGTGTGTGAATGTGTGTATGTATGTGTGAATGTGTGTATGTGTGAATGTGTGTATGTGTGAATGTGTGTATGTGTGAATGTGTGTATGTGTGAATGTCAGTTTAGAACTAAAGTGACACAAGATAGTGCTAGTTTATTCATTAAGTCTTTAAGAATTGTATTTCCACATTTTTTAATGTTTTAACTTTCCATTTTATAAGAACTAAAGAATTATAAAAAAATTAAAAATTTTTGCAGGGTTCTGCTATAACCCTCATCCAACTATTAATTATGTGTGTTCCTTAACTATTAACATCTTGTCAAATGTTAACATAGTTTAAAGATCAAAAACAAAAAGTTCGTACAATATCATTAATTAATCTATAGACATAACCTGAATTTTACCAGTTGCCCCACAAATGACCCTTATCAGGATCAGGATCTAATCCAAGTTCACACATAGAATTTAGTTGTCATGTCTCCTTAATTTCTTCCATTCTGAGATACTTCCACAGTCCTTTCTCTTTTATGACTGATACTTTAGAAGAACACTAGCAAGTTATTTTGTAGAATATTACTTTTCTTTTCTTTTTTTATTGTACTTCAAGTGCTGGGATATATGTGCAGAACGTGCCAGTTTGTTACATAGGTATACATGTGGCATGATAGTTTGCTGCACTCATCAACCCATCATCTAGGATTTAATGCCCTGCATGGAGTAGGTATTTCTTCTAATGCTATCCCCCTCCTTGCCCTCCACCCCCCAACAGGTCCCAGTGTGTGATGTTCCCCTCCCTGTGTCCATGTGTTCTCATTGTTCAACTCCCACTTATGAGTGAGAACATGTGGTGTTTGGTTTTCTGTGCATGTGTTAGTTTGTTGAGAAGGATGGTTTCCAGTTTCATCCATGTCCCTGCAAAGGACATGAACTCATTCTTTTTTATAACTGCATAGTATTCCATAGCGTATGTGTGCCACATTTTCTTAACCCGGTCTATCATTGATGGGCATTTCGGTTTGTTCCAAGTTTTTGCTATTGTTAATAGTGCTGCAATAAACATACATATGCATGTGCCGTTATAGTAGAATAATTTATAATCCTTTGGGTATATACCCAGTAATGACATTGCTGAGTCAAATGGTATTTCTGGTTCTAGATCCTTGAGGAATCGCCACACTGTCTTCCACAATGGTTGAACTAATTTACACTCCCACCAACAGTGTAAAAGCATTCCTATTTAGCTTCTGCACAGCAAAAGAAACTATCATCAGATTGAACAGGCAACCTACAGCATTGGAGAAAAATTTTGCAATCTATCCATCTGACAAGGGACTAATATCCAGAATCTACAAGGAACTTAAACAAATTTAAAAGAAAAAAAAAAAAACCACATCAAAAAGTGGACGAAGGATATGAATGGACACTTATCAAAAGAAGACATTTATGTAGCTAACAAACATATGAAAAAAAGCTCATCATCACTGGTCGTTAGAGAAATGCAAACCAAAACCACAGTGAGATATTATCTTGCGCCTGTTAGAATGGCGATCATTAAAAAGTCAGGAAACCACAGACGCTGAAGAGAATTCACATTCAAATTGTAAGGAATTTTACAACTTTACAGCTTGTAAAGTAGTCATTCAAATCTATCTATTTATTTATTTATTTATTATAGGTGAGGTTTTGCTATTTTGCCCAGGCTGACCTTAAAACCTGGGCTCAAGAGATCTTCCAAAATCAGCCTAATGAATAGCTGGGACTACAGGAGTATAGGACCACGCCTGGTCTCATCTAAGTCTACTTTCTAAAATGGTAAATCAGCAAATGTTGTATCTTCAATCAGATCCAGAAATAAAAACGTTAACGTACTTCTCACTAGGTGTCTTAGAAAAACAGTAGAATCATTGTTTAGAGTTGCCAATGAATTAAGACACAATAAGATATTTTTCAACAAGTCCGAAACCCAAAATTCTCTGATATTGGCACCCTAGACCCTCAATAGTTACTTAATAACAGGAAATATGCAGATGAAAATCTTTATTCTACCTAAAAGTAGGAGAAGACATTGATTTTATGTTATATCATTTATTTCACCTGAATTATTCAGAAAACTTTATGCAGTTAATCACCTATGGATTCATATTTGGATTATTTCATAAGAGATGCTTTATTTACAGTCACTTAATTTGATGGCAAAGTATTTCCAGTTTTGCTGGGAATGTGATTTCATGTGAGTTTTCTAACTCACAAAATTCACCTCAGAATCTTCTTATTTGTATCAATCAGTCAAAATTTTCTAATTATGTCCTTATGGGCCAAATCATTAATTTATTTATAAAATTTTAAAGTAAAATTTAAAAAATCATGATTTCATTAAGATAATTAAGCAAGCATATTAATAATCTCTGTTGACACTATCTTTAGTTTTGTTACTAAACTACTTTCTGATTTCCAACTTTTATACATGATACATAAGTGTGTCATGTTTCTATCTAAACCTCTAAATAAAGGATTTTTAAAACTTTGAATTTCTATGGGTTCATAGTAAGTGTATGTATTTACAGAATGCATGAGATATTTTGATACAGGTATGCAATGTGTAATAATCACATCAAGGTCAATAGGGTATCCATCACCTCAAGTATTTATCCTTTGTGTTACAAACAATCCAATTGTGTACTATTTTCGTTATTTTTAATTGTACAATTAAATTATTTTTACTATAGTCACCCTGTTGTGCTAGCAAATACTAATTCTTATTCTTTCTATATTTGGTACCCATTAACCATCCCCACTTGTCCTCCCCAGACCCCTCCACTCTTCCCAGCCTCTGGTAACCATCCTTCCATGATCTCCATGAGTTCAATTATTTTAACTTTTAGCTCCCCCAAATAAGTGAGAATATGCAAAGTTTGTCTTCTCTGTCTGACTTATTTCATTTAACATAATGATCTCCAGTTCCACCCATGTTTTTGCAAATACCAAGATCTCATTCTGTCTTATGGTTGAATAGTACTTCATTGTGTATATGTATGCCATTTTCTTTATCCATTCATCTGTTGATGAATGCCTAGGTTGCTTCCAAATCTTGGCTATTGTGAGCCTGGTGTGGTGGCTCATGCCTATAATCCCAGCACTTTGGGAGGCCAAAGCAGATGGATTACTTGTGGTTAGGAACTTGAGACCAGCCTGGGCAACATAGCAAACCCTACGGCTACCAAAAAATAATAATAATAAAAATAAAAAAATAAAAAACAAAATAAAAATAAAAAAAATTAGCCAGGCATAGTGGTGAATTCCTGTAGTCCCAGCTACTCAAGAGGCTGAGGTGAGTGGATCCATTTCAGAAGTCAATCATGACACAGCGTTCCAACCTGGGTGACAGAATGTGACCCTGTCTCAAAAAATAATAGATTAAAAAAAAAAACAAGCAAATCTTGGCTATTGTGAATAGTGCTCTAATAAACATGGGAGTGAAGATATCTCTTCACTATACTGATTCCCTTTCTTTTGGGTAATTACCTAGGAAAGGGATCATAGCGTAGCTCTATTTTTAGTTCTTTGAGGAACCTCCAAAGTGTTCCCCATAGTGGTTGTACTAATTTACATTCCCACCAACAGTGCATGAGGGTTTCCTTTTCTCCATATCCTCACCAGTATTTGTTATTGCTGCTCTGTGGGAGTTACAACTCCTACAGAGTTGTTTGAGTTTCTGATATATTCTGGTTTTTAATCCTTTGGCAGATGGGTGGTTTGCAAATATTTTCCCCCATTCTGGGCATTGTCTCTTCACTTTATTGTTTCATTTGCTGTGCAGAAACTTTTAACTTAATGTGATTCTATTTGTCCATTTTTGCTTCGGTTGTCTGTGCCTGTGGGGTAAAGATGAGTTTTTTTAAAGCTCAAAACCATTTGTTTAATCCAGTTATAAGAAATCTCATGTTTATATTGATTTATTGATCTCTACTTTTGAAATTTGAGAAGAATTTGAGGTTTTACCAAGTTCTTTTGTTGTAATGAAATTTGTGATTCAGGTATTTCTGAAAAAAATGCTAATAAGATATATTAACATGAGCTAAAATAAGCCAAAAAGGGGGCTTAATGATATTATTCTTAAGTGGCTTAGAGAACTCAAGGTGCCAGGCCTTCTGAGAGTCCTGGACTTGGAACAGGGAAGCCTGCAGGAATCTCCGCAGTGCTCTACAGGTATGAGTATGACTTATGTGAACAAGTTTGGATTTCTACACATGTGTTTTGATGTGTGGGTTGGTGTGTGTGTGTTTGTGTGTGCACGTGCACATGCTCATGTGTAATTGTGTGTGTCTGTGTTGTGCACGGGTGAAGGGTGTTAACTTCTTTAATTTTTCTCATCTTCATGCCTTATTCTTTTCTCTGGATATAGAACTGTTATGTTTCTCAGTGTCCATGGGGGTAGACGAAAACTCAGCTCCATAATTCTGAGTTTGCAACTTGTTTCCAGTCACATACAGGCATTAACTGTTCCCTGCTTAGGTCAGTTATCTTTCCCCCAGGTAAGCACTCAGAGACAGGAAGTAATTTATCTGGGCAGACTTCCTTCTATTGGCTACTGCATCAAAATCTTTGTAACAGTCCTCGCAAAGTTTGTATACCACAGTGATTCCAATAGTTCTTTCTCCAAAATAAAGAAAAAAATCCTGGTCATATATAAATGATTATAATAGTAAATATAGACTGAGAGTTTTCAGAGGGCAAGGTTGTATTCTAAGTACTTTACAAGTATTATTTCATTTAGTCCTCCCAACACTACAGTTCTAGCATTACCTCTTTTTTTCCTAACCAAAAAGTTGGGAAATTCACCCAACTTTACACAGCTACAAAGTGTGAGAGCTGGAATGTGAGAGCAGGTCATCTGCCTCCAGGACGTCAATGTTCAACCACTAAATTCTACTGTTTGGAAACGCTGGATTAAATGAGGTTGAACCAATATCTCATTGATTAATTTTTGCCGTAGGATTTCTTATGACCTTTAATATGTTACAGTGAATTACGACTTTCTCAGAGCAGGATATACCATAAAGTTTCCAAAATGTATATAATCGTTTTAATTCATTTGTATTTTTATGAACTACTGAAAGGCACTAGTAGATGATTCCTTCTGAAATATGGCTATAATTTGCTTTTATTTCTGAGTTAATAAAGTAATACATAAGAAACAATTGTGTCATAAGGAAAACTGAACAAAAATTGAGTATATTTCTTTTCAGGTTTAATTTTAATTAGTTATAGAATTCTCTTCTCATAGATTCTAAAATTAATGAATATTTCAACACTGGCAGAAAAATCAAATTTTGTGCAAACAACCCAACTCCTAAAATTGTTCAAAAAAATCAAGAGTAAAGAAGGAAAGAAGCTCATTTTTCAGACAAATAACTGGAAGCAAAATGTTAACTAGTCCCTATATGGGACATAATGCTTCAAGAATTTGTAGTTCACAGAAATAGTAACTTAGGAAGAGTATAATTCAGTTGAATTCTTGGATGATAAATGTATAACGAGTCCATAATGGAATCTAAAGAAGCAGTTCCTTTCAAGAAGAAGTTTAGGAAAGACAATCAGTTTCCCCTCTCACAAAACAGCAGTTAACTCATTTAACAAACATTTACTTGGTCCCTACTGGACTCAGGGAACTCTGATGTATTTTTAGAAGACAACGCATGAATACAGTGAATTTTGTCCTCACATCTTTCATGATATATCTTTATATATATATATAAAACTCACACACTCAGGGGAGAAACCGCATTCAAAGGAGAGAGAAATGCACATGAGATGATGAGGAAAGGCTTTAGAAAGTACATGTCATTTAAACTGGACAGGATGGACAGGGCAGGTATTAGGACAAGAAATAAGTGAATTGTAAGGAAAGGGAACCCGATGACATGTAGAAAATGTAAAATACAGGGCCAGGCACAGTGGCTCACACCTGCAATCCCAGTACTTTGGAAAGCTGATGTGGGCTTTCAAATCATGAAGTCAAGAGATCAAGACCATCCTGTCCAATGCAGTGAAACCCTGTCTCTACTAAAAATACAATAATTAGCTGGGCTTGGTGGGTGCACCTGTAGTCCCAGCTACTTGGGAGGCTGAGGCAGGAGAATCGCTTGAACCCAGGAGGCCGAGGTTGCAGTGAGCCAAGATTGTGCCATTGCACTCCATCCTGGTGACAGAGCAAGACTCTGTCAAAAAGAAAGAAAGAAAGAAGAAAGAAAGAAAAGAAAGAAAGAAAGAAAGAAAGAAAGAAAGAAAGAAAGAAAGAAAGAGAGAGAGAAGAAAGAAAGAGAGAGAGAGAAAGAAAGAAAGAGAGAGAGAAAGAGAGAGAGAGAGAAAAGAAGGAAGGAAAGAAAGAAAAGAAAGAAAGAAAGAAAGAAAGAAAGAAAGAAAGAAAGAAAGAAAGAAAGAAAGAAGAGAAAGAAAGAGAGAGAAGAGAAAGAAAGAAAGAAGAGAGAGAGAGAAAAGAGAGAGAGAGAGAAAGAAGGAAGAAAGAAAGAAAGAAAGAAAGAAAGAAAAAAGAAAGAAAGAAAGAAAGAAAGAAAGAAAGAAAGAAAGAAAGAAAGAAAGAAAGAAAGAAGGGAGGGAGGGAGGGAGGGAGGAAGGAAAGAAGGAAGGAAGGAAGTGTAAAATACAGAGAAGAAAAAGAAATAATTCAGATTAATTATAGTTTTTTGTCTGTAAAATGAGAAATAAGCAGTGGGATAGAGAGTTAGTGGAAACGAGTGTATTCCCCAGGGCAGAAAGTACCAAGTAGACGGTGCAGTATCATGGTTATGAGCATGGGCTGCAAAGACTGGAAAATGCCTTCCTGCTTCCAGTAGCAACGGTTCTCACTAGGAGTAATTTTGCTCCCCGTGGGATATTTAGCAAATTCTGGAGACATTTTTAGTTGTCATAACTAATATATTATTTAATATTTAATATTGTGATAATTTAGAAGATTCAAAGTAATACTACATTTAATATTTAAGACAGTGACATTATAGCTACAACACACTGCTTACTGATATTTAAAGGGAAAAATAGCATGACTTTCATTTCTGAAATCAGTGGACTAAATGTTTCAGAAAAACTTTTCTGTTGAACATTAAGATGCTGAATGAACTCTAACGATCATCTTCTGAAAACAAATAGCTTGATGAAAAAGAATTAAAAGGCCAAGGCACTGGAAAGAATGTGAATCCAGTGATTTTAACTTGACAATTGGGAATATTTTACTCTGCATTATTATCTAATCATAATTGTTCACCACTAAAAGCTGAGCTGCTTTTTATTTCAGGCATTTCTAACATCATCACAAGTCTTGGGTGGCAAAAGTCAGCACTTAGGACCAATAAACAACGTAATCCTGCTACACTTCACTGTCTGCTTTGAGCTGGGGTCCAAAGAACCACATTGCAGTATTAGGAGGAAAGAAGGAACTGCTCTTGTACAGAATGCAGTCAGATCATGTGGGTAGAACAGGAAACCTCATGCCCCAAGCACAGTTTCAAGTTATGTGGTCTAATAGTGATCTCAGGTATCCAGTAGAAGCAATAAAAATCTTCTTTAAAGGATGGTAAGTCATCCTGAGCTCCTGATTGTTTTCTATAAATTATCTTCTTAAGACATTGTCTATTATGCAAAAATAAATAGGAAAATGAGGAAATTAATTATGGGTGAAAAACAAGTAAAACTACTTCTGAAACGTCAACAGAAATAGATTAAAAAGATCCCTGAGTTGAGGACACAGAGTTGGTAGTCTGGAGAGGCAAAGGCAACCAGTCATATTTTCAAAGCACAGTACCAAATAGCAGGAGAGACAGAGACAGAGATGGAGACAGAGAGAGAGAAAGAAAGAGAGAGGGAGAGAGAGAGACAGAGAGAGAGAGAGAGAGAGAGAGAGATTGAGATCTGAAGTTCTGCAGAGGGTTCACGTATTCAGCTGAGAAATCAGCTGATGCTCTTTAAAACATGTATGTGGGGAAATTATCTGAGGCCAGGGAAAGAACAACCTCAAAGGATTCATGTGTGCAATCCTTGGAAATAATACAAGGCTGAGACTAGTTTGTGTTCCTACCAGTGAGTAAAGGAAAACCTTGAAATTAACAGGACTTTCAGTAAAGGATTCAAAATATATTGCCTCGGTAGGAGGAAATATTAACCCTTGAGTACGGGCTGCTCTGATTCTGCCTGACAAAGCTTAAAAGCAATTCTTAACAGAGCAAAACCATCTCCAAGTACTTTAACTGTGTCCAAACCAGAGTTCAAACACATTTACAGACTTAAAATGTATATATTATTCAACAAGATAAAATATTTAATGTCTGGCATCAAGTCAAAAATTAAATTCAAATTAAGTAGGAGAAAGTAAATAATAAAAATGAGGACAGATACTAACAAAACAGAAAATGGAAACTTTATAGAGAAAATCAGTGAAACCAAAAACTGATTCTTAGAAATGATTAATAAAATTGATCAATTTTTGGCTAGACTGGCCATGGAAAAAAGAAAGAAGACATAAATTACCAACACCAGAAGTGAGAGAAGTTATAGAACTACATATTCTAGAGTTATTAAAAAGCAAATGAGGGAATATTATGGACTACTCTATGCCAATAAATTTGACAACTTAGATGAAATGGAAAAAATTTTCAAAGACACAAACTACCAAGGCTCATTCAAAATAAAAAAATAATCTGAATAACCCAATATCTGTTTTCAAATTTTAAGTTTGTAGTGTAAAATATTCCCACAAAGACATTTCCAGGCCTGATGACTTACTGGCAAACTCAACAAACATTTTCAGAAATTCAACAGGATATGTTTATTGTCTTTAGTGCAATGATGGCTTCACAAGTGTATACATATATCAAAACTTATGAAATTATATACTGTAAATATATGTCAGTTATACCTCAATAATCTGTTTAAAAAGGTTTTTAAAAAATATGCTTCCAGTAAATAAGCAGTGGACAGTTCCCATAGGAATACATCCAACATTTATTAAGAAAATGCAAATAAAATAATAATGAAAAATTATTTTATACCTCCCACCAAATTTTAAAAGATCAAATAAATGCTGAGAAAATTGTGATAAGAATTTTATATTTGATAGTGCTGGTGGAATCATAAGCTTTTTTACCCATATGGAAAGTAATACGGAAATACATGTCCTCAGTAATTTCTTGGAAATTGCAACTTTAATCAGAATGACATATAACAAAACCATTTATTTTCTCATCTACATTATAACAAAAGTACATTGAATGAAACAACTTTATTCGGGATCTGCTACATGTCTTTTTGCTTTTAAAGACATAGTTTTCAAGAACCTATCAACAAAGTGAGGACTTACTATATTGTAGTAATGTATGAGATATATGTGTGTATGCATGTGTGTATGTATCAGCTGTCATAAATAAATTGATACTTATGTTTCCAATAAACTTGCTTTTATCATAGTGTAAGAAAATGATTTTAACTGGATCAAGATGTTTAGCTTCTGTAATGGAAAGATAAATTTCTAGGGAAACCAAACATATCACATCTAAGTAGCTATTTTAAACACATGTTGCATATGGAAACAAGATGGAAAACACTGTATTATGAATTTATATTTTGATTGCCAACATTATTAAATTTGCGCTTGTGTGAAATATAATATTTAACCCCAAATCATTTTTTTCAGTATTTGAAAGAAGTTTACTTTTGAGGAGAATGTGTTGACTCTAAACTAATGCTAACATGATTGCTTACTTTTTAGTGCCTGACACAAAGTTATGATTCAAAAATTATTATTCAAATGAGCTAAAAGCCAATTTAAGAATACAAAAAACTTAGAAAAAATTGCTCAATTTTAATTTAGAGTCAAGAATAGAGTCTATACTACAATGGAATCTAGGGAAATTCTTGGCACACTTAAGGAATACTTCAATGTTCACTAACTCCTCTCCTTCAAAAGTTATCATGAAACAAACATGCAAGCAGAGACAAAGTGAATAAATATTTATTTATTTATTTATTACATGTTGACCACCACTATTCTTCTTGCTCATCAAACCAAGATTCAGCCAAAATTTCCACATGAATGTAATTGTAACAAGAAAATAACACTGTAAATAATTATTGTACTGGACCGTTCTGGCATTTCTTTATAGAAATTTCTATAGAGAAAATCAATGAAACCAAAAACTGATTCTTAGAAATGATTAATAAAATTGATCAATTTTTGGCTAGACTGACCATGGAAAAAAGAAAGAAGGCATAAATTACCAAATTTCTATAAAGAAATGCCTGAGACTGGATACTTTATACAAAAGGAGATTTAGTTGGCTCATGGCTCTGCAGGCTGTACAGGAAGCATAGCAGCATCCGCTTCTGGAGAAGCCTCAGGAAACTTCCAATCATGGCAGAAACCAAAAGGGGAACAGGCATGTCACATGGTGAATGCAGGAGCAAGCAAAGGAATGGTGGCCACACACTTTTAAAGGGCCAGATCTCATGAGAACTCACTCACTATTGCGAAGATGGCACCAAGCCATGAGGGATCTGCCTCCATAAGCCAAACACCTCCCACCAGGTCCCACCTCTAGCACTGGGGATTACAGTGCAACCTGAGATTTATGTTGGGACAAATATCCAAACTATAGCATTTATTTTTAAACATTTGGCATTTCAATCAACACAATGTTTTAATTCATCTTCACTAATCTTCCATCTTTTGGTTATTAATTAGCAAGAGGTCTTACATTTGTATTACATATGGAAGTATGGGTAAAAATCACACTCATTTAATTAGGTAATATTTATTTAATTCTTAATTGCAAAAATGCCTTCAGTAGAAACTGAAAAATAAAGTGATAAGCTAAAAGCATTAATCCAACTATCTTTTTGTAGAACTAGAAGAGATTATACGAATTATTGAGTTTCAGTGTCTTCATTAAAGAAGAAACTGTAACACAGAGATAATGCACAGCTGTAAGGCTTTGATGGCAAGAACAGAAATACGCTTCTTGTGTCTTGCTTATTCTTTCCTGAGATGGTTGAATATATCTTAAGTTATGTATCTAAAAATGTAAAGCCCCAGGATTGGGTTCTCAAGTTGATAACTGCATGACTATAAGCCCAGAATGATTCTATTGATAGCGTTTTCAACTCTAATCTACCTTTAGAACATGTAATAAATAAAATAGGATCTTAGACATTTGCAGTCAAGCTTATCTCAGCTTTCCACCTTAAAAACTGAACTTATTGAATTTGCTTTATATGTCACAAGCCAGGTCCCATCGAAGAAGAAAGAACAAACCCAATGATTGAAATAAAACAGAAAGCAATGGTAAAAACAGGAAGATATGAAAAAATAATTCTATTAAAGAAGCTTAATGTGCAAAAAATAGAAGTGCCATTTTTGAGAAGGAATAAATACATCATGAAGGTGGATGGTTATAATAGATTACAAAGAAGCTCAAGAAGCATAATTTACTAGAAACAAAAAACAAAGGCATACTTAACCACTGACAGAGGAAGAATCTTCTTTCATACATATAATTAGCCTGTAGGTTCTGGTGGGAAAGAGATATAAGAATAAAAAGACATCTTTAATAAAAGATAAGGAAAGTCATGTTTGGCTCAAATGTCAGATGGCAAAATCAGCAAGCATAGGACTTCCCATACACCTAGGGCTCCCACCACCATAGGTAGAATAAAATGAGGGAAAAAGTCCTCTATAAACACCTTGGGTTAGTAACTCACACATACACGCACATGCACACATGCAGATACGCGCACACACACAGCCTCCTCCCCACACACACGCATACACAATGTGAAAAGAGGAGGAGGGCCGTGGGCAGAGACATTGCACACATTCTCATTCCTAATGATGAATCAGTTCCCTAGGATGGGCTCCTGTTTCTAGAGCTCCTAACAGTCACCATCTACGTTCTTCTAATCCAGGCCTCTTCCTGATTCCATCTCCATGTACCCCTTCATGGACTAGTGGGTTAGGATTCTAAAAATCTGTCCTGTTCTAGTAGATTAGTTTAAAACTATTAGTGTCACATAATTAAAATAAGTGAAGCAGTAAACTTCACTAATGGGCCCAAATGAAAAAAAGATAGCAAATATTGAGAGAGATCCATCTGGCC
The DNA here is from genome assembly GCF_024542745.1 of Macaca thibetana thibetana. Lineage (NCBI taxonomy): Eukaryota > Metazoa > Chordata > Mammalia > Primates > Cercopithecidae > Macaca > Macaca thibetana. The sequence goes on from NC_065581.1 coordinate 93,264,837, forward strand.
ACCAAAGCCATCTTTCTAACTTCAAATAAAGAGTATTTAATATTAGAATCTAAGGATTATTAAATTTGGAATAACTGGAAATGAATCTGTTTTCAGATATATAAGTAGTAGGGCCTTTTCCTACGAGTTTAATTATTGGCCTAGAGTTAATAAACACATATTCTGGCCAGATGTTCAATGGTATTATGGCAAATTATAATTAATATACATACATATTGTCTTCACATACAGGTTACAGGATAAACAACATAGAAATACCTACACTCTGAGGTCGTGGATTGTTTCTTCTTGGGCTCAGGATCATCACGAGAAATAGCTTCCATCATCTATCATTCATTGCACAGCACTGAAAACTGAATGTCTTCCCATCTTACTAGTTTTTCTAAAAGCAACCATGGTGAGTAAATCCAAACAACTGATTTTCAGATGAAAAAACTGTGGCCTCTAACTAGAGGGCCCCACAAATCAACAACATAAATAAATTTAAAACAATCTTCTTTGTGTTGTGGACATTCAAAATCCACTTTTCTAGCCTTTGAAATCATACAATAAATCCCATAAATGTGTACAATTATTATGTGTCGACTAAAAATAAAAGGAAAAAAGAAGCAGTCTTCTGACTCCCCTACATCGCATATGATAATACTGATACACAATACCTCATTCAGTGGCTCACATTATTCAGTGATGTGGCTGAGGTTCTCAATTCATGTTTTATCTAGTAACCTTGAGATTTTACACCACTTAAGTTTTATTACCTGGAAATTACATCTAATTTGTCTCCACAAATACATTGGAATCAAATAACGTAATGTAAATCAGTAATCAGGTGGCTTTAGGACCGTCTTTAATTAGACCTGCGGTAATTTGTCTAACAAATACATCACTGTACAATCAAATTAATGTATATAATAAATTCTAAAGTGGCTCCTCTGCCATTGGAAGACTGTAAAGCATGCTGCATACCAAGTAGTAATAAAGTGTTCTCTGGCCTGCAGCTTTTCCACAATGAGTTTTTCCTCATTAGGGAGTTAGTCACTAACTCATGTTCCATGCATATTCCGCCTCTTGTTTGGGTAACCCAAAGCCACAACATGACTAAAGATTTCCCATGTAGCTTTTAAGTGATGCTTTCTGCTAGTGACATCTTGCCCAGCCCACAGCCTTTCTGTTATTAAAAATTCTCGTGGACCTATTTATAAATTTCAAAGGCCCCTTTGTCAGCCACAGCACTCCACCTGTGATGATGGAAGTCAGTAGAAGGAGAAAATTGATCAACGGCTCCTTCTTATACAGGAGACTCTTATATAGAGACAAAAGTATCAAATAGATTAATCCTTTCTAAGCACTTAAAGCTTCATAAACCTACATAAAGCAGGGTCATATGGAGAAGGAACAAGTCTGTCTTCAGCTCTCAAATGTATCTCTAATCTGCCTTTCAATTTATCAGAAGCACCTTTAGTAAAATGGAATTACTACTTGTGTCTTTCACCCTAAACTAATAACTCAGTTATTTTCTTCGAATACTCCTTGCTCCAAAAATCCTTAAGACATCATGCTCTGTCAACTACTAACGTGTTTTACTTGTTGGCTCTACTGGTAACTTGCTCAAAGCATACTCCTAGGCTGCATTCTCTTGAATTATTCAGATAAAAATGCTGTTGCCATTCTTTCTAGCTACTCTAGAGGAAAAAATATGCCATTGCTCCTTATTAAATTTTAATGATTATAAGCAGATTACATTTAACTTTAACATAGAATGAAGATTTTATATATGATATGGACAATTATTTATTTAATGTATATATTATTATAATTATTACTATGTGTATTTAACACTATCATTTATTGTATGAATACCAAATACATGTACTAAAGTAGGTCTTTCATTTACATTATCCTGCTTAATACTCAAAAGACAAAACTCTATGCTGAATATTTTAGCCCCATTTTCCAGAGGTAGAAACTGAGTTTCAGAGAGGTTGTCTAAAGATAATTGGTTCATTGACTGACAGAACAGAACCCAGATTCATCTGACTCCAAAGATAGCATCCTGTCTATTCAACAATGCTGACTCTGTCCACAAAAGTTTTGAAGTATCTTATATTAGAATTTAAGAACTCTGTTTCTCCACTTCATTCAGTTATACATTCAAGTATTTTCTGAGATTCCTAAGTGCCAGGTAAGAAGTAGAGACAGGTGATGCAATGAAGAGAAAAACAGACCTGACTCCTACCCTAGTGAAGTTTACCAACCCATAATCACACAAATAAATAGAAATTGCCAGCTGTGACAAGTGCTATGTAAAAAGAGTATGTATTTATCAGGAAGATAGGTATTTGCAATATCTCTGGAGCAGTGGGGTGAAAGGTATTTTCAATGAATGGAAAAGGCTCAGTGGCCAAAGCTAGGCTGGGACAAGATGAGACAGAGCAAAATCATGTATGTGGTCAAGAATAGAGAAGGCCATGGCATGGGAGCAAACGGAGCCCTGCTATGAATCAGAAGCTCAGGCTGCTAACATAAACTCATACCATTAACTCTCATGATTGTGTTTAGAAGGATAAATTATTGGCCTCCTCTTACCCAGGTGGAGATGGAAATTACAATGACTATCGAGTCCCAGAGCCAGGAAGCAGAGGGCTGAGTTAAATTGGAGACTGCTTCACCTGAAAGTAGACATGTTGTCACCACGCTACATTGCCTCAGAATTTGCCTTTTAGGCAAGCTGTTTTAGACAAACACACATAGATGACCATCAGCTAAAACTTTTCAAAACTGATTAAGAACTTTGTGACAAGGTTCCACTGAAAAATCTCTTGAAATGAGAGGAGCAAAAGGATGAGAGATCTATTAAAAGTGAAAATCATTTTTCAAAAGTATCACTGATGTGAAATAACACTTGGATGTGAATTTGATAAACATATCAATCCTTGCCTCCTCTTTTTTCTTTCTAAACTTCAACTCAATGCACACTTTTGAAAGATTTGTTCAGAGAGAGGTTCCAAGACGGCTGAATAGGAACAGCTCCAGTCTACAGCTCCCAGAGTGAGTGACACAGAAGACAGGTGATTTCTGCATTTCCAACTTAGGTACCAGGTTCATCTCACTGGGGCTTGTCGGAGAGTGGGTGCAGCCCATGGAGCATGAGCTAAAGCAGGGCAGGGCATTGCCTCACCCAGGAAGCACAAGGGGTCGGGGAATTCCCTTTCCTAGCCAAAGGAAGCCATGACAGATGGTACCTAGAAAATTGGGACACTCCCACCCTACTACTGCACTTTTCCAATGGTCTTAGCAAATGGCATGCCAGGAGATTATATCTCGCGCCTGGCTCAGAGGGTCCCATGCCCACAGAGCCTTGCTCACAGCTAGCACAGCAGTCTGAGATCGAACTGCAAGGTGGCAGTGAGGCTGGGGGAGGAGCATCCACCATTGCTGAGGCTTGAGTAGGTAAACAAAGCAGCTGGGACGCTCAAACTGGGTGGAACCCACTGCAGCTCAAGGAGGCATGCCTGCCTCTGTAGACTCTACCTCTGGGGGCAGGACATAGCCAAACAAAAGGCAGCAGAAACTTCTTCAGACTTAAATGTCCCCGTCTGACAGCTTTGAAGAGATTAGTGGTTCTCCCAACATGGAATTTGCAATCTGAGAACATAGAGACTGCCTCCTCAAGTGGGTCCCTGACCCCTGAATAGTCTAACTGGGAGTCACCTCCCAATAGGGGCCAACTGACACCTCATACAGCCAGGTGCCCCTCTGACACAAAGCTTCCAGAGGAAGGACCAGGCAGCAATATTTACCGTTCTGCAATATTTGCTGTTCTACAGCCTCCACTGGTGATACCCAGGCAAACAGGGTCTGGAGTGGACCTCCAGCAAACTCCAACGGACCTGCAGCTGAGGGTCCCAACCGTTAGAAGGAAAACTAACAAACAGAAAGGGCATCCACACCAAAACCCCATCTGTACATCACCATCATCAAAGACCCAAGGTAGATAAAAGCACAAAGATGGGGAGAAACCAGAGCAGAAAAGCTGAAAATTCTAAAAATCAGAGCACCTCTTCTCCTCCAAAGAAATGCAGCTCCTCACCGGCAACTGAACAAAGCTGGATGGAGAATGGCTCTGACGAGTTGAGAGAAGAAGGCATCAGACAATCAGTAATAACAAACTTCTCCAAGCTAAAGGAGGATGTTCAAACCCGTCACAAAGAAGCTAAAAACCTTGAAAAAAGATTAGACAAATGGCTAACTAGAATAAAGAGCATAGAAAAGACCTTAAATGACCTGATGGAGCTGAAAACCATGGCACGAGAACTATGTGATGCATGCACAAGTTTCAGTAGCCAATTCGATCAAGTGGAAGAAAGGGTATCAGTGATTGAAGATCAAATGAATGAAATGAAGCAAGAAGAGAAGTTTAGAGAAAAAAGTGTAAAAAGAAACAAACAAAGCCTCCAAAAAATATGGGACTATGTGAAAAGACCATATCTATGTCTGATTGGTGTACCTCAAAGTGACAGGAAGAATGGAACCAAGTTGGAAAACACTCTGCAGGATATTATCTAGTAGAACTTCCCCAACCTAGTGAGCCAGGCCAACATTCAAATTCAGGAAATACAGAGAATGCCACAAAGATACTCCTCAAGAAGAGTAACTCCAAGACACATAATTGTCAGATTCACCAAAGATGAAATGAAGGAAAAAATATTAAGGACAGTCAGAGAGAAAGCTTACATTACCCACACAGGGAAGCCCATCAGACTAACAGCGGATCTTGCTGCAGAAACTCTACAGGCCAGAAGAGAGTGGGGGCCTAAGTTCAACATTCTTAAACAAAAGAATTTTCAGCACAGAATTTCATATCCAGCCAAACTAAGCTTCATAAGTGAAGGAGAAATAAAATCCTTTACAGACAAGCAGATGCTGAGAGATTTTGTCACCACCAGGCCTGCCTTACAAGAGCTCCTGAAGGAAGCACTGAATATGGAAAGGAATAACCAGTACCAGCCACTGCAAAAACATGCCAAATTGTAAAGACCATTGATACTAAGAAGAAACTGCATCAACTAACAAGAAAAATAACCAGCTAAGATCATAAAGAAAGGATCAAATTCACACATTACAATATTAACTTTAAATGTAAATGGGCTAAATGCTCCAATTAAAAGATACAGACTTGCAAATTGGATAAAGAGTCAAGACTCATCAGTGTGCTGTATTCAGGAGACCCATCTCACATGCAGAGACACACATAGGCTCAAAATAAAGGGATGGAGGAAGATCTACCAAGCAAATGGAAAACAAAAAAAGCAAGGGTTGCAATCTTAGTCTCTGATAAAACAGACTTTAAACCAATAAAGATCAAAAGAGACAAAGAAGGCCATTGCATAATGGTAAAGGGATCAATTTGACAAGAAGAGCTAACTATCCTAAGCATATATGCACCCAATACAGGAGCACCCAGATTTATAAAGCAAGTCCTTAGAGACCTACAAAGAGACTTAGACTCCCACACAATAGTAGTGGGAGACTTCATCACACCACTGTAAACATTAGACAGATCAATGAGACAGAAAGTTAACAAGGATATCCAGTAATTGAACTCAGCTCTACACCAAGTGAACCTAATAGACATCTACAGAACTCTCCACCCAAAATCAACAGAATATACATTCTTCTCAGCACTGCATCACACTTATTCCAAAATTGACCACATAGTTGGAAGTAAAGCACTCCTTAGCAAATATAAAAGAACCACAATACAATCAAACTAGAACACAGGATTAAGAAACTTACTCAAAACCACTCAACTACATGGAAACTAAACAACCTGCTCCTGAATGACTACTGGGTACATAACGAAATGAAGGCAGAAATAAAGATGTTCTTTGAAATGAATGAGAAAAAAGACACAACATCTCCAGGACACATTTAAAGCAGTGTGTAGAGGGAAATTTATAGCACTAAATGCCCACAAGAGAAAGCTGGAAAGATCTAAAATTGACACTCTAACATCACAATTAAAAGAACTGGAGAAGCAAGAGCAAACACGTTCAAAAGCTAGCAGAAGGCAAGAAATAACTAAGATCAGAGCAGAACTGAAGGAGATACCCAAAAACCCTCAAAAAATCAACAACTCCAGGAGCTGTTTTTTTCAAAAGATCAACAAAATTGATAGACCACTAGCAAGACTAATGAAGAAGAAAAGAGAGAAGAATCAAATAGGTGCAACAAAAAATGATAAAGGGGATATCACCACCGAAACCACAGAAGTACAAACTACCATCAGACACCTCTATGCTAATAAACTAGAAAATCTAGAAGAAATGGACAATTTCCTGGACACATAGACTCTTCCAAGACTAAACCAGGAAGAAGCTGAATTCCTGAATAGACCAATAACAGGATCTGAAATTGAGGCAATAATTAACAGCCTACCAACCATAAAAAGTCCAAAACAAGTCAGACTCAGTCAAATTCTACCAGAGGTACAAATATGAGCTGGTGTCATTACTTCTGAAACTATTGCAATCAATAGAAAAAGAGGGAATCCTCCGTAACTCATTTTATGAGGCCAGCATCATCCTGATACCAAAACCGGGCAGAGACACAACAAAAAAACAGAATTTTAGACCAATATCCCTGATGAACATTGATGCAAAAACCTCAATAAAATGCTGGCAAACCAAATCCAGCAGCACATCAAAAAACTTACCTACCATGATCAAGTTGGCTTCATCCCTGGGATGCAAGACTGGTTCAACATATGCAAATCAATCAATGTAATCCATCATATAAACAGAACCAAAGACAAAAACCACATCATTATGTCAATAGATGCAGAAAAGGCCTTCAACAAAATTCAACAGCCCTTCATGCTAAAAACTCTCATTAAAGTAGGTACTGATGGGATGTATTTCAAAATAATAAGAGCTATTTATGACAAACCCACAGTCAATATCATACTGAATGGGCAAAAACTGGAAGCATTTCTCTTGAAAACTGGCACAAGACAGGGATGCCCTCTCTCACCACTCCTGTTCAACACAATGTTGGAAATTCTAGCCAGGGCAATCAGGCAGGAGAAAGAAATAAAGGGTATTCAATTAGGAAAAAAGGAAGTCAAATTGTCCCAGTTTGCAGATGACATGATCGTATATTTAGAAAACCCCATCGTCTCAGCCCAAAATCTCCTTAAGCTGATAAGCAACTTCAGCAAAGTCTCAGGATACAAAATCAATGTGCAAAAATCACAAGCATTCCTACACACCAATAATGGACAAACAGAGAGCTAAATCATGAGTGAATTCCCATTCACAATTGCTTCAAACAGAATAAAATACCTAAGAATCCAACTTACAAGGGATGTGAAGGACCTGTTCAAGGAGAACTACAAACCACTGCTCAACTAAATAAAAGAGAACACAAACAAATGGAAGAGCATTCCATGCTCATGGATAGGAAGAATCAATATCGTGAAAATGGCCATACTGCCCAAGGTAATTTATAGATTCATTGCCATCCCCATCAAGCTACCAATGACCTTCTTCAAAGAATTCGAAGAAAACTACTTTAAAGTTCAAATGCAATCAAAAAAGAGCCCACATTGCCAGGACAATCCGAAGCCAAAAGAACAAAGCTGGAAGCATCACGCTACCTAACTTCAAACTATACCACAAGGTTACAGCAACCAAAACACATGGTACTGGTACCAAAACAGAGATATAGAACAATGGAACAGAACAGAACCTTCAGAAATAATACCACACATCTACAACCATCTAATCTTTGACAAACCTGACAAAAACAAGAAATGGGGAAAGGATTCCCTATTTAATAAATGGTGTTGGGAAAACTGGCTAGCCATATGTAGAAAGCTGAAACTGGATCCCTTCCTTACATCTTCCACAAAAATTAATTCAAGATGGATTAGAAACTTAAATGTTAGACATAAAACCATAAAAATCCTAGAAGAAAACTTGGGCAATGCCATTCAGGACATAGGCATGGGCAAGGACTTCATGAGTAAAACACTTCAAAAGCAATGGTAACAAAAGCCATAATAGACAAATGGGATCTAATTAAACTAAAGAACTTGTGCACAGCAAAAGAAACTACCATCAGAGTGAACAGGCAACCTACAGAATAGGAGAAAATTTTTACAATCTATGCATCTGACAAAGGGCTAATATCTAGAATCTACAAAGAACTTAAACAAATTTACAAGAAAAAATCAAACAACTCCATCAAAAAGTGGGCAAATGACATGAACAGACACTTATCAAAAGAAGACATTGATGCAGCCAACAGACATATGAAAAAATGCTCATCATCACTCACCATCAGAGAAATGCAAATCCAACCACAATGAGATACCATCTCATACCAATTCGAATGGTGATCATTAAAAAGGAAACAACAGGTGCTGAAGAGGATGTGGAGAAATAGCAACACTTTTACACTGTTGGTGTGGACAGTAAACTAGTTCAACCATTGTGGAAGACAGTGTGGCGATTCCTCAAGGATCTAGAACTAGAAATACCATTTGACCCAGCCATCCCATTACTGGGTATATACCCAAAGGATTAGAAGTCATGCTGCTATAAAGACACATGCACATGTATGTTTATTGTGGCACTATTCACAACAGCAAAGACTTGGAACCAACCCAAATGTCCATCAATGATAGACTGGATTAAGAAAATGTGGCATATATATACCATGGAGCACTATGCAGCCATAAAAAAGGATGAGTTCACATCCTTTGTAGGGACATGGATGAAGCTGGAAACCATCATTCTGAGAAAACTATCACAAGGACAGAAAACCAAACACCACCTGTTCTCACTTATAGGTGGGAATTGAACAGTGAGAACACTTGGACACAGGAAGGGGAACATCACACACTGGGGCCTGTCATGGGGTGGGAGGAGCGGGAAGGGATAGCATTAGGAAATATACCTAATGTAAATGACGAGTTAATGGGTGCAGCACACCAACATGGCACATGTATACATATTCAACAAACCTGCATGTTGTGCACATGTACCCTAGAACTTAAAGTATAATTTAAAAAAAAAAAAAGAAAGATTCATTCGATTCATTCAAATCATCTCAGTTCCAGGGAATGCTGACAGTTTCACTGGAGTTCTCTCAAATTGTTGCAGACTAGGAATCCAAACAAATGCCAAGTAACTATGTCAGTAAGAGTAGATGTAGCTGCAAATATTTCCAAGTGAGATAGTGCAACTGTGCATCTGCTGGAATACATTCATTTCTCCTTGCAATAGAAGTAAGTTTGATCTAGGAAATGTGGCGCATTTATATGGAGATTTCTAGTATCTCATAAAACTAACATAAAAGTGTTTACACCAGACCCATATCCTACACTTGTATAAAAATTCCTTGCAAGAAAACTTGTGCTTCGTTGTGCAAAATGCCTTCTAAAGCACATCACAGGAGTGCTGGGATCATGACCTAAGCTGCTTCAGACTCGTTGTTTGAACCCCTCTGGAGACTCTTCTACTGACCTGTCAGCCTCCAGATTAATACTTTCACTGAAATGACCTTGTTTCTTATAGCTATTTCTGAAAAGTTTCCTCATTCCTTAAGGTCCAGTGTAAATGATGAATATTTTAGGAAGCTTCCCAGATGTCCTACGAGTTATTTTTCCTCCCTACACTCCCATGAGACTTTTTCTATCTTTACTATTTCACTTATTCCTGAGTGATGTACTGGAAATGTATCCTATCTCCTCTATTCACTGTATAAAAAATTCCTGAAGGTCACGAAAGGTACTTTCCCACCTTCCCTCAACACAGGGAAGTGTACTAACTGCACTTAGTGTACTAAGACTATATTTGTTGACTTGTAGACTTTTCTATCTTAATGATCTAATTCTATACAGCCACACATTTGCCTTCTTGTTTATAACTGTATGTCTTATGTACATGACTTTGGAGTTACAATCTATCATGTTGAAAATTATAATATAGTTATCTTGAGGATAGCTAAATTCTTTATTGTCTTCCCATAGTGCCTACAAAAGTGCTTTTAACCTACCCTAAATTCTGAATATATATACACACAGACACACACATGCACACACACCTCAAAAAACATTTAAAACATTAAACTTTAGTCAAACTAGACTGCTGTCTAGATTATAGGCACACTCACATGTTCATACTTCTGTCTGTCTCTCCGGATTGTTGACTAAGTTGTTTGTTTACTTGTGGAATAGAGATTAGAAACCCAACAATTCTCTAAAAGTACTTGAAACACAAAACAAAATCATCTTTACAACATTGTATTCAAATACTTCAGAGCCGATAGGAACCTTGGGCACTGTGGGATAGCCTCTTAGCTTCATAGACGATAAAACCAAAGTCAGAACACACAAAAGTGCCTCTTATTCAATGATGAAATCAGGAGTCCTGACTTCCAGTCTGCTGCCCTAAAAGGTCTGATATTTGTAAAATATAACATGTTGACTTCAACAACTCAAGAAAATAGTTCACAATTCAGAAATATTTGGTTTAAGTATATATATATACACACACACACTTTTTTTTGTTTTGTTTTGTTTTGTTTTGTTTTAGGACAGGATCTCACTCTATAGCCCAGGCTGGAGTGCAGTGGTACAATCATCACTGCAACCACAAACTCCCAAGTAGCTGGGGCTACAGGTCTGTGTCAGCACGCCATGCTAATTTTTTGCATTTTTAGTAGAGATAGGGTTTCACCATGTTGCCTAGGCTGGTTTCAACTCCTGGACTCAACGGAGCTGCCTGCTTAGGCCTCTCAATATGCTGGAATTACAGGTATGAGCCACTGCACTCAACTCATTTATTTTTCTGGGAAAAAAAGAAAACAACTGTATTGAGATATAATTTATGTTATATAACTTATATCTAATTTAATTTTACATTTCTAAAAGTTTTGAAAATGTAAGCCGCTCACTTTTAGAGAGCATTTTACTCTCACCAAAACATTTCATCAGGCCCATTTTCAGTCGATACCACTCCACTTTCTGAGTCTAAGTGACCACTCATTAGCCTTCTGTCATTGTAGAGTAGTTTTTGCTTGTTTCCAACTTTCATATAAATGGAATCATGTGAATGTACTTTGTTTGACTTTTTTCATGTAGACCATTTTTTGTAAGATTTATCTATGCCATTGCTTACATTAGTAGTTCATTTTTAAAAAATTAGCAAAACTTCAGGCTTTATTTGATTTTCACAAGTTTTCCATTAAAATCGACTGATCACCACCATAGTGGTCAATTGGGAAGAAAAATACAATGCACTGATTTGGTAAAGAGTATAGATATAGAGTCAGACAAGTATAATTTGGACTGGCATTAATTTTTATTTTAATTCATGTTGGCCGTGTATGACATTAGGGAACTTATTGACTTCCACGAACTTCAGATTCCTCATTTGTGAAATAAGAATGATAATCCACAATGCAGGGTTGGTTTTCAGATTAATGAGATAATACATGTGCATGTTTAACTTAGCACAAGAACTCAATAAAAGTTTGCTAAATAAAATTATAAAACAAATAAGGAGAAAATACAGCAGACCACCTTAACATGAGATACTAAGAAGTCATATAAGATAAAATTAACCTAATTGAAGACATTCACTTATTAATTCAACAAGTAATTATTGAATGACTGTTTTGTGCCAGGAATTGGTGCCAGGCATTCTGTATTGGCTCCACAAAATTTACATTCTAATATGAAACAGAAATGTGTACCTGTGTGTGTGCAAATGGTGATGAATACAATGCATAAAAATATAACAACCAGGTTAAAGGGACAGTGGTAGAGGGTGCTCTATTACATTAGATAGAGAAAATTATGTAAGGTGACATTTGCACACAAAATATCTGTCCGGAATGAATTAAGGAAGCAAGTCATGGCTTGGGTGAAAGCATTCAAATTCAAGAGAAAAGCAGATTAAAACCCCAAGACTGGTGTGAGTTTAGTATTTTGGAGGAAAATCAAGCAGTCCTTGATTGTGGAAGAGAAACACAGGCTGAAGTGCAGAGAACAAGTGGGCATCAGTCATAAGAAACGAGAAGAAGTAACCAGAGACCCAACCATGTAAAGTTGTACAGACAAGATGAAAGGTTTTAAATTTCATTCTAAGTATGATGGGTCATAATAGACTGTTTTCAGCAGTAGAGTGGCATGACCTAATTTATGTGTTAAAGAATCACCAATGTCTTCCATTTCTAATATAATGGCAGAAAAGATATAAAGAGAAATACATTCAGGTACAATACAGTTTTTTAAAAGAAAGCTAGGTGTAAAGTAAAAGAAATCTACAAATGTCAGAAATAATAAAAATCTATACTCTGTGTTTTGGAGCTGCACTTACTCTCAAATTGGCTCTCCATCTCTGGTAGATTAGAGCTTGGGCTTTAACAAGCTGAGTGTGCTGAGGACAGGACAAAAAACTGAGGAAGTCTAATTGGAGATCACTGATAACATTAGAGGCACAGGAGTGTAGTTTACTCAATGGCTCGGCCAGAAAATAAAGCCTCAAAAAAAGAGACTATCCAGTCAAGACCAAGACCTGAATTTGGCAACAAAGAAACAAAAAATTACTCATTGAGATTACAAGCTCACATTCACACAGGTTTAACTCTGATTTCATACTAGTCTAATGGGCCCAAAAAGCACAAGCTGCACATTTATCACCATGTGTCTAACTTTTCCATACATCAGGCTGAAGCAAATAAATGAAGACACATAGAACTCAGAATTCAAGTAATTTCCAGAGTTTCAAAAAATGTGAGCTCACAATGAACATTTACTAAGATGTAAGGAAACAAGCCAACATTACAACCATCAGTAACAAAATCAAACTACAGAATCTGCGCCACATTAAAAAAAAGATATTGGAATTATCCAGTACTAAATATAAAGTAAACATTCTTACTATGTACAAACAAATAAGGGGAGCAATGAAAGCATGATGAAAGCAGAAGAGTAACAAAATTGGCAGGTAGGTTTGAAAGAAACAGAACAAAACAGAACTGTTGGACACAAATATACTAACAAAAACAATAACATGGATTAACTGCAGACGAGAAAGTGCTGGAAGTAAACTGGAAAACACATCTAAAAAAATTACGAGGCAACACAAAGACAAACAGATAAGAAAGAAATTATGAAAGAAGAGTGTGAAGGCCTAATATAAGAGTAACTGAAGGTCTAATATAAGACTAACTGTAGTGCCAGAAGGAAAGAATAGTAAAAGGTAATGGTCAAGAATTTTTTCAGAAATGAAGAAACAGTTCAATTTGCAAATTCAGAAACTCCAATGAAACCTAAGTGAGAAAAATTAAAAAGAAATCCATACCAAGAAATATACTAAAAATGCAAAACACAAAAGAAAACAATGTAGTATGAGCAACTATCAATTTTTAAATATATCATAAACAAAGTAAATATAATTAAACTGATAGCTAATTTATCAATGCCTATAATAGAAAATGGAAGAATGCTATTTTCAGATATGAGAGAAAGTAATCATCAAAGTAGAATTCTGTATTGACAAACAATCTTTCAATAGCAAGATTGAAATACAGATATTTTCAGATCCTGTTAAAAAAGGAATTTTACTACAACTACTTTATAAAAATTATTTCCAAGGACTCTACTTAAGAAGGAAAGAAAATGATCAAGAAAATATGTGCAGGATTAAAAAAAAACATGATGAGCAAAGAAAAATAGGAAATTGGGCAATAAAGCTATCCAAGTATTGACTACACTATTAAAATTATAATACTCTTGCTATATAGAAAATAAACATAAAAATTTTAAAAAAAGAAAAATCATATATACTGGAAGTATTAACCTCCTAAATCAGTGTAGACAAAATTGACTTCCTGGCAAAAAGGCCTTACTAAGGATAGAGTTATATTGTAATGTTTCAGTTCACAGGATGATAAAATTCTAAATCTTTGTGAACCTAATAACAAGGATCCAAAATACATAAAGCAAATGTTTATAGACTTCAAGAAGAAATTGATGGATATGTCAAGTTAATGAGAAAAAATGTACACATTTCTATCAATAATTGACGAAGTAGAGAAAATAAAAATGATTTTAAAAGTTTTTTTAAATCACAATCAATTCACTTAATTGGCATATATTGAACCACAACAGCCAGCAACTGGAGAACATTCTTTACTAAGCATACAGAACATTAAAAAATACTGACAATTGACTGTGTAAATTTTTTGGACATATTTAATAAAATCTATATCATAAAGCTGGTAATACTGGGATACAAGTCAATTAGGTTAGGAAATAAAAATAAGTTAAAAACAACATATTTAGTAAAAAATGTTTTAAGTCCTTAATAATTTATGGATTAAAGATGAAATTGTAATTGAAATTAGAAAACAATTAGAACTATATGATAATAAAACTTCTTTTAACTTTTTAGGATATCACTAAATCAAAACATAGGAAAATTTTATTCTTAAGTAAATTCATTTTGGAAAAGAAATAAAGCTGAAAATTAATGAAGCACATAAGACATTTGAAAAGAAAATATAGAATTAATATACATGAGAAAAAAATTAAAGAAATATAAAACTTTAAAGCTACAATAGAGATGACAGGCAAGCAAAATTTGGCTAATATTAAGACTAATAAAATTGCTTAATATTTTGCAAAAAGGATGAAGACATATTAAAATAGAAAAGAGAACATGGGCCGGGTGTGGTGGCTCACTCCTGTAATCTCAGCACCTTGGGAAGCTAAGGTGGGCAGATCACCTGAGGTCAGGAGTTTGAGACCAGCCTGGCCATCACGGTGAAACCCTGTCTCTACTAAAAAACAAAAACAAAAACAAAATGCAAAATTAGACTGTCGTGGTGGTGCACACCTGTAATTTCAGCTACTTGGGAGGCTGAGGCAGGAGAATCACTTGAAATCGGGAGAAGGTTGCAGTGAGCCAAGATTGCACCATTGCACTCCAGCCTGGGCAAAAAGAGTAAAATTTCATCTCAAAAAAAAAAAAAAAAAAAAAAAAGAAGAACATAATTCTAAATTCAGGCAAAATTAAAACATAATAAAAGAGTTTTACGGACAAATTTAGGTCAGTATATTTGAAAATTTAAATGAAAAGAAATTCATCTCAAATATAATTAACAACATTGTCTCAAGAATAAACAGAAAGTCTGAACTGTCTTAGTAAAGAAACTGGATCAGTTTAAAAACCTTTCCATAAAGAAAATACCAGACTAAACATTTTTTCCAGTCAAATGCTACCAATTTTTCAAGAAACAGCTTATTCTAATTTATAGGATATTGTGTGAAAATAGAAGATGCAATACTCCTGGACTCATTTTAAAAACCTGGTATAATCTTGATTCTAAAATTAAGTAAGAAAAATATGAGAAAGAACTACTGTAGATCAATATTTCTCATTACTGTAGAAATGAAAATGAAAAAAATTAAATTCCAAAATACACTTACAGCTGGGCAAAGTGGCTCGTGCCTGTAATCCCAGCACTTTGAGAGCCCAAGGTGGGCAGATCGCTTGAGCTCACTAGTTGGAGACCAGCCTGGGCAACATGGTGAAACCCTGTCTCTACAAGAAATACATAACATCTGTGTGTGGTGGTGCATGCCTGTAGTTCCAGTTACTCCGGAGGCTGAGGTAGGAGGATCGCCTGAGCCAGGAAGCAGAGGTTGCAGTGAGCAGAGATTGTACAACTGTACTCCAGCCTGGGCAACAGGGAGACTCTGTCTCAAAAAAAAAAAAGAAAAGAAAAAGAAAAATGTACATTTACTATATAATCAACAAGTTTGTTTCATCTCAACAATAGATCAATAATAGGGAGTCAAATAATTTATTTCACCATATTAACAGATTAGAGGAAAATAAATTATTATCATCTGTACAAATGTAGAAAAGACCATCCTCATTAAAACTAAAAAATACAAAAAACTATTTATAATTTAAGAAGAAAACCAAATCTCAGAAATATAACTATAAGGAACTTCCTTATTTTGATAAATGATATCTATAAAAAACAACACATCTACCATATTTATTTCAATATTAATAACCAAAATCATTTTCTTTTAAATTAGAACTCCTACCATTACAAATTTCATTTAATATTGTATTAAAGATGCTAACTAGTGCAACTATTTTAAAAAGACATAAGTATTGGAAACAAACAAAGATCTGTAATTATTTGCAGATGACATTTTTGCCTATACAGAAATCCCTCACAATACTTAAAAGATAATTATTAGATTAAATAATATAATATGTAAAGGTTGCTGAATATAAGATCAGACACAAAATGCAGTGGCATTTTATTAAAAAATAATCATAAGGTGAAATTTACTAGGAATATATCTACCCAAATATATATAAGGTTTTATGAAGAAAGTCATGAAGTTTATTAAAATGAGAAAAGACCTAAGAAAGGAAAAATAAATCATTCATGATTAGCAAGAAAACATTCAATGACATTTTAACAAAAAAGCAAATAGAATTTTTCATGTCACATGACGAGCTGTTTCTAAAATTTATGCCAACAAATGAAGGGTCAAGAATAGCTAAGACCCTCGAAAGTAAAACCAGAAGAGGAGATATACTCTATAGTATGTACAGATTTTCAAAATTTATTAAGAATCTTTAATAGCTAAGATGCATTGTCATTGGCACAGAAAAATACAATGAAACAAAAGAACAAAGGGAGGAAACTGGAGACAGATATGTGCACATATATATTTGTTGAATGATGCAGATGACATTGAAAGTTAGTGGGGAAAGAACGGCATGTTCAAAATATGGTGTAAGTTGAAGATGCATATCCCTGATAGCTCAACCTTTCCACTCCTAAATTATCCTAGAGAAACTCTTACACATGTACATCAGGAAGTATGTGCAAAGATATCCATAGAACCATTGTTCCTAATGAGAAATAAATCAATAAATAGATAAACAGAACCAAAATGTTATACTCTATAAACAGCATATTCTTACAATGGAATAACATATACCAGTTAAATGAATAAATTATAGCAGTAAACACCAACAATGAAAAACTTCACAATATGTTTCATAGAAACAAGTTCAATATCAGGCAAAATAAAAAAATGTATTGTTTAATAATGCACATGTATATGGAAAAACATTTAAGAAAAGTAAAACAATGTCTAACATAAAACTCGGAATAGCAGTTGCCTCTGTGGTGGAAAAATGATGATATAAACAAAAGGGACAGACAGAGCCTTCAGATATTTTGGAAATATTCTATTCCTCAAGCTAGCTGGTGGGCACCTGAGTGTATACTTTAATTAATTTTTGTTATTTAAAATGTATATATAGTGCCAATAAAATACAATTTTTATAATATTTTATTTATTATTTTATAATAAAAAGGTAACAAAAATAAACGTGTCACTGGCTGAGACGTGGAGAGTAGAGAGTACAAGTGCAAACAGTCTACCAGTCTAAAGGCCATACAGTTGTATAGGCAGAAGATGGTGATGGCTCAAGAAGGCATGGTAGAGCGGACAGTGGAAGCAAGGATCAATATAGGGAAGTATATGAGTGATGAGTTAAAAAGAGTTGCTGATGTAAAATGGAATATTTTAAAAGAGGGTCAAGATGGCATCAAGGTTTTTAGGGTTTTTTTTTTGTTTTAGTAAGGCTGAATGCATGCAAGTTGTTTTCTCTGAAATGGGAACAGCACCAGTTTTTTGTATAAGATTTCAGTGGTTTCTCCTGAAAATCTGGAAAGTGATACAGAGCCACCGCGCCCGGTAGTAGAAGAAAACTGAAATGGGAAGCTAAATTTAAGTGATAAGAAAGATGTACTGGAAAAAAAAGATAAGAAATGTACTGGAAAAATCATTGTTCATGTGGTGGACAAAAGATTAATGTAGAAAATACATAAAGACTTTTAAGAATCCTAAATAGAAAGAAAAAAGATGCAAAAAGAAAAAAACAGGAAGGAATATGAGGAGGCAAGTCACAGAATAAAAAATGTAAATGACAAATATATGGACAGTCACTCTCAGCAGTAATCAGGAAAATGTGAATTAAAAGAAGAATGAGATACTATTTTTCAAAATTGGTTGTAGGGAAAATCTGTGTGATAAAATCCAGTGTTATCAAAAGAAGGGGAATGTTCACTGTCCTATATTTTTTATACTGGTATAAACTGATATATAACTTCTTGTAAGGTAATTTGTGATGGCTTTTGATTTAATATTTTCACTTTTAGAAATTTATTTTACAAATTTTCCCACCAATGTACAAAAAGGACTTTTAAAGAAGAATTGCATTTTCATTGCATTTACATTGCAGAATTATTTTATAGTGAAAACCAGAAAATAAGTAAACTTTCCAATGATAAGGCAATGATCATTTATATTATTATTAGAGGGTTCATCAGAAAAGTCTCCCTATATGGCCTGAAATTCCCTCCAACACCATATAATATTTTTTCTTCTTACGGAAATAAAGAATTTTATATTATTTTGTTGTACTAGGCAAAAATTGGCAAAGCCATTGTTCCTTACATTCTGCAATATTCTTATACATTTGTACCAAAGAGGGAGAAATACCATGAGCAAACCATCTGGTGTGTGTTCTTAGAGACTTTGCTGGCTCATCCTGTTGAATATATATTCCCCTAATCTATTTATACAATGTCAATACAGTTGCTTAAGTTCTAATGAAATTCCTTGGTATAGTAGTCCGTCTTATCCACAGGGGATATGTTCCAAGACCCAGGTGGATTCCTGAAACTGCAGATAGTACTTAACTCTATATTTTCTCCTATGCATGCATACCTATGATAAAGTTTAATTTACAAACAAAGCACAGTAAGAGATTAACAACAATAACTAATCATAAGGTAAAACATTTATAACAATGTATGAAATAAAAGTTAAATGAATATGGTCTCTCTTTCTCAAAATATCTTATTGTACAGTACTCATCTATTTTTGGATTGCAGTTGACCACAGGCAACTGAAACCACAGAAAGTGAAACTGCGAATAAGCGGAGATTCCTGTATCTGGCTCTAGAAAGTTTTCATGTTGCAGATACTCACTGCCTCTTCATATGTATTCTCTGGCTAGAGATGCTGTTCTCCCAGGGGCTGTCCATGGTCTACTTCGAGCCTATGATTTTTACTCTATTATTCTAACATAGACTTCAGCTCTGTACATTTTCTACTCTAGTCATTCATGCCAGTTTCTTATATAATGAGATATATAATCACTGCTCTTTACTTGTCTGTATATTAAACCTACAAAACATCTTGGATAATAAGCAGAATGGTGGACATGGGAGCTATTTTAGTTAGGAAGATCAAGCAAATCCCACTTCAGGTGACATCTGAGCAGAGACCTGAGTAAAGTAAGATATTGGGATACATGCAGCTCTGGTAAAAGAGCATTAAATAAAGGGGAAACAGCAAATGCAAAGAACCTGAGATGAGAATTTTTAACACGGTGAGTTTAGGAAACACCAAAAAGCCATTGTAGCTAGAACAGAGTAAGAAGGTGGAGAGTGGTAGGATGTAGAGCCAGAGACACACACGTGGGCAGATCATGTAGGATTTTGCAGGCCATGGTGAGGACCTTAGATTTTTTTTCTTGTTATAACATAAAACAATTAGAGGGTTTTGGTAAAGGAAATCAAAGTATTTGATTTACGTGCTTAAAGGTTCATTCCAGCCCAGCTGTTAAATGGAGAGTTGATTTTGGGGAAGAGGACAAGCTGTCAAGTAACCATCACCCTGGCCCAGGATAGAGATGATGATGGCTTAGACTAAAGTGCTGAATAACAGTGGTGAGAAGTTGTTGGATTTATGATATACAATATTTTGAAGGTAGAGCCAATAGGTTTTGCTAACAGATTGTTGTGGAGCCTTGAAACCAAGGATGTACCAAGCGTTACGTACAAAGGAGCTGAATCCCTGGGAGGATTGCACCTCTGGTGCGGACTGAGGTAAACTGAGATGCCAAGCATAATAGAATGATTTCTAAGGATCTTCTAAAAGCAGGTGGATTAACAATTCCAATTACAGCCTCTTCTTTGAGAGATTTCTTTGCTTAAGCAATTATGTGAAAATAATTCAGAAAATGTTCAACAAGAGCAGAGATGAGCATCGAGACCTGGTGTTAGCCAGAGTGCACAAGGCTGCGGGACCTCTGATAACTCCACTCTGGATTATGTTGAGGCCAAAGGGAGGGGAGTAGTAAAGAGGCTTAGGGAGTTCCTTGGGTCACCCTTATATCCAAATAATGTATTCCACCACTTCATTCCTAACATAACATTGATTCAATTGTCTACCAACTTATAATTTTTTTTAAATGAATTTTGATATTCTAACAAAAAAAAATCTCAGATGTCTTCATTAAAATAAAAATTGTGTTGCCCTTTTCTTATCTGTAGCACATAGTAGGCCAACCTTTAGAGAAAATAATAGTAACCCCGCAATCTGACAAATAGGTGTTCCATCTGGTTTTCCTTACCCTAATGAAAGTGTAAAGGGAAGCAAAATAAAGTACTCTTTCTTTCCTGTGGAGTGACACCTACCTATCCTATGATGAATGTGTGTTGTTTTACTAGCCAATACCCTATTCTTTGCAGAAGATCCCTATCCATATTCAATATGATTTCTATGGGACTGCCTATAACATACTTCTTTTCCTCAGTGGTAGTGAATATGCCCCATGACATGTGTCTGGCCAACCATGGTGCATATGGTAATATAAAGGCCACATGGAGTAGCCTAGAATGACTCACTGCCCAAAATGATTGATCTAAAAGGTGACATGTGTCTCAAGGTGCACTATTCAGAGTCCTCTATAAGGTATATCTATCAACGTGGAAAGAAAAATAAGATTTTACTTTTCATTGAAAATTGAAAGGTGTAAATTTGATGTGAGCCAGAATCTCCTGGTGGTCTATGTCTATGACATAGAAAGAGTCTGAAAATAAAAAAAAAAACATAGAAAAATGTACAGGCACGAGATTAAGTCGAATATAGCTCTGACCACAATTTTCAATTCACATGTACCTCAACAAGTTCTACCATAGGATTCCTCCATTGTTGTATTAGGTATTTATTTATTTATGACAAATTAGTCCAAACATTGCAGCTTGAAACAACAAACATGTATTAACTCTCATAGTTTTTGAGAGTCAGGAATACAAGAATAGATCTGATGGGCAGCTCTGACTTAATGTTTCTCATGAGATTGAAGAAGAGATGTCAGCCAGGGGGTCCATCATCTGAAGGCTACACTGGGAATGAAGGACCCTTTTCATGATGGCTCACTCACATGGCTGTTGGCCAGAGGCCTCAGTTTTCCAGTGACTTTTACCAACAGTGTGCAGTTCCTCATCACATGGATTTCTCCTTAGAGCTGCTTGAATGTCTTCAAGACACAGCAGGGAGCTCATTCATCCTAGACTGAACAATTCAAGAAAGATTACGGTAGAAGCTACAATGTCCTTCATAACTTAGCCTCAGAAGTCACATATCATCACTTCTGCTGTAATCTATTGGTCACGCAGATCAATCCTGACACAATGTGGGAGGGGCCTATGCAACGCTTTAAATGCCAGGGCCAGGGGAGCATTGGGATAATCATTTGAAGTTGACTGCTGCAGTTGTATAAACATATATACAATCCTTTTTATTTTATCTCATAAACTACGATGTTTTGCATTCTGTCACTGGCAGTCAAAATCAAGTTTAACCTAAAATATTATCACCAACGAAGTCCTCTACATAAAAACCAAAGAAAACAAAAAACCTGCTCTATTCTTAAACATCTTTAAAATAGAGGCCATAAGAAGTACCCTGTAATGAAATCCCAAATATATTAATAGTGTTATTACATGTGGCATTTGACAAGTTAGAGACTTTCTAAGATGCACCTCCATCTAAGAAACATGTGAACTATACTTTCTACCACTGTGAGGAGCAAGTGAACACAATATTATTATTTTTTAAATGAATATAATACTTAAAAATTCATACATCTTTCATACATATTTCTCTATTTCATTATTACGATAATACTGTGAAGTAGACAGGTTAGGTATAGATTTCAGCACTTTTCAGATGAGGAAATAAAAGAAAGAGGTTATTATTAATCCAAGGTGAATGTAACCTAGTTGGTAGAGTGGCATAGCTGTAGGGCCAGGGTGTTTCCACAACCACACGTCTTATCAATGTGGTTTGCACAATACTGTCCCTCTGCATGTTGCTCAGGCCTGTTGTCCAACCAAAGGCATTTTTACTGATGATAAATGCCTCCTTCCTATTTCAGCTTTAGTTCCCTCCTGAGAATGTGAATGAGCCCCATTGCCTACTTGTGTATAAATTTAGCAAACTAACATGGATTATACTTCAGATTGAATATTTATTAATTTTAAGTTCTTCATTTATGAGAAGGTAATACATTAACTATATTTTCAAGTCTATACTTTCCAATACAACATTCTAAATTTCAAAGAGAGGGAAATTTGCCAGTATGTCATATGTCAGAAAGAAGGCTAGAAGGTTTTTTTTTTTTTTTTTTAATCATTAAAAGGTATTACATTTTAACAGACGTAATGCCATAAAAGGAAGATAACAGAAGTGGTTGGAGAAAACAGGCTAGTGTTTCTCCTGAAAATCATCAAAATGTTCCCTTGTTCATTTTCTTACAGTGAAGTGTGAATGACTGCAGAAGTAAAATCTATATGGTATACATTCATAGAGTGTGGTTTGATAGCCTTTGATTCCCTAACATAAGCTTTAACTTTTGCTTTTAAAGCATAAGTAGTATAAAAGTGTTAATTAAAATTACTCAATGTACAATGAGTAATTTTACAATGTAAGAAATTTTCATGTTAAGCTTCGTGTATTTATTTCTGACTTACACAATGCACTAAATCAATCATTGAGGAAAAATAACAAATTCCCAATAAGGCCTTAAGATATGAGCCATGCTATCTCTCCTGTGAAGTTAATTAATTTTTGGCTACGATCTCAACCCCTCTTCTAATCTCCCGTATAAATTTCCTTCACTTTCTTCCTGAGACAGCACTGCATTTCCCTGAACCACAATAAGCTCTTACACATTTTATAAAGTATTATCCTAGGGGAATTAACTCCATTTTCAGGAAATCATTGAAAATAGAGAAGGAAAGGCTGTTGATTGTCCTTCTCTTTTGGTGGCAATAGCAACTTTTTCTCCATTAAATAGGAGTGATACAAAGAACAAAATTCAGATACTCCCAGCCAGGCGTATCAACCAGCAGGAAATTATATAGTAAATCACATGGTAATCTCTAAACTCTGTGTGTTTATATATGAAAAGGACATCAGCCTAAGTGAGTTGTAATGGTTTATCAGCAAGGCATTTTATTTATTTAAAAACACGATGTGATGAAACTAAAAAAGCAGAACATTTTGATAAGTATGAAATTTTACTCTCTTAAAAGTTATTACCAACTGATTGTCCAAACTCATTCCTGACTAGTAATCTTTCCTTTAAACTCAATCTTCTTTTACATCATTGCTCACAGCAATATGTAGAGAGGTGAGATAAAGTGTATGTCCGGAGTGAAAAAGGCTCAGGACAGAAGGGAATCAGGGAAGGTGTGATATTAGAGAGGGCAGTTAAATTGAAATTTTTAAAATATTCAAAAGTCAATCACTTTGTGTTTGGATATATGAAATAAATGAAAATGAAAACATTTCCTATATAGAAAACTGGACATCAAAATTACCTCGTAAAAATCCCATGCATCTATCAGCAGTTGAATTTGTAAATAAATGGTTGCAAATGGCTGTAAATGAAATCTGATACCACAGAGAAAATAGATGAATTACAGCTAGATACAACAACATGAATGGATCTTAAGAAAATAATTTTGAGTGGCAAAAAATTGTAGAAGAATACTTACGATATAATTCAAATTCAATCACATACATTTCAATAATTCGTTAATCTAATGATATATTATTCGGAATACAAACATAAAATTAAGCTGTATAGAAAAGCAAAATAATAATAAATCCAAAATTCATTATGATGGTTACATCTGACGGTGAATGAAGCAAGGCAGGGACTCAGAGAGGAACACAGGTGTTTTCTGAGTTGTGTGGTCTATTTATGTTACTGTACACTATTTTTAAAATTTTGCATGCATTTTGTAAATATCCTCTGGATTTCATCTATATTTTTTTTAAAAGGCCGCGACTTTGGGAGGCTGAGGCGTGTGGACCACATGAGGTAAAGAGTTCATGACCAGACTGGCCAACATAGTGAAACCGCGTCTCTACCAAAAATATAAAAAACTAGCTGGGCGTGGTGTCGGGCGCCTGTGGTCTCAGCTACTCGGGAGCCTGAGGCAGGAGAATGGCGCGAACTTGGGAGGCGGAGCTTGCAGTGAGCCGAGATGGCGCCACTGCACTCCAGTCTGGGCGAGAGAGGAAACTCTGTCTCAAAAAAAAAAAAAAATTAAAACTGTCATGTAATTTGATACTCTTTAATACTTGAATAAACATGTTCCAAAGAATACATAAGTTCTGAAACTGAAAGCAAGACAGATAAGACAGGCTTTGAACCTCACAGTTTTGGATGTGGACATCAAGGGGGGAAATCTAAGACATACTTCTGATTTTTCTGAAATAATGCCCAGCACAAGAAGAGAACCCAGAAATGGGATTTCTGCTGCATCCTGAGAAATCCAGAAAGTCAGGAATTCCCAGGGAGAAAGCAAAATCTTAGTTTAGGCAGTTATTTTTAATAGTTTGTATCTAATAGAGACTTACTTTTTAAAATAAATGTTTTCTACAAATCCATATCTTCTAGCACAATAGAAGTGGATAATCTCTTACCTTAACCTATATAAAGTCAAGTGTGTACTAGAAAATCTGTAGTCTCACGCACTAATGACAGATTTAACAGAAACGAGTATTATATGATGAATACACCAACTGAGGACATAGCACTGACAAACGATAATGCACATGCTCCTATTTTAAAAATCAATCTCTAGATACAGTTCTTTTTCTGTTTTACCTGAACATTCTAATTTGCTTCTAATGGAAGGTGATTTAAATGATGTCTAAATTCCAGGTTACTTCTCGTGAGACTAGTATTAAATTAGCCTCCCCAGTATTCAACAATATTTCAGACAAATTTAATGTTTTAGCTATCGGGAGAGAAAAACTCCTGTTCACACTGATACTTCACACCGAATGTTTTTACTGTATACTATTTATCCTAGATTAGAATTTTCATGAATTCCCAGAGCAATTTCAAAAGAATTAAAAAGAGAAGATAAAATCTAGTTATATATTGGCTAATTTGCTATAATAGTTGTAGTTGATTAGAGGCAATAGACATGAGGAAAAGATAGCATCAATTTCTGAATGATTGAGAAATTTTTGGAGATACAGAAAGGGTTTTAAAAATGTTCATGGAGGCCTGGCATGGTAGGTTATGCCTGTAATTTCAGCTCTTTAGAAGAATCACTTGAGGCTGGGAGTTCAAGACCAGTCTGGGCAACAGAGCAATATCTTGTCCTACAAAATACAATTAAAATAATTAGCCAGGTATGGTGGTGTGCACCTGTAGTCCTAGATACTCAGGAGACTAAAGTGGGAGGATCATCTGAGTCCAGGAGTTGGAGACCATGGAGTTATGATCATGCCACTGCACTCCAGCCTGGGCCACAGAACAAGACCCTGTCTCATAAAAAAAATCATGGGAAATGTATATTATTAAATAATCCATGAATTTTAAAAATGTTTTGTGCCAAAATAAAAGCTTCCTAACTTCTTAACATGTCTGGACAGGATCTAGCTTGGGGCACTACGAAGGATAAGACAACAGTTTGAAAAGAGTCCCTATCAGAGCAACATAAATTCTGCTAACACTGAAGTAAAACATCAAATTTATGGTGAAGCTTAGCTGAGGAATAGTGAGATCACTGATGCTTTATGGAAAGTTTATGGGAAAAATGCCCCATAAGAAATCAGCGGTTTACAAAGAGATAACTCACTTTAAGAAGGGACAAGAGCATATTGAAGATGAAGCCTGCAGTGGCAGATTATCCACATCAATTTCTGAGGAAAAAAATTAATCTTGCCCATACCCTAATTTAGGAGGACCAATGATTAACTACAGAAACAATAGCCAACACTATAGACTTCTCAGTTGGTTCAACTTACGCAATTCTGACTGAAAAGTTAAGGTTGAGCAAAGTTACCTCTTGATAGGTGCCAAAACCATTGCGCCTAGATCAGATGTAGAAAAGAGCAGAGCTTTCAGTGGAAATTTTACACAATTGAGATCAAGATCTTGAAGTATTTCTTCAAGTATTGTAACGAGATAAAACATGGCTTTACTAGTATGATCCTGAAAACAAAACACAATCAAAGCAATGCCTACCACGAGATGAAAGCAATCCAGTCAAAGCAGAAGCAGACCACTCAAGAGCAAAGAATATGGCAACAGTTTTTTGGGGTGCTCAAGGTAAGGTATTTTGCTTGTTGTCTTTCTGGGGAGCCAAAGAACAGTGACATCTTCTTATTATGAGAGAGTTTTGTTTGTTTGTTTGTTTGTTGTTGTTGTTTTTAAGAAAGCCAAAGCTGTAGCATAAAAATACCCCAGAAAGCTTTAACAGGGAGTCTTTCTCCACCATAATGCTCCTGGTCATTTCTTTCATTAAATAAGAGTAATTCTGTTAGTTTCAGTGGAAACTTATTAGGCATCCACTTTCGGTCCTGAATTGGCTCATTCTGACTCCTTTTTGTTTCCCAATTGTATTAGTCCATTTTCACAATGCTATGAAGAAATACCTGAGATTGGGTAATTTATAAAGAAAATAGGTTTAATTGACTCACAGTTCTTCATGGCTGGCTGGGCCTCAGGAAACACAATCGTGGTGGAAGGTGAAGGGGAAGAAAGGCAGCTTCTTCACAAGGCAGCAGGAAAGTGAAGGGCCAGCAGGGGAAATGCCAGACACTTATAAAACCATCAGATCTTGTGAGTACTCACTCACTATCATGAGAGCAGCATGGGGGAAACCACCCCCATGCTTCAATCACTTCTCACTGCGTTCCTCCAAAGACATGTGGGGGTCATGGGAACTACAATTCAAGATGAGATTTGGGCGGGACACAGCCAAGCCATATCACTATTCTTACAAAAAATCTGTAAAGGGCACCTATTTTTCCTCAGTTAATAATGTTAAAAATACTGCATCAACACGGTTAAATTCACAAGAACTTTAGTTCTTTAAGGATAGACTAAACAACTGGTGTCACTGCTTACAAAGGTGTATTCAACTTGATGGAACTTATGTTGAGAAATAAAGCTTATGTTTTTTACTTTTATCTTTTAATTCCATTTCTCTATGAATTATCTGGAGTTTGTGTGTGTGTGTGTGTGTGTGTGTGTGTGTATCTATGTATATATACATATATGCACATATAAAAGCCAAAGAGAAAAATCACAGAATCTTAAGGAAGGGTAGTGAGTCAAATTTAAAAGTTCAAAATACTACTTCACTATTGTAAGGCACACAATATTTTGATTACAATGCATGAGTGCAAGGGTGATTAGAATTGAAGAGCCTATATTATCTATTATATTGGTGCATATATATGTATATACACACACACACATATATATGTAACGTTCTCACATACTGCAATAATTAATGAAAAGTCTCTGCCTGCACAAAGCCAACACAATATCAATCACTGTTGACTTTTTAAACTTATTCACATGTCCACATGGACACCAGTCATTGTTGCTGGTCTTTAGGGTGCCACCCTCGTTCTTCATGGCATTCAACGATCCTTTTAACTCATGGACCAAATCCTATGTATCAAATGCAAAAGCTGTATCATTCTGAGGTGTATACTTCTCATAAGAAGAGTAACCAATTGGAAGAATCAACAAAAAGATGTGCCATTTGTACTAAAGTGTCCTGTTATATACTTTATTAAAAAGGGGACCCTCAGAAGTCTGAGAGCAGAGACTCCTGATCTAAAATCCTAAAACATTCCCTAGGAGCAACCCAAATCCTAGGTGAATGGTGTGGTCAACCCAGATATTTGAAACTGGTCCCAGTTTAAGATTCTGAACCTGAATTAAATACATAGCAGGATACTAACCCTATTAGTGTCCATAGCTCCTTGACTTTTGGTTTTTTTTTTTTAACACTGGAATCCTCAAAGATAATGAAAAAGCTCTAGAATAAGACAGGCCAATGAAGTTCTGGACTGAGACCAGTTTGGAGACCATCCAGGTATATCTGCTTTCAGAGCTGATCCATTGAAGTTGATCCTAAAAATACGAGAATTCTTACAACTAAGAATACCAGTGAGGCCCAGCCAGGCTTTATTGAAAACATAATATCACTCCTTTCTTTGTATTCCTTTCATCATCTGCATAAAAGTATCTGGAAATACCTTTCTCTCAACAAAACACATGTAATATATTTTTTAAAATCTTTGCAAACAATGTGTAGTTTCTTGCTCAAGAAAACATTAACTATGCCCACCAGCATTTTGAGCAATCCCTTTTTGTTAACATGATTTTTGACATAAGATTATGTGTCTGTATATTCATTTTACTAAATGCCAAGGCAGAGATTTCTAGAATTTCCATGTAATTGTAGGCAAAAAGTACAATTATTCATTAATAAACATGAAACACAGAGCAGAAATGAAAAAATGAATTCATTTTTTAATTCCTGCCCTCCTCAGTCAGCAAGTGTGGTCCTATAGTTTTTCTGAAAGACTATTTTAAGCAGAGAAAAAGGAGAGCTAAAATACCTATAAAAATCTGTTTAGACAGAATAGAAATCACTCCAAAAGCTTTGTTCCAACAGTATAGCCTCTCTAATGCCACTGCTATGCTTTAAGCTTAACAATTCTGCCAACTGACAGTTGAATGTTTAAGGTGTAATGATGTTGTCCTCAAAAGCACTGTACTTGACTATCCTCATATTTTATTTCTCATAAAATTAAAATGCTTTTTTTCAGCTACAGCAAGCAGGAGGTAATCAAAATGTACATAAAGAGAAAGTAGGAAGTTCTTGGTAAGCACAAGTGTTCAAGTAGTGTGTGATGTGCATGTGCTTGTAAGAAAGAATGAGTGCATGCATCACTGAACTGGGGTTGTGAGTGTGTGGGTAACACTAGGATATATAGGCATACCTCTGGCAGCTGCCTACTCTCAGCACCTCTTCTGGGTACAATTAGAACAAAATCAGAAAATGATGGGCTCAATCATCTGTCTCTACCCATAGCCCCCATGCTCAAATGTATCTTTATAAAAAGAAAAAGTAAGATAGCTTTGATGTAGGTCAAATACTTTTGAAAATAATCATCATAAAGGAAGGGCTTGAAAATACAGTGGAAAGGGATAAAATTGCTGGTTGCATTATAAGAACCCTTGTTCCAAAAGTGTCTGTATCACAGTATCTATGAAAAGGATTTAGAACAAAGATTCCATACAGTCAGCACATAGTAATTCAAAACTTAACTGTCAAGTGATTCTGATGTATATAGCACATTAATCTACAGGAGAAAATGTATTTTGTTTCATCCTTTAAAATCATTTAAATATTTGGCTTATCTCACAACAAAGAATAGTTACTGAGAATGCATAACTTACTGTTTAATAGGCATAAAATTTTACAATAAGTCCCAGCCATCTGCTCCCTCCTCTAATTATGAATTCAAGAAGGACATAATTCACTACACATGGTGCAAAAGACTGATAAAAAAGATTTAAGTGCTATGTATAGATTCTTTCTATGATATTTTTGTTCAAGATGAGTTCTCAGACTTAAGGGAAATTATTAGCTCACCTTTGAAAAGTAGCAAATAAATGCCTCTAAAAGAAAATTGAAATTAATGAGAAAAGAAGCTTTTGATTAGATCCATGTTTTCAGTCTCTAACTGGCAAAACATTTTTTGATATCAAAATGTGTAACGATAAGCTTGATTTAAATGTGGGATTTCTCTTTTTCTTTTTATTTCTTTTTTTATTTTTTTAAAAGAGAGAGGAGGCCAGAAACTCTTTTCCATTTGTTTTGCACTAGTTCCCTTTGTGAAATTGACAAGAAATAGTACAAAGCTAATGACAGGGAAAAATGAAAATTAACAACACAAGAATATTTTTGAGCTTTTATTTTGACTAAGACAAATATTTGCTGCTTTATCTTACCTTTCATTTGTCATGGAGACAATATAGCTTATCTTATAAACTCTCACCTGAAAGATTCATTGTTTTTAATATAGTGAAATAACAATCCATACACACACACACACACGCATATATATATCTTCAAGATCCTCTTCTGCTTGTAGAGGGAATGGCTGATAAATGGAAGTAAAGCCTCATAGAACAAACTGAAGAGAATGGCTTCTCTTTTTTATGGGCAACATTGGAGATAGGTTTACTGAGCTAATTCTCAAAACAAGACAGCACTGAGAATTTCACACTTCAGTTCTCGAAATTAAGAAAAGTACCACAGAACCTCATATGGTGCATTTTCTTTACATTTTAATCAACAAGTATCACACTTACCAAAAAGAAGTGGGAGCAGGAAGGGAGGAACAATATAGTTTTTTAAAGGCCACAAAAAGAAATTGAAACTGTCTTTATTGTTTCTCTACATGTCTTATCACAGAAAAAAAGGTTAGCAGAGTTTTGAGTCAAATTTTCACCCGATATAGCCTCCAGTCGAGACCTCTAACCTTGGAATGCACCGTTACCTTCTGAGTGCCCTGTACATTCATCCAGGAAGGGATTCCTGACTAGTTTTCATTTACCATCCTTCTTATAGATAAGTACAAATTTCCTTGGCTCCTTGGGACACAACTAAACAGAGCACATCCAATGGAAAATAAGCTGGGGACGACACAAAGATAAGGGAAGGTGTCCTCCATTTTGTTTTTACTGTGAGACAATAAGGAGTCCAGTTTCTTCAAAATGTTCTCTGCTTATCATGATGCAGTAAAAGAAACATCATTTAAACACTAAGGAAATTTGGGCCACACAAGTCGAGAATTTTTTTAATATAAAAATACTCGAGAGGGAGGAGGCATAGCAAAACAGAGGAATAGAATGCTTCACCCATCATCCCTTCAACAAGGACACCAATTAACAACTACCTACACAGAAAAACACCTTCATAAGAACCAGTTACCAGGTGAGCACCCATAGTATCTGTCTTTAGTCTTTAGTTTCATGTCACTGAAAACTGCACTGAAGAGACAGAAAAAAACCAGTCCTAATTGTGGAGGATTCTCTTCCCCTTCCCCACGTGACAGTGTGGTGTGGAGAGCATCTCTGGATGCTGGGGGAGAGAGAGAGAGAGTGCATAGCAATTGTGAGGCATTAAACTCAGCGCTGTCCTGTTAGAGCAGAAAGGAACACTGTACCAAACTCAGCTGACACCCCACTTCCCACCATGGAGGGAGCATTTAAATCAGCCCTAGCCAGAGGAGAATCACAAATCCCAGTGGTCTGAACATGGCTTTCTGCAAACCTCTCCAGGAAGAGCTACAGTACTCTGTGTTTCTAAATAAACGTGAGAAGCAGTCTAGGTCATAAGTACTGCAACTCTTAGGCAAGTCCTAGTGCAGAAGTAGGCCTAGAGACAGTGCGCTGTGTGGGGAAATATGACCTAGTGAGACACCAGCTAGGGCAGCAAAGGGAATGCTGGCATCACCCCTCCCCAAACCCCAGGCTGCATATTTCCTGAATGCAAAAGTGACCATTGCCTTCCACTTGAGGAGAGGAGAGGGAAGAGCAGGGAGGACTTTGTCTTGCATCTTGGATACCAGCCAAGCCACAGCAGGATAAAGCACTGGTCAGGGTCGTGAGGACCCCATTCCAGACCCTGGCTGCAAACAACATTTCTAGACAAAACCTGGCCAGAAGTGAACCCACTGCCTTGAAGAGAAGGACCCAGTCCTGGCAGCATTTATCACCTGCTAGTGGAAGAGTCACTGGACCTTGAATAACCAGCAGTGATACACAGGTACTACGTCGAGGGCCTTGGGTGAGCTTCTCAGAGTTTCTGGCTTCAGGCACCAGCATGACCACAGGGCAGCAGAGCAGCAAGTATGTTCTTGGGGTCCCTGATTTCATGACTTGACTCTTGGACAGCAATTTCTAAGCCTGCCCTGGGTCAGAGCGGAGCCCGCTGCCCTGAAGGGTGAGTCCTAGGCTAGGCAGCATTCACCACAAGCTGATGTAAGAGCCCTTGGGCCTTAAGGGACATGGCCTGTGGAGGCAGTGGTACCATGGAAAACTCCTTTGCCTTTGGAAAGAGGGGGGACGAGCTGGAAAGACGGCATCTTGTGGTCTGAGTGTCCACACTACCCAAAGCAATGTACATTTCAATCCAATCTCTATCAAAATACCAATAACATTCTTCACAAAAATAGAAACAAAATCCTAAAATTTATATGGGATCACAAAAGATCCAGAATACCTAAAGGTATCCTAAGGAAAAAAAAAATTGAGTAATCACATTACCAGACTTCAAATTATAGTGCACAGCTATAGTAACCAAAATGATGTGTACTGACATAGACCAGTGGAAGAGAATAAAGAGCCTAGAAATAAATCCAGACACCTATAGTGAACTCATTTTCGACAAAGGTGCCAAGAACATACGCTGGGAAAAAGACAGCCTCTTCAATAAATAATGCTGGGAAAGCTGGGTATCTATATGCAGAAAAATGAAAATAACCCCCATCTCTCAACAGATACAAAAAAAAAAATCAAATCAGAATGGATTAAAGCCTTAAATCTAACACCTCAAGCTATGAAACTACCACCAGGAAACGTTAGGGGAAATCTCTAGGACATTGGTCTCGGCAAAAATTTCTTGAGCAATACCCCATAACAGGCAACCAAAGCAAAAATGGACAAATGGAATCACATCAAGTTAACAAGCTCCTGCACACCAATGGAAACAATCAACAAAGTGAGGAGACAACCCACACAATGGCAGAATATGTTTGCAAATTACCCATCTGACAAGGGATTAAGAGCCAGAATACGTAAGGAACTCAAACAACTCTATAGGGAAAAAATATAATAATCTGATTAGAAAATGGGCAAAAAGGTTTGAATGGGCATTTCTCAAAAGAAGATACACAAATGAAACAGGCTATAAAAAGCCACTCAACATCATGGATCATCAGAGGAATGCAAATCAAAACTACAATGACATATCATCTCACCTCAGTTAAAATGGCTTCTATCCAAAAGGCAGGCAATAACAAATGCTGGTGAGAATGTGGAGAAAAGGGAATCTTTGTACACTGTTGGTGGGAATGTAAATTAGCACAGCCCCTATGAAGAGCAGTCTGGAGGCTCCTCAAAAAACTAAAAATTGAGCTATCATATGATCCAGCAATCCCACTGCTGGGTATATACCAAAACAAGGAAATCAGTTTATCGAAGCAATACCCACACATTCATGTTTGTTGCAGCACTGTTCACAGTAGCTGATTTGAAAGCAATCTAAATGTTCGTCAATAAATGAATGGATACAGAAAATGTAGTACATATACACAGTGGAGTACTATTCAGCTATAAAAAGAATGAGATCCTGTCATTTGCAAAAACATAGATTGAAATGGAAATCATTATGTTCAGTGAAATAAGCCAGGCACAGGAAGACAAATTTTGCCTGTTCTCACTTATTTGTGGGATGTAATAATCAAAACAATTGAACTCATGGAGATAGAGAGTATAATGATGGTTACTAAAGGCTTGGACAGGTAGTAGGGGCTGTGGGGCAGGGAGAGATAGTTAATGGGTTGGAAACAAACAGAAGGAATGAATAAGACCTACTATTTGATAGCACAGCAGAGTGAATACAGTCAACAATAACTTAATTGTACATTTTAAAATAACTAAAAGAGTATAACTGTATTGTTTGTAACTCAAAGAATAAAGGCCTGACGGGATACATACCCCATTCTCCATGATGTGATTATTTCACATTGTATGCCTGTATAAAACATCTCATGCACCCCATATATATATATACACACACACACACAATATATATATAATATATATATAATATATATATATATCGTGTGTATATATATACTATATACCCACAAAATTAAAATTAATAATATTTAAGAAAAATATTCCCAGTAAGAAGAATGTGGTAAAAAGGGACATTGGTACCTGTGTGTGCAAACACTTCTGGGAGAGGCACATGTTGCTTTATTTTGTTTAGACAGCAACTTCACAGTGTGTTTCAAGAGCCTTTAATAAATCTGATTCCCTTTGACTCAGTAATTCTACTTTGCAGACTCTGTCCTAAAGCAAAAAAATATGATGCTCTACAAAGATACAAGCTGGAAGCAAATAAAGGGATTCAACAAAGTGGGTGACAGAATGCCTCATGGCACATCCTTACACACAATATTATTTAGCCAGTAAAATAGTTTCCAAAAATATTTAGGAACTTATTTTTTCATGAAAAATATTAAGTTAAAAAGATGGGCTATAAAACTACGTACACATATCTATACATATATTTTCATACATATTTTATTCATATATTTATTCGTAAATATGTTGTGCATATACATATATTATTTTTGACAGAGATATGAGCCAGATGCAGTTGCTCATGCCTGTAATCTCAGTACTGTGGGAGGCTGAAGTGTGAGTCCAGGAGTTCAAGACAAGCCTAGGCAACATAGGGAGGCCCCCACTCTACAATAAAAATTTTGAAATTACTTGGGTGTGGTGGCACATGCCTGTGGTCCTAGCTACTCAGGAGGCTGAGGTGGGAGGGTCACTTGAGCCCAGGAGGTTGAGGCTGCAGTGAATTGTGATTGCACCGCTGCACTCCTGTCTGGGAGACAGAGTAAGAACTAGTCTAAAATAAATAAATAAAAATAAAAGATGTGAAAAATTATATAAACATTATCTATATATGCATTTTAAAGTATGTATTTATTACCACACACACACACACACATATATGCACATATGTATCCATATATATTTGAAATAGAAATATCCCCCAATATTATTAGTTTTTATTTCAGGATGTTGACATTAGAAACATAGGTGGATTTTATTTGCTTGCAATGCTTTTTTGTATTTTCTTATATTTTTATAGTTTGCCGGCATGTTTTTTAGATCAGAAAAAACAAAGGTTAAAAGGGCTGGGAGTGGTGGCTCACGCCTGCAATCTTAGCACTTTGGGAGGTCGAAGTCAGTAGATCACCTGAGATCAGGAATTCGAGACCAGCCTGGCTAACAAGGTGAAACCCTGACTCTACTAAAAATACAAAAAGTAGGCAGTCGTGGTGGCGGGTGCCTGTAATCTCAACTACTCAGGAGGCTAAGGCGGGAGAATCGCTTGAACCTGGGAGATGGAGGTTGCGGTGAGCCAAGATCACGCCGTTGCACTCCAGCCTGGGCGACAGGAGTGAAACCCAGTCTCAAAAAAAAAATAAAAATAAGAAGTTTCTGACTTATTCAACTTGATCACAGTAGCTCCATGACTCGGAACAACCCAGTAGTAGTAACTCCTCCACTTGGGAAGGACTAGCACCTAGAACTATACTTGCCTGTCAGAGGAGGCAGGCACTAGGGATCACAGATTTGCATATAAGTTTTAAAAAGAAAATCTAGTATAGCAAACACAACAGTAAACCTGGAGACTAATACTAACCCAGAAGGCACCCCGACAGGGAGTCAGAATGGGGAAAATCTCACCCAAAAGGTGCGCTAAAAGATAGGCAGAGCAAGACAGCTGAGCCTTTAAGAATAGGGTCCCTTCAGAGACCCAGGCAGATCAGATGGACCACAGCTGCTCAGAAGACCATCTGTAAACTGCCAGATTTCAGCCACTAGGACAAAACTTCATTCCCCAAGGATATGGGATAATAGGAAGAGCAAGATGAGATAGACACTGGAAACAAATAAGGCATTAGATTTCTGTCAGTGTGGTTCAAAGTAGAGAATGAGTCCCAAGATTCAGGTAAAGTCGAATATGGTCCCAGAATTACAGAGTGGAACTAGGATACAGGTCAGAGAAAATCTCGAAGCATGCATGGCATGAGTTGAAAGGTAAGGCTAGTTGAGGGTCAGGTTTGGAAAAAGGAGATGGTACTTGCCTTTAGACATACTGTATTTGAAGGAACAGAAAGAAAATCATGTGGAAATAGCTAATAGATGGTTGACCTAGAAATAAGGTTTATGTGAGAGGTCCAACTGGAAAAAAAAAATGTAGTTATTTGCAAAGAGGTGATGTACTGACTGGCTGTCTTCACTCTCTGTCCACTCTGTTCCTCGGGAGGCTGATCTCCATAGGTTGCCTTTCCAGCCTCACTCACCAGCTGGCTACGGGTTGGGTTGGGCCATAGGAGGCAGGGACAGGGAATTGGAGGGGTTGGTAGGAGGAGAAAGCAGTCAGGGCGTTTCTTCTCTGCTCCCTCCTGGCTTCAAGTCTGATTTCTGACAGTAACTGTTTCCCGCCACCATTACAGCTCCACCTTAACAGCTCCTCCCGCCAGGTTTCAGGCCTCGCTGGGCTCTTGTAAGTTTGAGTCTCTGTTTTTCTTTAGCCCTTGAAGTGGAGATAATTTCCCAATATTATTCTTTTCTAAGCACCTCACCATCCTTTTTTTCTTAAGCCCTTCACTCTGCCTGCAAGTCTGTAATCCTTTTATTTAAGTCTCTTCATTTGAATAATCTGGGGGTCAATTTAGTTTCCTGACAGTATCATGACTGAATTAGATGATGGGAAAAAATTATTTGGGGAAAATACAAAAAGGTTCCTATCTAAAGAATATATTCCTCCTTGATCCAGAGTGTCAGGGACTAAACAGTGATGAATATAGATACTTGGTAATTCAGGGACACGAACAAAGAGTGAACAGCTATCCTAGGGAAGAGGGTATGATAGTGTAACATCAGAGAAGTGACAAAAAAGAGGTATGATGAGGATTTTAGACAATGGTGTGAAACGCTTCAGAGAAGCCACAGAGACGAATAGAAAAGGGGCATTCGATTATCAATTCGTCATTAGTGACTTTGAAAACAGAAAATTTTCTTTTTTTTTTTTTTTTAGTATTATAAAAAGTTTATGAGAAAAAAGCCTAATTATTAATACACATTCATGAACTACTCATCAAGAACAGCAAAGGAAAACAAAAACAATACTCTAGTGCTTACATGCTTATAAATGGGAAACATTAATCTATAAGTATTAAATGTCTTCCATGAA
The DNA here is from genome assembly GCF_024542745.1 of Macaca thibetana thibetana. Taxonomy (NCBI): domain Eukaryota; kingdom Metazoa; phylum Chordata; class Mammalia; order Primates; family Cercopithecidae; genus Macaca; species Macaca thibetana. The sequence continues at coordinate 93,302,166 of NC_065581.1, forward strand.
ACATTTAAAATCACATAGCTATCTGAAATTCTAAAACACAAAAGTTCTGAAAACTGAGTTTTGTAAATATGCAGCACTCACTTGGCGTGCTTACTACACTGAGGTGAGATATTTATATTGATATTTTAAATATTGATAAAACTCAATATCAATACATTTTAGAGTAACTTTTCATGTTTTGCTACAGGAATAGTAATGTGTTGATTATAGACTGATACTTCAGACTCTACAGGGTGTTTATGCAATATTTGGCATACACATACTTAAATATTTTAAAAAGCTGAGCAATTCTGAATTATGAATCAAAACTGGCTGCAATAGTTTGTGGATTTGTAGTAGGAATTTTACAATTAAATAATCTGTAAAACATAACCACAACTGTAATAAACAATACATTTGTAATTGTTATTACATTATTTTTAAATTCCATTAAAATAATGAAAAAATACTCCTCAAACAAGTACTATTAAGTCCCAATAACAAGAGCACGACCCAGATAATTCAATAAACTCCTGGATTGTTTGCCAAAGATTTCCAATTCCAGCAGAAAATTCAATGTGTGTGGGTTTGTGTGTTTATTCACCTGGATTCTTAAAATGGTGAGGCGGATGAAAATATACAAAGTATTGTGGATAAAACACAATTTGGAGGAAGTAGATAAAGACAAACACAAAGTAAAATAACTTGCTTAACTATTCACATTATATTGGATAGAAAATTTGAGACAGAAAATGAATAATACAAAATGAAAGTGGCTTTGCATATGAACAGGAGAAAAAGAATGAAGAGCTTTGTATTCACAAAACCAACTCAATTATATAAGGAAAACTCAAAATAGGAAGAAAATTGTAACTGTGATAATCACTTCTATTTAATATATCAGAAGTAACTTAGTATTAGGGAGAGTGGGCTTACAAGATGGAAAAGAGCATGCTTAAGAGTCTTATTGAGGGAAAGAACGGTGGCCATTTTTAAAAATCTTATAATATTCTATTTTAACATTTTGTTTTGTTTTTTGTTTTTTGTTTTTTGTTTTTAAAACAGAAAATTTTCAACTATAAATAATGGAGTCTTTCCAACCTTTTCCAAGGTATGAAAAAGGAAGGAGTGAGTGAAGATGAAATTGGACCAGAGAATAGATTTCCTATCTGTTTATGCTTTGGCAATAAGGAAATACAAAATAGATAACAACTAGAGTATAAGTGAAAGTTTGTTTTTGTTAGTTTTGTTTTCAAAACAGGAAAGAATTAATAATGTTTGAAAAGAGAAAGAAAGAAAATGAAGAGGGGAAGGTGGGGAGTGGTGGTAACTCCCAAGTGGTGCCTTGGATCCAGGCAAGGGATCCAAGGCTTTAACTCGAATGAGAAGAAAACACAGTCAAATGTCACTATGTAACACTTCAATTTAAAAAACAAGTGAGAATAAGGCTTTTTTCTAGACTAAATGAAAAAAAATACAGAGAAATAATATTATAAAGAAAATGTTTCACATTCTGTCTTAAAACAAGCTATTGTAGACACTTCCAATGGTGAGGACTTTATACTAGGACTAAGGCTCATGTAACTGGGCAACTCAAGTCTGGGGCACCTTGTAGCAGCAGGTGTGCTTACATCAATAGTACCTGGATATTTTCATCCTAAACTCAAACAGAAAAAAGGAAAATGTAAATACATACCCCAAGTATACACTATTTAGAATTTATTTTATTAATATTTGCATAACATTCTGTGAGATGCTAATTTTAATGTCTGGTTTATAAATTATGTTCATATTTGTCTGAGTGGCCATATATATCTAAAAAGGATGCCCTAGAAAACTATATAAGCCCAAATACAAAAAGTGAGTCATTGCAGCTCCTACTAAATCATGATACATTTTTTCAATCCCATCTATCAGTATAAATAATTATGAAGCTGCTAGTAAATTTTTACCTTTTCTGATGGCATTCAAATCTTACAAAATAAGAAGTATATTTTATATTTAAAATATATTTAAAACCTAAAAAAAAGCTCTTCATTTGGGAGATTTTACAGACTAGAAAATTCTGATTTCAGATATGCAGACTAGAGTTTATAGGTGAAATGCTTAGAATTGTTTTTGTCAACAAAACCACATTACTATGGGAATATTTCCAAGTATCTATTCTCAATGTTCTCTTGTCATAACATAAGTTTCTTTGAACATTCATTTTCTCACTCTTTGTTAACATCTCAATTTTAACTTGAAGAAATAGATTATGTTTTATTTTTAAAATTTTTTAATATATATATAATTTTATATAAAATTTTATATATATATATATATATATACACACACACACACACACACACACACACACACACATATATTTTCCAGGTAGTACATTTCTTCATTCCTGAAAATGTCAGCAAATTTAGGAAACTTGTCTTTTTTAAAAGAAAAATTATATCTTTTTTTAAGTTGCCACCTCCTTTAAGTACCAGCAAATTGCAGTACTTAACAAAGACTTTTATGGTCACTTGTATTGTGTTAAAAATAACATACAAAGAGTTCTTCTATTGAATAGTCTTCTTTTTACAAAATTAGCTATATTCATAACATTTGAAAATGATGTCATTTCATTTTCAATTTATTTTCTACAAATAATACAATGAATAAATTTCCATTTTGAAGATATATCTATAATCATGACCAGGAACATTTTTATTATACAAACCAATCAGCAGCTTTATCAGTGGTTACATGTATAGACTTAGTCAATAAAATACTTTTTGTTTAATGAAATTATTTATATTGAGAACATATTCTTTATGGGACATCTTATTTTGGTTGCTTACAAAAGGAAACATAACCTAGCAAGTACCATAGCCCAAATGTTGGAAAACCGTGTACATTCATCGAGCTATATAGTAAACCTGCCTGCCCTAAATACATGAAATATATTTTATCACTTTTTGTTATTTCTTTAGTAGTGTTTCTTATGCATCTTTCAATAGCATTTTCTGAGAAGAAATGTGCTTTGAGTTTGTTTTTATGTTAATTCCTATGTAGCATTTCAGCTACTTTTTAACCAGAGCAAGAACAAATGTTTCCCTAACAGTACGTGGCATTTCATCTTTTACAATTAAGAAACCTCAAATTGATCATCTATACAATTATTATATTTGACTAAGCTTTTACAAGGTAATACATTATCAAATAATTCTAAGTAGTATTGAAAGAATAGTCTTTTGCTTCCCAGTGCTTAGCTTTTCAATGTCTTGTTCTCATAATGGTTTTCTACTATGATTAGCTAACATCTTAGGGCTAAATAAACACTTAGGACAAGATTTGTCCTTAATGATGTTGGATGCAATTCAAATTTCAAAAAGCCTCATCCTGATAATTTTATATATTTTTTAACCAATATCTCAAATCTTATTAGGTTATTGATTTGAGTCCACCATGTGGCAAAAGAGCAAATGCTAGCTTCAGAAGTGTTAATTCTGCCATTTACTTGTTGATTATTTACACTTGCATTATCAGTAATATCTTCAAGCTAGGATTTCTTCGCAGAAATATTTTTTAAACCATTTGCTCACTTTGAGGTCTAGTTTCATCAAAACTGATTAATATAATCTGCAAATTTACCTAATTAGGCAGAAATAAATTTCAATAATCACAATATGTTGAAATCGAATGAATACACGAAGAGCTATGTAAACATCTTTGTTTTAGGATATCTACACCTCCCTCAGGATAACTCCCCATAGGCTACTATATGACATACGTGCCTGTTGAGGGTGCCAGGGTCAAGTGTTTAATTAAATGTTAGCAAATCCTAATGGATTGCTTCAGTAATCTCGCTTTTGGCACCACTGGTAAAATGACCTTTTGAATTCTATCTCATTATAGTGACTACATTTGTAAAGATGTTAAGATGGTTCACTTGCAGTAAAGATTCACAGAAACCTAGGGACTTTTGAACACTTCCAATCACTAGAATTTTTGAATTAGTCACTAAATGAGCTGCAATAAGCCAAATTGAAATTATGTGTGTACATAAACATAAATCCGATATTTTTAACAGATATGCAAATTATATTCTGATTTTTAATGAGATATTTTCCCGCAAGAGAGTCAGATTCAAACTTTGGGGAAATTATGTAAGACTCACATGTTTTGGTAAGGAAATTATTTCCATAATTAATATATTTTTTATTATACTCTATCTTCCATTTTCTTTATCATTAGGAAATACCTTTAATGATTGTATGACATAGCTGACCATTTCTTTTTTTATTTAAAGTGACAGGCTGTAATTCAAACAAAAATACTCATTTACAACTAGAAGCAATTTTAAAGTGACTTTGCTTTCACATATGAAAGAGTAAATTGAAGCACCATAAAACTTTAAAGAGTTTATTTGAGCAAACAGTAATTTCTGTTTTGGGCAGCTCCAAACCATTAGTGATTCAGGAGCTCCACTAAGGGAAGGAAAAGAGGGAGATTTATAGGACAAACATGGAGGCAAAACAAAGACAATATTTGATTGATTACAGTTTTACAGTTGCTTTATTTGGTCTATCCTGTTGGAAAGTCTCTAGTTATATAATTATATGTTAGTTGGCTATTTCTGATTGGTTGAGCTTAAGTTCTGTTTTTCTTTGATACAGGCATTAACAAGAAATAGCTCAAATTAAGTTTTGCTTCTGTTTGTAAATCAAGGAAGGTTAAGGTCACTTATGAGGCCTAACTGGCCTTGTTTGCTCAGTGATTCTTTAGGCTTGTTCTCTTAATTTACCTTAACACATGTAACTGTGCTATGGTCTGAATGTTTGTGTCCCTCCAAAATTTATATGTCGAAACATTAAAAGGTGGGGCCTTTGGGAGGTGATTAGATCTTGAGGGCTCTGCCCTAATGAGTGGGATTAGTGCCCTTATAAAAGGGCATGGAGGAACCTGTTTGCCCCTTTTCCACCTCTTCTGCCATATGAGGACATGGCAAGAAGTTTCCATCTTTGAAGCAGAGAGCAAGCCCTTACCAGACAACAAATCTGTCAGTGGTGTAGTGTCCAGAGCTGTTAACAATACATTTCTATTGTTTATAAATTACTCATTTTTTTACCATTTTATATTCCCACAAGCAATGAATGAGAATTACTTTATTATTATTATAAATTTAAGTTTTGGAATACATGTGCAGAACGTGCACGTTTGTTACATAGGTATACACATGCCATGGTCGTTTGCTGCACCCATCAACTCATCATCTAGATTAGGTATTTCTCCTAATGCCATTCCTCCCCTAGCCCCCCATCCCACAATAGGCGCTGGTGTGTGATGTTCCCCTCCCTGTGTCCACGTGTTCTCATTGTTCAATTCCCACTTACGAGTGAGAACATGTGGTGTTTGGTTTTCTGTTACTGTGTTAGTTTGTTGAGAATGATGGTTTCCAGTTTCATCCATGTCCCTCCAAAGGACATGAACTCATCCTTTTTTATGTCTGCATACTATTCCATGGTGTATATGTACCACATTTTCTTTATCCAGTCTATCATTGATGGGAGTTTGGGTTGGTTCCAAGTTTCTGCTATTATGAATAGTGCTGCAATAAACATATGTGTGCATGTGTCTTTATAGTAGAATGATTTGTAGTCCTTAGGGTACAAACCCAGTAATGGGATTGCCAGATCAAATAGTATTTCTGGTTCTAGATCCTTGAGGAATCGCCACGCTGTCTTCCACAATGGTTGAACTAATTTACATTCCCACCAACAGTGTAAAAGCATTTCTATTTCTCCACATCCTCTCCAGCATCTGTTGTTTTCTGACTTTTAATGACAGAATGAATCACCATTCTGACTGGTATGAGCTGGTATCTCATTGTGGTTTTGATTTGCCTTTCTCTAATGATCAGTGATGATGAGCTTTCTTTCATATGTTTGTTGGCTGCATAAATGTCTTCTTTTGAGAAATTTCTGTTCATATCCTTTGCCTACTTTTTGATGGTGCTGTTTGTTTTTTTCTTGTAAATTTGTTTAAGTTCCTTGTAGCTTCTGGATATTAGCCCTTTGTCAGCTGAAGAGATTGCAACAATTTTCTCTCATTCTGTAGGTTGCCTGTTCACTCTGGTGATAGTTTCTTTTGCTGTGCAGAAACTCTTTAATTTAATTAGATCTCATTTGTCAGTTTTGCCTTTTGTTGCGATTACTTTTGGTGTTTTAGTCATGAAGCCTTTGCCCATGGCTATGCCCTGAATGGCATTGCCTAGATTTTCTTCTAGGGTTCTTAAAGTTTTAGGTCTTATGTTTGAGCCTTTAATCCATCTTGAGTTAATTTTTGCATAAGGTGTAAAGAAGGGGTGCAGTTTCAGTTTTCTGCATATAGCTAGCCAGTTTTCTCAACACCATTTATTAAATAGAGAATCCTTTCCTTATGGCTTGTTTTTGTCAGGTTTGACAAAGATCCAATGATTGTAGATGTGTTATTTCTGAGGCCTCTGATCTTTTCCATTGGTCTATATATCTGTTTTGGTACCAGTACCATGCTGTTTTGGTTACTATAGCCTTGTAGTATAGTTTGAAGTCAGGTAGCGTGATGTCTCCTGCTTTGTTCTTTTTGCATAGGATTGTCTTGGGTATGCAGGTTCTTTTTTGGTTCCATATGAAATTTAAAGTCTTTTTTTTCTAATTCTGTGAAGAAAATCAATGGTAGCTTCATGGGGATAGTATCAAATCTATAAATTACTTTGAGCAGTATTGTCATTTATACAATATTGATTCTTCCGATACATGAGCATGGAATGTTTTTCTATTTGTTTGTGTTCTGTCTTATTTCTTTGAGCAGTGGTTTGTAGTTATCCTTGAACAGGTCCTTCACGTCCCTTGTAAGCTGTATTCCTAGGTATTTCATTATCTTTTCAGCAGTTGTGAATGGGAACTCAGTCATGATTTGGCTGTTTGTCTATTATTGGTGTATAGGAATGCTTGTGATTTTTGCACATTGATTTGTATCCTGAGACTTTGTGGAAGTTGCTTATCATCTTAAGGAGATTTTCGACTGAGACGATGGGCTTTTCTAAATATACAGCCATGTCATCTGCAGATAGAGACAATATGACTTCCTCTCTTCCTATTTGAATATGTTTCTTTCATTCTCTCATCTGATTGCCCTGGCCAGAACTTCCAATACTATGTTGAATAGGAGTGGTGAGAGAGGGCATTGTTGTCTTATGCCGGTTTTCAAAGGGAATACTTTTGGCTTTTGCCCATTCAGTATGATATTGGCTGTGGGTCTGTCATAAATAACTCTCATTATTTTGAGATACATTCCATCAATATCTAGTTTATTGAGAGCTTTTTGCATGAAGAGGTGTTGAATTTTATTGAAGTCTATTGAGATAATCATGTGAGTTTTGTCATTGGTTCTGTTTATGTGATGGGTTACATATATTGATTTGCATATGTTGAACCAGCCTTGCATTCCAGGGATGAAGCCATCTTGATCATGATGGATAAGCTTTTTGACGTGCTGCTGGATTCGGTTTGCCAGTATTTTATTGGGGATTTTCACATTGATGTTCATTCAGGATATTGGCCTGAAATCTTTTTTTGTTTTGTCTCTTCTAGGTTTTGGTATCAGGATGATGCTGGCCTTATAAAATGAGTTAGGGAAGATTCCCTCTTTTTCTATTGTTTGAAATAGTTTCAGAATGAATAGTACCAGCTTCTCTTTGTACCTCTGGTAGAATTCGGCTGTGAATCTCTCTGGTCCTGGGCTTTTTATGGTCGGTAGTCTATTACTGCCTCAATTTAAGAACATTTTATTGGTCTATGCAGGGATTCGAATTTTTCCTGGTTTAGTCCTGGGAGGGTGTATGTGTCCAGGAATTTATCTATTTCTTCTAGATATTCTAGTTTATTTGCATAGAGGTATTTATGGTATTCTCTGATGGTAGTTTGTATTTCTGTGGGATCAGTGGTGACATCCCCTTTATAATTTTTTATTGTGTCTATTTGATTCTTCTCTCTTCTTTATTAGTCTGGCTAGTGGTTTATCTATTTTGTTAATCTTTTGAAAAACCAGCTCCTGAATTCATTGATTTTTTGAAGGGTTTTTCGTGTCTCTACCTCCTTCAGTTCTGCTCTGATCTTAGTTATTTCTTGTCTTCTGCTAGCTTTTGAATTTGTTTGCTCTTGCTTATCTAGTTTATTTAATTGTGATGTTAGGGTGTCAATTTTAGATCTTTCCTGCTTTCTCCTGCGGGCATTTAGTGCTATAAATTTCCCTCTAAACACTGCTTTAGCTGTGTTCCAGAGGTATAAATTACTCATTTTAAGGAACTGTGTTATAGCAGCCCAAATGGACTAATTTTTTTCCTCATAAAAAACATTGTGTTATAGCAGCCCAAATGAGCTACAAATTGTGACATGGTAGCTGCCAATGTGTACATTATTTTTTGTACACTTAAAGAGTTTTAAGTGCAACACTTTCTTCTACAGACCTAAAAAACACTATATTTCATTTGCTATTTTAGTTATAGTATGAAAATATTTCTAAAATGTATTAAAATTTGCATGCCTCTCCTAGTAAATTGGTATGTACAAAGTAGAAAATGCAAAATTGCAAAAAGCTCTTACATGAATGTACAGAGAAGTTTATCACATTGAGAACATTTGGTTGTATAATTAGTTTAATTGTGCCTATAATAAAACTTCAAGCTCAGTTAAAGTACAGGCTCCTAGATTTGCACAGGTGTTTCTGCTAACTTAAGTTCAGACAGCTAGGAATCCTTTTACTTTTAAATAGCACTTACTGAAAACTAAAAGTCTAATGACTCATTCATTGAATCACACTATCACATTGATCACCTGTGTGAGCAGCATATAAAATGATTTACTTCACACATTTCAGTCTTTACATTTTATTCAAAGATATCCAGGCATCTCACAACAGTACAGTTATATCCAATTAGAATAAATTCATAGAGATTAAGACATAGGGCAGACTCACATCACCTGTTCTTGTGCTCCTATAGCCAAATAGCCCTTAAAAGGGCTTAATGAAGACAAGCTTAATTTCAGTCAAATATTGGAAAGCCTGAGGAAGTGGGCACCTTAGATGTTAGATAATTAGAATTCAATGAGTGCCCTTTCTATGATCCTCTCTCTCAGTGCAAGACAAGAGGAAATTTCGGAACAACTTCTCCCTATGATCTTTGTAAAAAACAATTAAGTTACAGCATGACAAGCTGTGTCTGCCTTTGATGAAATATATCTAATAAAATATTAACTGTGACGTAACTTAAACATTTTGACAGCTAAAAGTCATATTATTTTCAGTAAATTATGCATTTCTATATTTCAGTTGGAAAGTTTGTGAACAAAGAGCAGTTTAAAAAATAATCTTTTCTTCATATAATTTTTGTCAGGAGCCTCTAATGTATTATAAAAGCCTCTAAACAGTCATTAAGCTTTACTTACAAAAGTGCACATGCAATTTTCAGGTGAACTTTCACAGACACTTTTTGAAAGAATATTCATAGAAAGAATATTCATGTCATCCTATGTGGACATACAAATTGGAAAAATCGACATTGGAGACTGCAAAAGGTGGGAGGGAGGGAGGGAGTGGGATGAGGATTGAAAAAAACTGGTTGTTCGGTACAATGTTCACTATTCAAGTGATGGGTACACTAAAAACCCAGACTTCAGCAGTACACAATATATTCATGTAAGAAAATTGCACTTATACTCTTTCAATGTATAAAAATTATCTTTTTTAAGTGCACCCAAGAGTATGACTACAACGAATGCCTTCTGGTTGGGGCAGATAACATTAGTGAATGCAGCAAGTAGATTGAGGACAGTAGAGCAAGATGAGAAATAAAACTAAATAGACTGAGTCTCATTTATAGAGACCACCACTGCTCAGTTCCAACTGCTTGCTGACACCAGCTTTTTAATATGTTGATTGTTCAGGAGAAACCAAAAAGTCTAAAAGAACCAGAAGTGAATCTTTCCATTTTAAATGCTAGCAAATAATTTTGTCCTTTAAAAAAATTATGTGTGTCAAAAGAAATGTATCTTTTGGCTGTATTTGGCTCAATGGTCACTCACTTTCAACTTCTGACTTAGAATTCTATATTAAAATAAATAACAAGAGGATAACATTAATTAAAATAGAAGATTTGTTATTACTCATTATCATCACCAAGATAAATCACTGGTCTCCAAGCATGTTTCTTTCCCAGAACACATTCCCTTTCTCTTTCTGTGCCTATGACACTCCCCCAGATGTTCACAGGGCCCACTCCTTCCCTAGCCTCTGCTCAAGTGTCTCATTCTGAGAAAGCTCTTCCTTAATTGCTTCTTTAAAATGAAACTGCTATACTCTACCCATTCACCTTGCATGTATCATTTCATGCCATTTATTCTACAAATATATTGAGCATCTACTTCATGAAGAGCTCTCTTTTAAGCCCTGGGGATATAGAGGTGAATAAACAAAATCAAAGTCCTTATCCTCATAAAGGGGAAAGAGAGACTATAAACAAGCAAGTACACAATATATTAGGTGGTAATATGCTCTAGGGAGAAAAGTAAAGCTGGGTAAAGAAGATAAGAAGTGCAATGAGGGAGGAGGCAGAGCAAGATGGCTGAATAGAATCCTCCACTAATTGTCCTCCCCAAAGGAACATCAAATTGAACAACTATCCTCACAAAAAAATGCACCCTCATAAGAACCAAAAATCAGGTGTGTGCACACAGTACCTGGTTTTAACTTTATATTACTGAAAAATGCACCAAAGAGAGTAGGAAAAACAGTCTTGAATTGCCCATGCCACTTCTTCCCAGTTCTTTAGTGGCAGCCACATGCAAAGAAGTAATTTGTGCATTTGAGGGAGGAAAACACAATGATTGTGAGACTTTGCATTGGAACTCAGTGCTGTCTGTCACAGGTGAAAGCAACACCAGGCAGAACTTGTTGGAGCTCACAGGCAGGGCATTTAGACCAGCCCTAGCCAGAGGAAAATTGACCATCCCAGTGGTTGGAATCTGAGTTACAGCAATCCCTACCACTGCAGACTAAAGTGCTCTGGGGTTCTAAATAAATGGGAAAGGCAGTCTAGGCCACGAGGACTGCAATTCCTGGACAAGTTCTAGAACTGTGCTGGGCTTGGAATCAGTGGATTTAAGATGTATATGATCCAGTGAGACACCAGGTGGGGTGGCAAAGGGAGTGCTTTTGTCATCCCTCCCCCAACCCTAGAAAACATCTCCGAGACAGATTCTTCCTTCTACCTAAAGAGAGGTGAGGGGAGAATTAAGAGCACTTTGCTTTGCAACTTGGATACCAGCTCAGTCACTGTAGGCTAGGGCAATCAGTAGGATAGGCAGCATCCTGAGACCCCCACTCCAGCCCCTAACTTCTGGATGACATTTCTATATACATCCTTAGCAGGAAGGTAACCCACTCCCTTGAAGGGAAGGACCCAATTCTGGCAGGATTCATTATCTGCTGAATAAAGATCCCTTGGGTCAGGAATAATCAGTGATAGTAGCCAAGCAGTACTCACCAGGGTCATTGAGTGAGACTCGGAGATGCGCTAGCTTCAGATGTGAACCAGCACATTCCCAGCTCAAGTGGCTACAGGGAGAGACCCCCTTCTGCTTGAGAAAAGGAGAGGCAAGAGTAAAGAGGATTTTGTCTTTCAGCTTAGGATCTAGCTCAGTCACAGTGGGGTAGAGCACCAAACAGGCTTTTTGGGTACCTGATTTCAGGTCTGAGCTCTTGGACAGCATTTCTATACCTTCTCTGGGACAGAGAGGAGCCCACTGCCTTGAAAGGAGAATCCTAGGCCTGGAGGCATTTACCACAAGCTGACTGAAGAGGTCTTGGACCTTGAGTGAACACCAGTAGTAGCCAGGCAGTACTTGATGTAGCCCTGAAGCAGTGATGGGGAAAGGTTCTTCTGCCAGTATCAAGAGGGGAGGTAGAAGAGTGGGAAAAACTTTGCCCTGTGGCTTGTGTGCCAGCTTAGCCAGAGTAGAATAGAGCACCAGATAGATTCCTAAAATTTCTTACTCCAGGTTCTGGCTCTTAGATGGCATGTTGAGACCTGCCCAAGGCTGGGGGAAGGTCAATGCTTTGAAGGGAAGGATGAGAGCCTAAGGAGAGCTTTACCACCTGTTGATTGTAGAGTCCTAGAACCTTAAGCAAACATAAGTGATAGCCTGGCAGTGGTTACCATGGGCCTTGGGCAAGACCCAGTGCTGTGCTGGTTTCAGGTCTGACCCAGAACAGTTCCAGTGGTGGTGGGCATAGAGGTATTTGTGTCACCCCTCCCCCAGCTCCAGGCAGCTCAGCAAAGAGAGACTCCATTATTTGAGAGAAAGTAAGGGAACAAGAGTCTCCACCTGGTAATGCAAGAAATTTTTTCATATCTTACCCAAGATCACCAAGGTAGTACTTATATGAGTCTGCAAGAGCCACAGCATTACTGGACTTGGGGTGCCCTCAAATGCAGATAAGAATGCAATGACCAAAAACAATCAAGTCCTTTTAAATGTCTGAAAGCTTTCCCAAGAAGTTTGGGTACAAACTTCCCAGAATGTGAAGACTACAATAAATACCTACCTCTTCAATGCCCAGAAAATGATGAACAACCACAAGTATCAAGACCATCCAGGAAATTGACCTCACAAAAAAACAAAACAAAACAAAACAAAACAAAACAAAACAAAAAAACCTAAATAAGGCACCAGGGACAAATTCTGGAGAGACAGAAATATGTGACCTTTCAGACAAGATAACTCAGAATAGCTGCTTTGAGAAAACTCAACAAAATTCAAGATAACACAGAGAAGAAACTCAGAATTCTATCAGATAAATTTGACTAAGAGATTGAGATAATTAAAAAGAATTAAGCAGTAATTCTGGAGTTGAAAAATGCAATTGACATACTGAAGAATGCATCACAGTCTCATAATGGCAGAATTGATCAAGCAGAAGAAATAATTATGGGTTTGAAGATAGGCTGTTTGAAAATACAGTCAGAGAAGAAAATACACAGTCAGAGGAGAAAAAGAAATGAAGCATATCTACAAGATTTAGAAAATAACCTCAGAATGAGAAATGTAAAACTTATTGGCCTTAAAGAGGAGGTGGGGGAGTAGGAAGTTTATTCAAAGGTATAATAAGAATTTCTCAAAGATTTATGGACATTCTTTCAGGAGAAATGTGGTATCACATTGTGGTTTTGATTCCTATTTCCCTGATACTTAGTGATGTTGAACATTTTTCCATATGCTTGTTGGTCGTTTGTTTATCTTTTGAGAATTGTCTATTCATGTCTATATATGTATACTCTGGATATGAGTCTTTTGTCAGATATATAGACTATGAAGAGTTTATTCCACTCTATAATTTGTCTGTTAACTCTGCTGATTGATTATTTTTTTTGCTGTGCGGTGATTATTTCTTTTGCTGTGCAGAAGCTTTTTAGTCTAATTAAGTCTAACCTATTTATCTTTGTTATTGTTGCATTTGCTTTTGTGTTCTTGGTCATGAAGTCTTTGCCTAAGTCATTGTCCAGAAGGGTTTTCCTCATGTTGTCTTCTAGAATTTTTATGGTTTCAGGTCTTATATTTAAGTCTTTGATCCATCTGGAGTTGATATTTGCATAAGGTGAGAGATAAGGATCCAGAAAAGGATGCCTACTTTCATCACTTTGATTCAACATAGTACTGCAAGTTATAGCCAGATCAGTCAGACAAGACAAAGATATCAAGGGCATCCAAATCAGTAAAAGAGGAAAAGAAAGTGTTGCTGTTTGCTGATGATATGATTATAGACCTAGAAAACCCTAAAGACTCATCCAAAAAGCTCCTAGAACTGATATATGAATTTAACAAACTTTATGTACACAATTTGGTAGCTCTGTTATACACCAACAGTGAAAAAGTTGAGAACAAAATCAAGAACTCAACCCCTTTTACAATAGCTGCCAAAAAAATTATACTTAGGAATATACCTAACCAAGGAGGTGAAAGGCCTCTACAAGAAAAACTACAAAACACTGCTGAAAGAAATCATAGATGACACAATCAAACAGAAACACATTCTATGCTTATGAATGGGTAGAATCAATATTGTGAAAATGACCACCTAGCCAAAAGCAATCTACAAATTCATTGCAATTCCCATCAAAATACCACCATTATTCTTCACAGAACTAGAAAAAATAATCCTAAAATTTATACAGAACCAAAAAAGAGCCTACATAGCCAAAGCAAGACTAAGCAAAAAGAACAAACCTGGAAGCATCACATTACCCGACTTCAAACTATACTATAAGGCCATAGTCACCAAAACAGTATGGTACTGGTATAAAAATAGGCCACACACCAATGGAACAGAATAGAGAACCCAGAAATAAAACCAAATACTTACAGCCAACTAACTTTCAACAAAGCAAATAAAAACATAAAGTGGGGAAAGGACACCCTATTCAACAAATGGTGCTGGGATAACTGGCTAGCCACATATAGAAGAGTAAAACTGGAGCTCCAATACATCTGACAGCAGACTTTTCAGTGAAAACCTTACAGACCAGGAGAGAACATGGCATGACACATTTTAAGTTATGAAGGAAAAATCTTACATCCTGGTATAGTAAATTCAGTGAAAATATTATTCAAACATGAAGAATAAACAAAGACTTTATTATAACACTGTAACGGTGGTGTGTAACTACTCTTAAGTAGAAACACTAAAAGATAAACCGATCCAAAATAATTGCAACAACAACTTCCCAAGACACAGAGAGTACAATAAGATGTAAGTAGAAAGAATACAAAGTTAAAAAGCAGGAGGACAAATTTAAAGTGTAGAGTTTTATTAGGATTTTTTTTTTTTTGCTTGTTTGTTTGCTTTACAAACAGTATTAAGTTGCTTATCAGCTTAAAATAATGAATTACAAGACAACATTTGCATGCCTCATGGTAACCTTAAACCAAAAAACATAAAATAGATATACAAAAAATAAAGGGTAAGAAATTAAAACATACCACCAGAAAAAAAATTCACTTTCACTAAATGGAAGACAACAAGGGAGGAAAGAAAGAAAAGAAGACCACAAAACAACCAGAAAACAAATAACAAAATAGCAGGAGTAAGTCCTTGCTTTTCGGTAATAACATTGAATGGAAATGAACTAAACTCTCCAATAAAAATATATAGACTGCTTGAGTGGATTAAAAAATAAGACTTGTTCATCTATTGCCTACAAGAAATATACTTCACCTATAAAAACTCACATAGACTTAAAATAAAGTGATGGAAAAAGATATTTTATGCCAACTGAAAGCAAGAAAAGGAGTAGTGATAGTTACATCACACAGAAACAGATTTCAAGATAAAAACTATAAGAAGAGCCAAAAGGCCACTATATAATGATGAAGGGGTCAATTTAACAAGAGGATATAGCATTTGTAGCTATATATGCACCCAACACTGGAGCACTCAGATATATAAACAACTATTATTACAGTTAAACAGAAAGATTGGCCCCAATACGATAATAGCCGGAGACTTCAACACCTCATTTTCAGCATTGGACAGATCTTTCAGACAAAATCAACAAAGAAACATTGACATTAATCTACACTATAGAAGTATCAAACTTAATCTGCATTATAGGCAAAAATCTACATAATATTTTATTCAACCACTATACCATACATATTCTTTTTCTCAGCACATAAATCATTCTCAAGAATAGACCATGTTTTAGGTCACAAAACAAGTCTTAAAACATTTAAAATATTGAAATAATATCAAGCGTATTTTCTGACCGCAATGGAATAAAACTGGAAATCAATAACAAGAGCAATTTTGGAAACTATACAATCACATGGAAATTAAACAATACACTCCTGAATAACCAGTGGGTCAAGTATGACATTAATAAGGAAATTTTGATGGCATTAAGAAGGGAAAATATCTTGGAACAAATGATAATGGAAACAACATACAAAAACCTGTGTGATACAGTGAAAGCTATTAAGAAGGAGGTTTATAGCTATAAGTGCCTATATCAATAAAGAAGAAAAAAAGTCAAATAAACAACCTAATGACACATCTTAACTAAAAATGTAAGAGTAAACTAAATCTAAAATAGCAGAAGGAAAGAAATAATAAAGATTAAAAATAAATAAATTGAAATGAAAAAAAAACAATACAAAAGATTAACAAAACAAAAAGGTTGTTTTTTTGAAAAATTAAACATTGACAAGCCTTTAAAATTGAGAAAGCTTTAGCTAGACTAACTAAGATAAAAAGAAACCAGACATAAATAGATAAAATCAGAGATGAAAAAGGAGACATTACAACTGATATTGCAGAAACACAAAAGACCATTAATGACCACTATGAGCAACTATATGCCAATAAATTGGAAAATCTCAAATAAATGGATAAATTCCTAGGCACATACAGGCCAGAAGATTGAACCATAAAGAAATCTAAAACCATCCCTGATGAACATTGATTCAAAAGTCCTCAACAAAATACTATTAAATTCAACAACACATTAAAAGGATAATTCATCATGACTAAGTGTGGCAGTTCAACACCCACAAATCAACCTATGTGAGCATTTCAATTTATGTTAAAAAAATTTGATAAAAATTCAACATCCCATCACAATAACAACCTCAAAAAACTAGTAAAATAAAATACCTCAGAATTAACTTAAACAAAGAGAAAGATCTCTACAATGAAAATTATAAAACACTATTACAGAAAGTTGAAAAGAACACCAAAAAATGGAAAGATATTTGATGGATTGGAAGAATCAATATCATTAAAATGTCCATAATATTCTCAGCAATTTACTTTTAAATGCAATCCATATCAAAATACCAGTGACATTCTTCACAGAAATAGAAAAAAAAAAATCCTGCAATGTATATGGAGCCACTAAAGACTCAGAATAGCCAAAGCTCTCCTGACCAGAAACAACAAAACTACAGGGATCACATTACCTGACTTCAAATTATACTGCAGAGCTATAGTAACCAATACAGATTGGTACTGGCATAAAAACAGACATATAGAGTAATGTAACAGAATAGAGAACCCTTAAACAAATTCATACATCTAAAATGATATCATTTTTGACAAAGACATCAAGAATGTAACTTGGGGAGTGGTCAGTCTTTTCAACAAGTAGTGCTTAGGAAAATGAATATCCATATGATGAAGACAACAGGCATCGGGTAAATGTTTCCATTCTGAAAGGGAGAAATTGACCAAAATAAAGGGTTACAGGCCCCATACAAGTCTGAAACTTAGCAGGGCAGTCATTAAATCTTAAAGCTACAAGATAATCTCCTTTGAGTCCATGTCTCATATCCAGGCTATACTAATGCAAGGGGTGGTCTCCCAATGCCTTCAGGTGCTTTCATGGGCCAGCATTGAATACCTGTGGCTTTTCCAGACACAAGGTGCAAGCCATAAATGGATCTACTATTCTGAGGTTTAGAGGACAGTGGCTCTCTTCTCACAGCTCCACTAGGCAGTGCCCCAGTGGAGATTCTGTGTGGGAGCTCCAACTCCACATTTCCACTCTGCTTTGCCCTCATAGAGGTTCTCCATGAGGGCTCTGCCTCTGCATCAGACTTCTGCCTGGATATCCAGGTATTTCCATACATCCTCTGAAATATAAGCAGAGGTTACAAGCCTCAATTCTTGTCTTCTGTACACCCACAGACCCAACACTTCATGGAAGCTGCCAAGGCTTGGGGCTTGCATCCTCTAAAGTAATGGCCCGAGCTGTGCCTTGACCTCTTTTATCCATGGCTGGAGCTGGAGCAACTGAAACAGAGGGCACCATGTCCTGAGGCTTCACAGAGCAGCAAGGCCCTGGGCCTGGCCCATGAAACCTTTTTTCCCTCTTAGGCCTTGAGACTTGTGATGGGAAGGGCTGCCATGAAGGTCTCTGAAATGCCCTGAAGACACTTTCCCCCATTGTCTTGGCTATTAAGATTCATCTCCTCTTTACTTATGCACATTTCTGCAGCCTTGGTTCTCTCCCCAGAAAATGGGTTTTTCTTTTCTATCACATGGTCAAACTGTAAATTTCCCAAACTTTTATTCTCTGCTTTCCTTTTAAATATAAGTTCTAGTTTCAGGTTATTTCTTTGTTTTTGCAAATAATCATAGGTATTTAGAAGTGACCAGGCCACTTCTTGAACCCTTTTCTGCTTAGAAATTTCTTACACCAGATGCACTAAATTATCTCTCTCATCTCTCTCAAGTTCAAATTTCCACAGATCTCTAGGGAAGGGGCACAATACTGCCAGTCTTTATCCTAAAGCATAGCAAGAGTGACCTTTGCTCCAGTTCCCCATAAGTTCCCCATCTCCACCTGAGACCACCTCAACCTTGACTTCACTGTCCATATCACATCAGCATTGTGGCCACAACCATTCAACAAGTCTCTAGGAAGTTCCAAATTTTCCCTTATCTTCCTGTCTTCTTTGGAGTCCCCCAAACTGTTCCAACCTTTGCCCATTACCCAGTTCCAAAGTTGTTTCCTCATTTTCAGGTATCTTTATAGCAATACCCTACTTCCATGATACCCACGTTCTGTATTAGTCCATTCTCACACTGCTATAAAGAACTACCTGAGACTGGGTAATTTATAAAGAAAAGAGGTTTAATTGGCTCAAAGTTCTGCAGACTGTACAGGAAGCATGGCTGGGGAGGCCTCAGGAAACTTAAAATTATGACAGAATGCAAAAGGGAAGCAGGTATAATTTCCACATAGCAAAGCAGGAGAAAGTGAAATGGGGAGTGCTACACACTTTTCAACCACCAGATCTCGTAAGAAGGCAATCATAGGACAGCACTAGGAGAATGGTGCTAAACCATTAGAAACCACTCCTATGATCTAGTCACCTCCCAAAAGGCCCCACCTCCAGCACTGGGAATTGCAATTCAACATGAGATTTGGGTGGGGACACAGAACCAAGCCATATTAACTACTTACAAGAATGCCAAGGTAATAATCTAAATGAGATATATTGGGAAGTCCAACTAACTGAGGTGGAGCTGATGAAAAGTAATCAGATCTGAATATGCATTGAAAGTCAACATATCCCAACTCATGTAGCATTTGTGACAAAGGTTTAAAATAGATGAAAAGACGCTAACCATCTCTTATAAAACTCAACTTCTTTAGTCAAGGTAATAACAAAATATGATGTCAACTTCATTTACAAAGGAAAAACAAAACAAAACAAAAACACTTAATCTCTTCCAGAATCTAGACCCAAATTATCTTTACAAATTTCTCTCTCATTGGTTATTTACAAATGCTCATTCTCCTAGTTGCACTACCATATTAGCAAATAACAATTATCCCCTGAACATACTGGATATAATTTGGGGTCATAATCTTAACCAGACTCTCGGTTTTTCTTCTGCATGGAATGTTCTCCACCTATAAAATCCCACCATTCTTTCAAGTCTGTGGGGTCTTGCTTAGCAGCCCAAGTGATCTTTTCCCATGTCCTAAGTTGGAAATGTGTTTT
Source organism: Macaca thibetana thibetana (assembly GCF_024542745.1). NCBI lineage: Eukaryota > Metazoa > Chordata > Mammalia > Primates > Cercopithecidae > Macaca > Macaca thibetana. Next base: position 93,321,728 of record NC_065581.1, read on the forward strand.
AGTGAAAAGAAATGATAGGGAATAATGAGAAAACTTTGCATTTGTTCGCAGTTTTACCTCTTTGGAAGAGAATGCCTAAAACTTGTAGCAGTATATTTCTTACATCCTCTTAAATCTCTTTTCTAACCAAAAGACCCAAGTCCTACATAAATCAGAAAACAAGATTACTATAGTGGAAGTAGAAATTGGAAGAATGCTGGTAATCATGCATATTGAAAAGTGCAGTTTTTCACATATTAATGACTGCTGAGAGAAACAGACAACCAATAGACACGGGTAGAAGGAAGATAAACCTGCAATACTGCAGAGATGTGCCTGAAAACACTGAACAGGTTTTGAAATATGAACTAGAAAGAATGAACTGACTTAACCTGCTCCTTGTGAACCTATGGAAAAAAACTAACTCCCACTCATAAACAGGAGAAAGATCAAGAGCAATCATTCATCCAGTATTCTTTTTCTTTTCTTTTCTTTTCTTTTCTTTTTGTGGGGGTGGGAGAGAAACAGGGTCTCATTCTGTTGCCCAGGCTGGAGTGCAATGGCACAATCATAGCTCACTGCAGCCTCAAACTCCTGGGCTCAAGTTATCCTCCCACCTCATCCTTCTGAGTAGAGCTGAACTACAGGTGCACACCACCACACTGGCTATTTTTTTTTTTTTTTTTTTTTTTTTTTTTGAGAGAGATGGGGATTTTTTGAGAGAGATGGGGATTTACTTTATTGCCAAGGGTCATCTTAAACTCTTGGGCTCAAGTGATCCTCCTGTCTCATAATCTAACAAAATCTGTGTTTTAATAAATCTCATAATATTCAATGCCATGGAACATGAAAGAAAAAAAGTACCACATAGTAAAGTAGAAGAATAAGCATTTGGAGACTTAAAAGAAGCATATGTCTGAAAAAGATCTAGTGAAAGATCTGGAAGAAGAGTTAAGAAAATTATTCAGCATGTGTGTGTGTGTGTGTGTGTGTGTGTGTGTGTGTGTGTGTGTGTCTATGTGTAATATATATACCTATATATTCCCTGTGAATCAAGAGCAATATATTCAAAACACAGCTATTTATCAACTATCAAAAAATAAACATAGTTAATACTAAAAGCAGTCAAATAGTATGAGTGAACTTTATTTTGATGGAGACTTTTTCCCCGCAATGTAAGTGACCTGGGTTTGGTTGAAAGTAGATAATCCATTGTGAAAGTGCAGTCATTTTATCAATTGAGTACTAAATTATCATTCTGCTTCCGGTGTAACTGTGCCACCTATTTTATTTCACAGTTGCTATCTTGTCACTAATCCTAGCCATTGCTTATTTTTATCTTCTTCCATAACAAAAGAACATAACATTAAAGATGTATGCCATTTGTTCTTTTCTCAGTGCCCTTTGAACACAGTCTCATAGCAACACATAACATGTACCTTATTTTATTATACTGGTTTGATAATCAGTCACCCTACTATACACACTCTCATTTCTGAGGCAAGAGCACCCATTTTATTTTGGAACTTCAGTGTCTAGTGTAGTATCTGGCACATAGTATGTAATCAACAATGTATGTTGAATTAATCATAATTTAAGAACATTAATCACAAAAATGTTTTACACACTGGAAGAGTTCTGTTACTATGTAAAGTGACATTTGCTTTGAAACTTAGACTGAAATAAAAATGGATTTTGAAGGAGTTTGTAAAGTAAATCTACTCCAAAATACCTCTTCTACCATTTCTCAAAATCATGTTCTTGCTCAAAATAAAATCTCCTTGGAAATCAACCATGTCATCAAGAAAACCTGTCCAAGCACTCAGGTTAAATTTGTGCTGTCTCAGAAATAGCAGTCAGCCTTCATAAAAGGCACAACCGACATATGTAATGGATGTGAGAAACTGCAGATTGATGCCTTTGAGCTAAGAAATTAATTGAACGCACTTCCATGTTCTCCCTGATTCACTGGATAGAGCTAATAACTCACAAGATAAGAAAACATATGTCCACGGGAAAAAAGAGAGCCATGGTTACCAATGCTTCTGGTAAAGGTCCTGTGGTATATAGAAGAAATTTAGGTGGTTCAAGGAAGAATATGAAATGAGATTAATCTCTTGAGAGTAAATCTAAGAAATCCTTTAAAAGATATCCATGTTTTCCTTCACAAAACTGAATCAAACTTCAACCTCTTACAATATCTCAAGCTGACCATATCTAATTGTCCAAAAACTATTGCCAGACATCTTGCTGTTGTTCCACAAAGTGATGGAATTGTATGAAGCAACCCCAAATACCTTCAAATCAGATGCTCATAGTGCAGGATGACAGGATAACATACATATGATGAATGCAGGGAAAGGCGATATTTCAATCCCAAACAAAATAATCACAGTGTCAATAAATTAAGACAGCTTCTGGTCAGATGACCTTAGCATACTTTCTTCCATTGCCAGCAATCAGGCCTCAGACCCTGATATGGTTTGGCTCTGTCTCCCCGCCCAAATCTCATGTTGAATCACTATTCCCAGTGTTGCGGGAGGGACCTGGTGGGAGGAGATTGGATCATGGGGTGAATATCCCCTCTGCTGTTCTCATAATAGTGGCTGAGTTTTGATGAGGTCTGATTTTTTAAAAAGGGTATGGCACTTCCCCCTTTGCTCTCTCCTGTCACCATGTGAAAAAGGTTCTTTCTTCCCCTCCACCTTCCTCCATGATTGCATGTTCCCTGAGGCCTCCCTAGCCATGCCTCCTGTACAGCCTGCAGAACTGTGAGTCAATTAAACCTCTTTCCTTCATAAGTTACCCAGTCTCAGATAGTTCTTCATAGCAGTGTGAGAACAGACTAATACAGACTGATATAATTTGGCTCTGTGTCCCCACCCAAATATCACCTCGAATTGTAATCTACACATGTCAGTGGAGGGGCTTCCAGGAGATGATTGAATCGTAGAGGCACACTTCCCCCTTGCTGTTTCTGTGATACTGAGTTCTCACAAGAGTTGTTTGAAAGTGTATGGCACTTCCCCTTTGTGCTCTCTGTCTCTTACTCTACCACTGTAAGACATACTTGCATCCCCTTTGCCCTTCTGCCACAATTGTAAATTTCCTGAGGCTCCCTCAGTCATGTTCCTGTTAAGCATGCAGAACTGTGAATCAATTAAACCTCTTTTTTTCATACATTACCCAGTATCAGGTAGTTATTTATAGCAGTGAATAAACAGACACATACTTGAGAATCTGTACTATCTATAATCCCTAAGCTAAAAGTGGTGTAATTTAGGATATAAAGCAGAGAATAAATTCTTATGAATATAACAATGTTTTCTCAATTCTCTCTTTGTTCATTTTCCTTAAATGTATGCTTTTCATATTTACTCTATTTTCTTCCCTCCATGCCCCCACCTTGATCTCCACTTTCTAATAACCTATTCAAGGAGCATTTATCGAGAATCTACTATACTGTTCTATACACTGAAGATAAAATGTTAAATACTCTAAAGGACAAGGAAACATGCCTTTCCTGGTATACAAGGTGTTCCTGACAGTTAGAGAACCTAAGAAATGAAGACATTCACATTATGTAATGAAACAAAAAACTTGAAGAATTTTATGAACTAAATAAACCACATGCTATTAAAGTTAACAAAAAAAGAGAGAAGATAGAAAAACTCGTTAATAAATAAAAAGGAGGTTACCAAAGGAAATTAAAATAATAGGCACAATTTTATGTTAGTAAATTATAAAATTTCAATAAAGTAGATGATATTCTGGAAAAGAAAACTGACTCAAAGTAGATGAATCCTAATCTTAACAATAATAGTATTGGGTGATTTTGAAAAAATTATCAGAAGCTAAATTCCAAGAAAGTTGTCATAACCAAGCAATAAAATAAAGTAGGTGATATTCTGGAAAAGAAAACTGACTCAAAGTAGATGAATCCTAATCTTAACAATAATAGTATTGGGTGATTTTGAAAAAATTGTCGAAAGCTAAATTTCAAGAAAGTTGTCATAAACAAGCAATTCCAAATGACCAATAGTTCAAACTACATTGGAAGAGATCACTTCCTTACTATGCAAATTATTACAGAGAATAAAAAAAATATGAATAGTTCCCAATTCACACTCTAAGGATGCATAGCCATGATATAAAAAAGCTATAAAAATCAGATAATAATTAAAAAAGAGAAAAATTGATAGTTTCACTACAAGAAGTAAAATTATCTCAAAAACATCATTTATAAAACTAATGTGAAAACTAAGCTGGTAGCAATATTTGGTATATATATGAGACAAATATAGTGGCTACATAAAAAAAAAAAGAATAAAAACACTTTAACATGGTTAGGCAATACCAAAAGGATCTATGATCTCAACCAAGTCATAGAAAGCAGAATTTCTCTTCCCCAAGTTTGGTCATAGAAACTTGAATCCATTTGCCCCAAAGCAACCCATAAAATCAAAAAAAAAGGTCACTCTCTTCCTTCTCTCTTCTCCCTTGAAGACTCTCTCTCCAGAAGGGTTCTTCCCCAAGCCTGGGAGGAATGAATAGTACCCAAAGAGGACAAGATAAATCTGAATAGATAGAACTTGCTGGGTTTCCCCTCTCAGTTTATTACTCTTAGTTTTACCTTTTAGTCCAATCACATTTCTGCAAGGCTGCATATTCTTCAACAAACCCAAGCATAAAAATAGACTGTTTTCCCTGAGTCTTTCAGTATTCATGTCTGAAGACTCCCATATTACACATATTACTTCAGTATCACACCTTACTGTAGCAGTACAATAATAATACGATTGTGGTTTTTTTTTGTTTTTTTTTTTTGTTTGTTTGTTTGTTTTGTTTTGTTTTGTTTTTTGAGATGGATTCTCACTCTCAAAAAGTCACCCAGGCTGAAGTGCAGTGGCAGGATCTCGGCTCACTGCAACTTCTGCCTCCTGGGTTCAAGTGATTCTCCTCCCTCAGCCTCCTGAGTAGCTGGGACTACAGGCACTCACCACTATGCCCAGCTAATTTTTTTTGTATCTTTGTTAGAGACAGGGTTTCACCACATTGGCCAGGCTGGTCTTGAACTCCTGACCTTGTGATCTGCCTGCCTTGGCCTCCCAAAGCGCTGGGATTAAAGGCATGAGCCACCATGCCCAGCCAATAATAAGAGATTTAATTTGAGAAGTGAAATAAGAGGCATTCTAATTATAATACTTGAGAGAATTATGGTATTTCCTCCGGGATTCAGAGATGAAGGGTTCACTCTTATCTTTCAGGAATAATTGAGGAAAAGTTTTATACTAGAGACAAAGGAATTGACCAGATTACTTGTACAAAGACATTTCTGCTCCACTGTTCTGAATACCTGAACTTTTCCTACCCTAATTTTTAAGTTTCTCTAGCACCAGTGCAGTGGTGTATGCCTTTAGTCCCAGCTACTCAGGAGGCTGAGGCAGGAGCATCGTTCAAGCCTAGGTGTTCTGAGCTGTAGTGAGCTATGTTGATTGGGTGTCTACACTAAGTTTGGCATCAATATGGTGACCTCCTGGCAGCAGGGAACCACCAGGTTGTCAAAGGAGGGGAGAACCAGCCCTAGTCAGAAATGGGGTAGGTCAAAACTTCATTGCTGATCAGTAGTAGGATTGTGCCTGTGAATAGCCACTGCACTCCAGCCTGGGCAACATAGTGAACTCTGTCTCTGAAAAAAATAAAATACTAATAAATAAATAAAGTTTTTCTAGCTTTTAAAAGGCTAAGGGAAGATAACTTTTATTTCAGTATTTGCCTTCCAATGGTAATATTTCAAACTGACATAAAAAGGAAAATGCAAAAAAGAAAAACAAGTCAGATATACATGATCTGATGCAAATACAAGGAATCCTAAATATGGGTTGCCAACTAATAATACTTCCTAGAGTTAGAGGGATTGTGAGAAAGTCTATCAATAACAAATCTGGAAAGGAAGCCGGGTGTTAATCCTGTGAGTCTGTCAAGTTTTCATTTCCACAGTGTGTTTTTTTTCTTCCATTAGTAGGTCTCCTCTAATTCCAAAGGGTATGAAGAAAGAAATATGAAGTAAGGTATGAAGAAAGAAAACCAATTACCAAGAAAAAATCAGTATAACGCTAAGAATGTTTTTCTCCTTCGATTTTGATAAGTGGCTTTATGTGATTCAGTTATTTTTATCCACTGGTTTAATGATACTCATTTTACTTACATAATTCTCATTTCAATGATAGTTTTCCTTTATGTTTATAGTGCATAGTATAGACATAGCATACAATATATATCTTGATAGTTTACTTTGGAAAATTGATATGATAGTGAGTATTGATTTTAATTAAAAAAGCAAGCTCAGATTAGCCAAACATTTGCCTTATAGTAATTGAATTACCCCTCCTATTCTAAACTGCAAAATAATGACGCCTTATCCCATTAATCAGTTAATTCCTAAAACTGCCTAATTATTAATCTGAATGAAGATTTTAAAATCAAACATAATTCCTAGCTTTTATATAAATAACATATACATTATTTTGGAAGCTAATGAGTTTCACTGGCCCAGCTATTATGTAAATTTTTTATTGCCAGATGTATCTAAACATTTCTTCATGATCATTTTCAAATGCAAATATAAACCAGGAAATTTGCAAATGCTAACCTTAATAAGCAATTATTTAAAACAATTTTCTTACTAAAATTTCCTATCTGAAAATAGTACAAATGCAATTTATTTTTAAGTAGTAATAAGCACATTAAAATTTTAAAAAGAGCTATACTCTTATTTCTGGTAGAGTTTATTTCTAAATTTCCAGCTAGGAAAAACAGGAAATACACTACAGCAAACATACAAGGTATTTCCTGGAAATTTTGATGATGATGATATTATTAAAATATTTACAAATTCTTGAGGTCAACATACTAGTAAACAGTCATTTTCTCTCTTTGCACCCTTGAAGATAAGAGGTAGACAGTGTTATTGCATCCTGCACAGCGTGGTTACAAATCATAGACTGTCAAAATCAAGATGCAGATTGCAACTAAAACGCTATGGCACCTTGGTGTATAGCCCAAGAGATTTAAATCAAAAGATCCTATACCCTGAGTTATGTTGCTGAGAGAGAAACCTGTGTTTACCTATTGGTTTGAATAAATTATAAATTATATCTTCTGGACAAACTTTTCCATGTGAGGTTCAGAAAAACAAGCAATAAATTCAGTTGAGATTATTCAGTATTCTTTTCATTGTTTATTTATTACACTCACCAAAATTTGAACCAGGATTTCACAGAAAATTTCCTTCTTATTCCCTCAGTAACTTGATGAGCCATATTCAGGATTTATCTGAACATCATGAGTCTACTAGACTTCTACATATGCATCAATGTGTGAAACTGTGAAGAATACAGTGAAATAGAAAATGTGGTCCCAGGGAACCTTGATATACTCAGTTAAATCTTCATCTGGTGCCAGAGCATTTGAGAACACCAACTGATAAAGTAGCAACTGCCAGGGGACATGGAGGTTGTATTTGCCTTTTTCTTTTCTTTTCTTCCACATACTTATACAACACTGAGAGTTGGAAAGACACACTCTAAGGTCAGCCACTTTACTGACTTTAACAATATATGAAAATATTTCAAGAACACTTTTAAAAACTTCTGGACACTGTGACAAGATACCCAGTGATAACTAACCTCACCTTCTGTTTCTAACACAAGTATGGAGTTTGAGGGTTTATGTGGGAAACATAGGCTCTTAGACCCCTAAAAGTTCATTGAAAAATCAGTGACATGTGGCAGATTGATTTACACAAGAAAAAACATAAAAACTTATTTAACTTGTATACACAGGAGCCTTCAAAATGAAGACCCAACTTTCTGATAAGGTTACTGAAGCTTATATATTGATACCCTCTTGAGGTTACAGAAGGAATGGGGTCTTGGATTCTGGTAAAACAGGTTATGGGAAGGGGAGAATAGGAGTTCTATTGAGAGAGAGAGTGGAGGAATTCTATTGAGGGGCAATAAGTGGTTATTGGTGAAAATGATTATATCAGGGAACTTGTAAATAGTTCTCTTTGGAATTTAAACAATTGATATTTGGAGATGGTCATTATTTTGAAAAAAGATCTGTTGAAGTGTGGCTACAGCTTTGATCTTATAGGGAAGATAAGAAAACTTTTTTTCTTTGATAGGTCTGGATTTTAAGCAAATAAAAGAATTTCAGCTTCTTTTGGAAAGACTGTGGGGAGGAGGGGAAGATCAAAGAGACACTGAGATTTCTTCTTCAGATCAGCATGTTAACATGACATATTTTGGGGTATTGGATTCTGAACTCCAACATGTTCCTTTTATAAATATCTCTAGTAGACAAAAATAGCACATCTCACAGATATCTACCAGCAAGTTTTCTATACCATTTTTAAGAAAAAAGGTTGGGAAATGATAGCTTCCTATAAAAAACATATAGATCTAGTACTTTTAAAGGTCCAGTTTAATTTTGACAACATCAGATCATCCTCAACCATATAAAAGACCAATCACAAGGAAATCTTTTATACTCTTAGAGTCATTGTGACTATATATTTGAAATAACATAAAATTACTTGGTTTATATCAATGTTTCTAAAATTAGGGTTTACCTACATATTACACATCTATAATTCAATGATAATTTGAAAACAAAAATTTTCTTAACCATATGAATGAGCACATTATAATGGCATTGGACTTGAAAAATCTTAAATTACAGTTGTGTTTTCAATCATGTAAAGGTCAAAAACTATTATTTTAATTTTTGGAGCCAATACTAAGAGAACCATGTCAGTTTATTTAATGTCTAAAAACATCAGGATACCTAGCAGTTTGTATAGAGAAAGGAAATGGGAGAATTGAATAGGTATACAATATAGATAGCGTAAAAATCAAAACAATTATTGCATTAATCATCAGTACCATATTTATGTTGCTTACAGCAACTTAGTTTCAGCACAATTATATGACTTCTTATAATATGAAATTATATAAATAAATCTGAGGCATCAAAAACCCAAGAAACTTTTAGAGAATCACCCATCACACATCTGAGAATTTATTGATGAGAGAAGATTTTCAAAGGAAATATGCAGGTTTAGAGAATGCTTTAGTGTTTCTATTTTATGACATTCCTCTAGTACAGGTAAAAAGGGTATTAAGAGAGTCTCACTCTGTGTGTGTGTGTGTGTGTGTGTGTGTGTGTGTGTATTAAGAGAGTCTCACTCTGTGTGTGTGTGTGTGTGTGTGTGTATGTGTGTGTGTGTGTTTTCCAAGATGGCAAATTAGAGGCAGTGTTAACATGCCTCTCCAACTTGGAAAGACAAAGTAGTGACCAGAGATTCACACTGTGAACTTTTTTCCAAGAAGCAATGCAGGAACTTAACAGGAAAATTGAAAGAAAACACAGACCCTTTGAAAGAAGCAACAGGGTACAGCCTACACCATGAGCCAGGCAAAAAATTGTAAGTCCCTAGCATGTGAGAAATGGGGAGACTGCCTCCAAGATATACACTCCTTCTGGGGAACATAACAATTCAGCCCATGGGGGAAGGTCTTAACCCTACTCAGTGCTGAAGGTCATATAGGAAGTGATGGGGAATCGAAAAGTAGGAGGGACAGCAGGAAGAGCCTTGCAGGCATTCCCAGTCTTCAGTGCAGACTGAGGGAAGCCATTCCTGATTCCACATCACAAGGCACCTCGCAGAAGTTAGCCAACTAACTCAGGGAGTGGTGGTAGGTGAAAAGAAGCTCCCAACTGAAATTCCTAATATAATCTCGAGTAGGAATGAACTCCCTTGGCCAGAACCAGGGGGTGAGTGGGAAGTGTGCTGCAACCATGGGCACAGGAGCTGGGAACCCTGGCTGTTTGGGCAACAGGGAGGGGCATGACCTGAAAGCAATGGTTCCTGTGTCTGTGGAGAAAGCATATGACTTGGTATCTCCAGAATTCTGAGTGTAGACTGCCTGGAATTTAGCTAGCTGCTCCTAGCAAACACTGCAACACTTTCATGAGAAACTTGCCTTGCCAAGTGCATGGGATATGGGTGAGACTTACTGCCACCTGCTATTTCCCACTCCCTGTACAAACTGTTCTTTGTTGCAGAGGCAGCTGCACCCCTTCCTAGAACATTACCCTAGAGACCAGAGAACAGTCCCTCAATTCCCAAAGGAGCCTCTGCTTGCCCTGCATGTAGAGAGCCAGAGTTCAGACCTGCCTGATTCAGCCCCCACCTGGCTTTGCCTTTCAACCCACCCTGCTAGCTTAACACAACGGACAGAAACGTTTGGGAGCCCAGCGGCCCCGCCCATCACTTGAGAAACCAGAGTACCTCCCATGGGTAACATAAGGCAAACATGAATACCACCACTACTACTGCACCTAGTACTCTTTTGCAAGTCCCACCTCCTGACTGAAGAAGAATTGACACAGTTCATTATAGCATCCATAGGTAGAATAATCTGCGTCCAGGAATGAGAAAACTTGTGGAAAACCTCAGCTATCACCATTGCCTGCACTACCCTGACTAACCAGGAGGTCCTGACCGTCTTATTACTACTACAACTGGCATTTGAGAAAGCCAAAGGCTATTTATAACCAAGGAATCTCAGAGTCTACATCACTCCCCTGCCACCCTTATCAAAATAGGTCCTGCTGGGAGACTTGAGATTAGGTCACATCATTGGATCCCTTGCAGACATTCCCCAGCACCAGCCTCGTGCTCTATAATCAAGAAATTCATACAGTCTTCACCCCTGAAAACATAAAAAACTGAATTAAGCTACAATAAACTAAAAATTAAATTTACATCCTTAAAGGGGAAACAACACAGTCAAATAAAAAATAAATTCAAGAATAATTAGAAGAAATAGTTTTCCCAAATGATTAGGACCCAGAAAAATCATTCTGGTAATCTGACAAAACAGAGTTCTATACTACCCCAAAAAGATCACACTAGCTTTCCAGTAATGGATCTAAACCAACATGAAACTTTTGATGCAAGATAAAGAATTCAAAAGGTTGATTGTTAAACTACTCAAGGAGATACCAGAGAAAAGAGAAAACCAACATAAATTTTTAAAAATTCAAGATATTAATGAAAAATTTTCTAATTTGATATTTTAAAGAAAATCCAAGTAGAACTTTTGAAAATAAAAGACACATTTAAGGAATTACAAAATGCAGTGAAAAGTTTCAACAATAGACTAGAACACGCAGAAGAAAAAATTCAGAGCTCTAAGACATGGCTTTTGAATTAACTCAGTCAAACAAAAATAAAGAAAAAAAGAATAAAAAGAATTAAACAAAGTATCCAAGAAATATGGGATTATATAAAATTTCCAAACCTAAGAATAACTGGTGTTCCTGAGGGGAGAAGAGAAAGCGAAATTTGGTAAAATTTATTTGAGAGAATAATTGAGGAAATCTTCACTGGCCTTGATAGAGATTTAGATATCCAAATACAACAAGCTCAAAGAACTCCCGGGAGATTCATCACAAAAAAGACTTCACCAATGAACATAGTCATCAGGATATCTAAATGCAATGTAAAGGAAAGAATTCTGAGAGTAGTGAGACAAAAGCACCAGGTAACCATTAAAGGAAAACTTACCAGACTAACAGTGGATTTCTCACAAGAAACCTTATAAGCCAGTAGGGATTGTGGCCATATCTTTAGCCTCCTTAAACAGAATTAATGTCAGCCAAGAATTTTGGGTCCAGCAAAACTAAGTCTCCTAAATGAGGAAAAAATAAACCCACTTTTCAGACAAATAAATGCTAGGAGGTATTTGTCACTACTAGACCAGCCCTAAGAAAATGCTAAAAAGGAATTCTAAATCCTGAAACTTAAGATATTCACCTGAATAGAAACTCTTGAAAGCATAAATTCACAGGGCCTATAAACAATAACACAATAAAGAAAAAAAAAGTGTCTAGGTAATGATTAAGATAATGACTGAAGCAGTAACTCACTTCTCAGTATGAAAATTGAATATAAATGGCCTAAACACCCCACTTAAAAGATACAGATTAACCAAATGGATTTTTAAAAATGCATACCAAATATCTGTTGTCTTCAAGAGACTCACCTAACATGTAAAGATTCATATAAACTAAAAGTAAAGGGATATGAAAAGATATTCCATTCAAATGGAAACCAAAAGCTAGCAGGAGTAGATATTCTCATATCAGATAAAACACACTTTAAAGCAACAGCAGGAAATAAAAAGGGCAAATAAGGCCTCTGTATAATGATAAAAGAATCAATCCAATAAGAAGATATTACCATCTTGAATTTATATGCTCCTAACACTGGAGCTCCCAAATTTATAAAACAATTGCTATGAGCCCTAATAAATGAGATAGAAGGTAACACAATAATAGTCAATGATTCAACTCTCCACTGACAGCACTAGAATGGTTATTGAGACAGAAAGTCAGCAAAGAAACAATGACTTCAACTATGCTCTAGAACAAATGGACCTAACAGATATTTACAGAATATTGTATTCAAGAACTTCAGAAAACACATTCTTCTCATTAGCACATGAAACATTTTCCAAGATAGATCATATGAGAGGCCACAAACCAAGTCTCAATAAATTTTAAAAAATCAAAATCATATCAAGCATCCTCTAAGACCACATTGAACTAAAACTGGAAATTGACTCAAAACGGAGCGCTCACAATTACACAAATACATGAACATCAAATAATCTGCTCTTGAATGATCTCTGGGTCAACATCAAATCAAAATGGAAATTCAAAAATTATTTGAACTGAAAGATATAGCAACAAAATTTATCAGAACCTCCGAGATACAGCAAAAGCAGTGCTAAGACGAAAGTTCATAGCATTATGTGCCTGCACTAAAACACCTGAAAGAGCACAAGTGGACAATCTAATGTCACACCTCAAGGAACTAGAGAAAGAAGAACAACCCAAACCCAGAAAAAGAAAATGAATTAAAAAATCAGAGCAAAACTAAATAATTTTTTAAAAAACGAAAAAAGGAAGAAAAAGCGGGTTCTTTGAAATGATAAACAAAACAAAACTGATAGACCATTAGTGAGATTAACCAAAAAAAAAAAAAAGAAGAGAGAAAATCCAAGTAAGTTCAATTAGAAATGAAATGGGAGATATTATAATCAATACCACAGAAATACAAAAGATCATAGATCATTCAAGGCTACTATGAACACCTGTATGCACACAGACTAGAAAATCTAGAGGATATGGATAAATTTCTGGAAATATACAATCCTGCTAGATTAAATTAGAAAGAAATATAAACTCTGAACAGACCAATAACAAGTAGCATGATTGAAACAGTAATAAAAAAATTGCCAACATAAAAAAATCCAGGACCAGATGAATACACAGCTCAATTTTAACAAACATTCATTCAAAGAAGTGGTACCAGTCCTACTGTAAGTATTTCAAAAGATAGAAAAATAGGGAATCTTGTCTGAATCGTTTTGTGAACCCAGTGTCATCCTAATATCAAACCAAGGAAAGGACATAATGAAAAAAGGAAATTACAGACCAATATCCTGATGAACATAGATCCAAAACTTCTCAACAAAATAATAGCTAACCAAATCCAACAGCATATCAAAAAAAAAACAAAAAAACAAAACAACAACAACAACAAAAAAAAACAAAGAAGAAACAACCAAAAAACACATCAGGACCAAGTGGGTTTCCTACCAGGGAGGCAGGATGATTTAACATGCTCATCAATAAATGTGATACATCACATAAACAAAATTAAAAATAAAAATTATATTATCATGTCAATAGACACAGAAAAGCATTTGACAAAATCCAGCATCCCTTTAAGATTAAAACCCTCACAAAACTGGCATAGAAGTGAAATACCTCAAGGTAATAAAATCTATCTATGACAAACCCACAGCTGAAATTATATTGGATGGGAAAAAGTTGAAAGCATTCACCCCAAGAGCTGGAACAAGACAAGGACACCCACCTTCATGACTTCTATTCAACATAATACTGAAAGTCCTAGTCAGAGCTATGAGACAGGAGAAAGAAATAAAGGGCATTCAAATTGGTGAAGAGGAAGTCAAACCACTGTTGTTCACCAATGATATAGTCATATTCTTAGAAAACCCAAAAGACTTTCCCAGAAAGCTCCTGGATCGGATAAACAAATTTAATAAAGTCTCAGGATGCAAAATCAATATACGCAAATCAGTAGCATTGCTCTACACCAACAACGATGAAGCTCAGAATTGAATCAAAAACTCAATCCCTTTTACAACAGCAGCAAAAAATAAAATAAAATACATAGGAATAACATAACCAAGGAGGTTAAAGATTTCTACAAGGAAAATTACAACACACTGCTGAAAGAAATGATTGATGACGCAAACAAAGGGAAACATATTCCATGCTCATGGATGGGTAGAATCGGTATTGTGAAAATGAGCATACTGCGCAGAGCAACCTACAGATTCAATGCAATTCCCATCAAAATGTTATCACCATTATTCACAGAACTAGATAAAACAGTCTTAAAATTTGTATGAAACCAATAAAGAGCCTGCATAGCAAAACCAAGAATAATCAAAAAGAACAAATCTGGAGGCATCACATTGCCTGACTTCAAACTATACTACAAGACTATATAGTTACCAAAATGGGATGGCACTGGTATAAAAATAGGCATATAGACAAATGGAACAGATTTGAGAACCTACAAATGAAGCCAAATACAGCCAACTGATCTTTGACAAAGCAAACAAAATTACAAACTGGGGAAAGGGTACCCTATTCAATAAATGATGTTTGGATAATTGGCAAGTCACATGCAGAAGAATGAAACTGGATCCTCATCTCTCACCTTATACAAAAATCAACTTCAGATGGATCAAAGACTTACATCTAACACCTGAAACCATAACAACTGTAGAAAACAACATTAGAAAAACTCTTCTAGACTTTGGCTTAGGCAAAGAGTTCGTGACCAAGAACCCAAAAGGAAATGCAACAAAAACAAAACTAAATAGATGAGACCAAATTAAACTAAAATTCTCCTGCACACTAAAAGAAATAATCAGCAGAGTAAACAGACAACCTACAGAATGGGAGAAAATATTTAGAAACTATGCATCTGACAAAGGACTAATATCCAGTATCTATAAGTAACTCAGACAAATCAGGAAAATCAAGGAAAAGACAAATCAAGGAAAAAGATCCAATCAAAAAGCAGACGAAAGATATAAATAGATAATTCTCAAAAGAAGATATACAAATGACCAACAAACATATGAAAAACTGCTCAACATCACTAATTATCAGGGAAATACAAATTAAAACCACAGTGAGATACCAACTTATTCTTGCAAAAATGGCCATAATTTAAAAAAAAACCTAGATGTCAGTGTGGGTGTGGTAAGAAAAGAAACAATTTTACACTGCTGGTGGGAATGCAAACTAGCACAACCACTATGGGAAACAGTATGGAGATTCCTTAAAGAACTAAAAGTAGAACTACCTTTTAATCCAGCAATCTCACTACTGGGTATCTACTCCACAACAAAAGAAGTCATTATATGAAAAAGACTCTTGCATACACATGCTTATAGCAGCACAATTTGCAACTGCAAAAACATGAAAGCAGCCTAAATGCCCAATGAATGAATAAAGAAAATGTGGTATATACACACCATGGAATACTACTCAGCCTTAATAAGGAATGAAGTAACGGCAATTGCAGCAACTTGGATGGATTTGGAGGTGATTGTTCTAAGTTAAGTAACTCAGGAATGAAAAACCAAATAGCAATGGCATATGTTCCCATTCATAAATGAGAGTTAAGCTATGAGGATGCAAAGGCATAAGAATGATAAAATTGACTTTGGGGATTCAGAGAGAATTTGGGAGGGCGATGAGGGATAAAAGACTATATATCGGGTACAGTGTATACTTTATGGGTGATGGGTACACCAAAACCTCAGAAATCACCACTAAAGAACTTATTCATGTAACCAAAAACTCCCTATTCTCAAAAAACTATTGAAAGTTTTAAAAAGTCTGAAAGGTCACAAATAACCTAATGCCACTCCCCAAGGAACTAGAGAAACAACAACAAACTGGATCCATAGCTAGCAGAAGAAAAAAAAATAAAGATCAGAGCAGAACTAAATGAAATTGAAATAAAGAAAAAGAAGATCAGATGATAAATTAAACAAAAAGATGGTTCTTTGAAAAGTTGAACAAATTTGATAGACCATTAGCCAAGGTTAACCAAGAAAAGATAGAAGATTCAAGTAATCTCAATTGGAAATGCAAATGGAGACATTACAAGCAACAACACACAAACACAAAACATCATTTGAGACTACTATCAACACCTCTATGCACATAAACTAGAAAATTTAGAGGAAATGGATAAATTCCTGGAAATATACAACCCACCTAGATTAAATCAGGAATAAATAGAAACTCTGAGCAGACCAATAAGAAGCAGTGAGATTGAATCAGTAATTTAAAAATTCCCAACAACAACAAAACAAAGCCCAGGGCCAGCTGGATTCAAAGCTGAATTCTTCCAGACATTCAAAGAATAACTGGTGCCAATTCTACTGAAATTATTCCAAATGATTGAGAAAGAGAGAGTCCTCCCTAACTCATTCTATGAAGTTGGTATCAACCTGATACCAACACCAGAAAAGCACATAACGACGAAAGAAAACTACAGACCAACACCCCTGATGAACATATATACAAAAATGCTCAATAAAGTACTAGCTAACTGAATTCAACAGTATCTCAAAAAGATAATATACCATGATCAAGTAGGTTTCATCCCAGGAATGTAGGGATGGTCTGACATATGCAAGTCAATAAATGTAGCACATCACATAAAAAGAACTAAAAACAAAAACCATATGATGATTTCAATCTATGCAGAAAAAGTATTCTATAAAATTCAGCATTTCTTTATGATACACTCAAAAAACTAGGCATAGAAGGTGCTTACCTCAAAATAATAAAATCTACATATGGCAATCCCACAGCCTACATTATACTGAGTAGGGAAAAGTTGAAAGCATTCCCCCTGAGAACTGGAACAAGACAAAGATGCTCACTTTCACCACTTCTATTCAGCATAGTACTGAAGTATTAGGCAGAGCAATCAGGCAAGAGAAAGAAAGTGCATTCAAATTGAAAAAGGGGAAGTCAAAAATTATCATTGTTCACCAGTGATATGATCATATACCTGGAAAACCCTAAAGACCCATCCAAAAGGCTCCTAGATTTGATAAACAAATTTAGTAAAGTCTCAGGTTACAGAATTGATTTACACAAATTAGTACCACGGCTAAACACTAACAATGGCAAAGATGAGTATCAAATTAAGAACTCAATCCCTTTTACAAGAGCTTCAAAAAAAATAAAATACCCTTTTACAAGGAGATGAAAAATCTATACAAGAAGAACACAAAACACTGCTAAAATAAATCATAGATGACACAAACAAATGGAAACACATCCCACGTTCAGGGATTGGAAGAATCAATATTGTGAAAATGACCATATTCCCCAAAGCAGTCCACAGATTTAATGCAATTCCTGTCAAAATACCGATATTGTATTTCACAGAATTAGAGAAAACAGTTATAAAATTCATATGGAACAAAAAAAAAAATACCCAAATAGCCAAAGCAATCCTACACAAAAAGAACAAATTCAGAGGCATCACATTACTGGACTTCAAATTATACTACAAGGCAGCATGGTACTGGTATGAAAGTAGACACACAGATCAATAGAACTAAATAGGGAACACACAAATCCAAATAGTTACCACCAACTGATCTCCAACAAAGCAAACAAAAAAAGTGGGGACAGGACACTTTATTTAATAAATCGTGCAGGGAAAATTGGCTAGCCACATGTAGAAGAATGAAACTGGATCCCTGTCTCTCACCTTACACAAAAATAAACTCAAGATGGATCAAAGACTTAAATCTATGACCTGAAACCATACAAACTCTAGAAGATAACCTAGAAAAAAACTCTTCTGGACATTGGCATAGGAAAAGAATTAATGACTAAGACCTCCAAAAGCAAATACAGCAATAATAAAAATAAATAAATAGGACCTAATAAAACTAAAAAGTTCTGTACAGCAAAACAAATAATCATCAGAGTAAACAGACAAAGCACAGCAAGGAAAAAAATATTTGCAAACTATCAATCCAACAAAGGACTAATATCCAGAATATACAAGGAACTCAAACAAATCAGCAAGAAAAGAAATCCCATCAAAAAGTGGGCAAAGGACATGAATTGACATGTCTCAATAAAAAGATATACAAATGTCCAACAAACATATGAAAAATGCTCAGCAGCACTAATTAGGGAAATGCAAATTAAAACCACAATGCAATACCACCTTACTCCTTCAAGACTGGCCATTGTTAAAGAGTCAAAAAAAATAGACATTGGTGTGGATGTGGTGAAAAGGGAACACTTATACACTGCTGGTGGGAGCGTAAGCTAGTACAGCCTCTATGGAAAACAGTAAGGAGATTTCTTAAAGAACTAAAAGTAAATCTACTATCTAACATCCAACGCAACAATCCTACTGTTGGGTGTCTACCAAAGGAAAAGTCATTACACCAAAAGGCATCTGCACATGCATGTTTATTGCAGCACAATTCATAGTAGCAAACATATAGAACCAACCTAAATGGCCATTGACCAATGAGTGGATGAAGAAAATGCGGTGTATATACACCATGGAATACTGCTCAGCCTTTAAAATGAACTAAATAGTATATTTTGCAGCAACTTGGAGGGATGGAGCTGGAGGTCATTATTCTTAGTGAAGTAACTTAGGAATGAAACACTAAATAACGTATGTTCTCACTTACAAATGTGAGCTAAGCTATGGAAACACAAAGGCATACAGAGTGATATAATGGGCTATGGAGACTCAGAAGAGGGAGAGTGTGAGGGGCAGTGAGGGATAAAACACTACATAGTGGGCACAATGTACATTATTTTGGTGATAGGTACACTAAAATCTCAGACTTCACCCCTAAACAATTCATCCATGTATGCAAAAACCACTTGTGCCCCAAAAGCTATTGAAATAAAAAAAATAGTATTTAAAAATTTCCTCTGAATTTTGAAAATATCAATCCATTGTCTTTTGGCTCAGTCTTACTCTACAGATAATATTGAAATTGCCAGTATGATAGTGGAGAAATGATAATACATTTTAATTTGCATTTTAAAATGAACTACCTTGTCTATATATTGGCTGTCCCCTGTGGTCAGCCTCTTTTTTTCCTTGTACCAACCTTAAAGATAGCACTCAAAATTTATTTACAAATCTCCTTTAAAGAGAAACATTTTAAAAACCATAATGTTCAACATAGAATTCATTTGATATTTTCTAGGGGAAACAGAGGTGGAGGTTTTTATTGCCCAGCATTTGGCATTTAAATTAATTCCTCATTACACGTTCTAAATTTCCTCCTTTTTTGAATTGGTTGATTTTTTTTTCATTTTAGAAATTAAGGATCAATTACATATAATAAAATTTATCCTTTTAGTATACAGTTCTGTGAGTTTTATTAACATACACAGTTGTGTAACCATACACAGTTATGTAACCAGAATAGTCCCACCACTCCCAAAAATTTCTCCCTGCTTCTTTGTGGTCAATCTCTCCTCTAATCCCTACACCCTGACAACCACTGATCTGTTTTCTTTGTTGTTTTGCCTGTGAAATATTGTCAAATAAATGGAATCATAGAGGTAAAAAATAACAAGACAGTGATACAGTCCCATTGTGATAATGATGGCAATATTTTCCAGAATGCAATATAGACCTTGTGAAAGTAAAATAAAAACTTGGGACCCCAATTCACTATGCCAAAAGAAAAATGTTAAGGTGAAAGCTGAGTCATGCAAGAAGCTGCCTTTCCTTTTGTTCCTAAGCAGATAGCTATAGATAAAAAGTTAAATATTTCCACAAGTTAAATAGCTATAGATAAAAGTTAAGTATTTCCATATCTTATGTAAACTATGAGACAAATACATAACTGACTATTCCCTACCTGCTCCTTTTCTCTTGCAATATGTGAATTACCATATCCTCCCTGTTCCCTCTCCATTTTTGCCCCAATTTTTTTTAAGTTGTTGTTTTTTTTTTTAATTTTTTTGAGACAGAGTCTGTCTGTGTCACCCATGCTGGAGTACAGTGGCATGATCTCGGCTCACTACCACCTTTGCCTCCCGGGTTCAAGTGATTCTCATGTCTCAGTCTCCAGAGTAGCTGGGATTACAGACATTCGCATTTGACAGAGTTTAGGTGATGAATTTTCCCGGGACTCAGTGGACACAGGAAGGGGAACATCACACACCGGGGCCTGTGGTGGGGTGGGGGTAGGGGGGAGGGACAGCATTAGGAGATATACCTAATGTAAATGATGAGTTAATGGGTGCAGCACACCCATATGGCACATGTATACATATGTAACAAACCTGCATGTTGTGCACATGTACCCTAGAACTTAAAGTATAATTAAAAAAAAAAAAAAAGAAGTTAGGATGACATTGAACAAATCCTGGTAAAAAACACTCCAGAGGTGTAGTTCCTAAGAGTGTGGTTTGGGCTTCTTTGGAGTACACATTATCAGCATCAGGGAATGCTACTATGTAGGTCTCTGTGGTATATCCCCAAAGGTTTATAAAGTGACCCACAGGAGAAATTAAAAACATGCGGTTTCTGCCATAACAGATGCTATGATCAGATTTCAAGAGAACCAGTCAGGTAAGGCTGTCCTTTCCTCCTAAATACTTTTTCCCATGTCCCAGACCCAGAAGAAATAGGAGCAGCAGAGGTGAGGATCAGGCTATGAAGCAGGGAAAGATAGCACAGAATGCACTGCCTTCTCTATGGGGTTTACAGTATTGAAGTTCAGGATTAAACTAGAGAAGGAAGCAAAATATTAAGTAAGAGACTGGAGTTTTTATTTTGCTGTGAATTGGATTTATACATAGCATAAATATAAGGTACATATATTTCCTTTCAGACTCATTGAAAAACAACATGTTCAAATTATTTTTAAATAGTTTTAATTAATTTTGAAATTACAGAAAAGTTGCAAGTACAAGTCATTTTTTCCTAAATTATTTGAAAATAGTGTTAATGCAATCATCACCTTTTAATACTTCAGCATGCTATTTTTATAAACAAGGACTTTTTATATATAAGTATAATGCAGCCATCAAAATCAGAATACTAATACTGACACATTGCTAGCATCAAATCCTCACATTCCACTTAATTTTTGTGGTTGTCCCGATAACATCCTTTATAGCAAAAAGATTTAACCCAGGAATGCAAATTGCATTTAGCTGTCATGTTTCTCTAATTCCCTTCAATCTGGAAGAGTTTCTTAGTCTACCTTGACTCCCACATCCTAATTCTTTTGAAAATTATAGGCCAGTTATTCTATAGATTGCCCAGCAATTTAGATTTGTCTCATGCTTCCTAGCGATATGATCCAAGTTATGTATCTTTGGCAAGAATATCATGGAAGAGACACTATATTTTTCTTAGTTTGCCTAAGGTGGTGTTACCGGCGGCGATGAATCCATATAGGTCCGCAGCAACCTCAATACTTGCCTCCTCAGAAGAAAGAATTCAACTGAGGGGCATAAGGCATAAGGAGAGGCAGAGGCAAGTATTAGAGCAGAAGTGAAAGATTAATGAAAACTTTAGAGCAGGAATGAAAGGAAATAAAGTACACCTGGAAGAGGACCAAGTGGGTGACTTGAGAGATCAAGTGCATAGTTTGACTTTTTGACTTGGGGTTTTGTACGTTGGCCTGCTTCCAGGTCTTGTGCTCCTTCTTCCTTGATTCTTCCCTTGCGGAGTGGACTGTCTGCATGCACAGTGGCCTGCCAGCACTTGGAAGGTGCTGCAAGCACAGTGTGTTTACTGGAGTTGTACACATGCTCACTTGAGGTGTCTTTCCTTACCAGTCAAATGTCCCTAGAAGGTCATATACCAGTTAAACTCCACCATTTTGCCTCTTAATGCACATGTTTGAGCCCACTTGCCTAACTCACGAGATCTTATTGGGAAACTGCTGATCACCAGTTTCAGGTTTTTTCTATATATTGGGAGACTGCCTTTCCCTGGTGCAGGCTGCGACCAATTATTATTTTACAGAAACAGTGTAACAACCGCCTGCCTGTCACCTGGTGGTTGCCTAACATTCCTGGTGGCAGAGAGTAGGGGAGCCCTCTCCAGTTCTGCTCATGTCTGACTAGCTACCTACTGTAACTGTGGCACACAATTTCATTTTGTCCCATTACTGTGATGTTATCTTTGGTTATTTGATTAAGGTCACAGTGGATTTTCTAGTAAGTAAAAAATAAAATTATTTCAACACCTGAAAGTGACTGAAAAAATTAGCCCCACTATGCCATCAAAGGACTGAGTGAAAAAATCCCATGTGGTCTGTTTATAATAAAGGCAATTGTAAAAAATAGAATGAAGCTATCTGTTTGCACTCTGTAGACTCAAATAAAATTAAATCACGGCAAATCAAAACAAATCAGGCGCCAAAAAGGGATATTTGCTTTGATTTTCATTTTATAGTTTAATAAGTGTTAAAGATTTATATTGCTTTATGATTGTACTTATCTAAATAATAGTAGTAACATTATAATACAAATAATACAGTCAGATGCAGTGGCTTACACTTGTAATCCTAGCACTTTGGGAGGCTGAGGCAGACGGATCACTTGAGGCCAGGAGTTCAAGGCTAGCCTGGGCAACATGGCGAAACCCCATCTCTAATAAAAATACAAACATTAGCTGGACATGGTGGCAGGCACCTGTAATCCCAGCTACTTGGGTGGTTGAGGCAGGAGAATTGCTTGAACCTGGGAGACAGAGGTTGCAATGGGCCGAGATCACACCAGTACACTCCAGCCTAAGTGACAGAGAGAGACTCTGTCTCAAAAAATAATAATAATAAACACTGAGATCTGTGAGAGCATAGTTTTAAAGGTCTAAACTAATCTGAATTTGGTGAGGGAGAGAAACTATTTAAATCTGTTCATTTTGAGACAGAGTAGGAACAGGACTCGGTGGCAACTCGTCCCCACTAGAGCATTCTTTCGTGCATTCCCACTGATCACAGAACTCACACCACTACCTCACTAATGCCATAATGTTTAACCATGCCTTTTACTGAAAGAATTCCAGGAAGTGGCCTTAAGAGATAACCAAGGTTGCAGAGTGTCCCACTTCAGGCAGGAATGCTGAACAATTGATTTATAGCCTTTTTGCTCACAGACCAGACCATCAGGTGGCCCATTACTCAAGATAACCATCACAACCAGATAATGCCGGCCCATATGCCTCACCCCTCACATACTTTGACTAGCTCAACCTGCACACCCTACCATGATGTCAATTCCCATGCTTAAAAAAAAAAAAAAAAAAAAAAAAAAGCTCTACCTCTAGCTCTTTTCAGGGACTCAGTCAAGGAATTCTCTTTCTCTCTCTCTCTCTCTCTCTCTCTCTCTCTCTCTCTCTCTCTCTCTCTCTCTCGCTGCCTCGCTTAAGTCTGGGCGTAACCTCCAATTAAGAATTAAGTCTTATTTGGAAAACTCTTTTGGCCTGTGTCAATTTCTGTTGCATAGAGAGCTCAAGAACCTGTGGTCTGTAACAACGTCACTTAAAACAATTTTGAGTTTCTAAAGGTGGAGAGACTACAGGTTTTTAGTGGCAGATCCAGAAAACAAACCACATCTCATAGCTCACAGCCTTATTATCATTTACCCAAATGGCAGTCAGCCAGTTATGCCAAACCCTCTTTTCTCTCTACCTTCTGAAGTTGGGGCACCTAGTAACAATAATCATATTTTAATAACAACACCATGTATCGACTACGTTATATGTGTCAGGAATTAGCCTAAGTATTGAATATGTATCATTTCATTACCTTCTCACGACAAGTCAATGAAGGAAGTCCTGTAGGTATCCTAAATTAAAATAAAAGGAACCCGAGGCCTGAAAAAGGAAAGGAATTTCCGCCACAGCCACAAGATTTCCAAGTGGTGACGTCATTACAGGAGCAGACAGTAGGATGTGAGAGTCAGTGTTCTTGACTATCTTGGCACACTGCCCCTCTGCCTGCGCTCTGGGATTCTGCTTTGATAGATTTTACTGCTTTGTGTTGGAATTATCTGTGTGAGTGGTTGTTGTTTTGCTTTGTTTTGTTTTTTTTCCCACATCTCTCTCTAACCAGAGCACAAATTCCACAAGGAAAAGAATTGTCTTTTTCATTTCTTTCATTTGTTTAACATAATATTGGACACATGGAAGAAGTAATAACTATTAAAATTGAATTAATTAATTCAGTTAATTAAATGAAAGAGAGGACAAAAGGATGCTAAATGCAGAAATCACGGTGTTAGAAATGTGAAAATCTGACCACAATAAAAAAAAAGGTTTTAATCTGTGAATGAGTAAGTCTAAAGCACATAGATCATTACAAATGAAGGCAAAAGTTTTTAAGTCTTCTGCAGGAGATTAATTAGGACCTGAATCTGAAGATGGAAATGTTAAACTCCATAAAATAGATACAGAAACAACTGCAGTAAGAAAGAAATAATATGAAGTATGAGATGGTGAATTGACAAGAAGATTTAGAATTAATTATAATGATTGGTTTTTCAATTGCTCAGAATCAAGTTGGAGGAGGACTGAATAGCTCCAAGGACATCCAGCCATGGTTGAATTAAGTATGGAGCTATTATCATGGTGGGGAAGACAAATATAAGATAAAAAGCCTATTGTTTTAATAGCATGAATTTGACAAAGCAGTGAGTCAAAATATGCAATCATATCAGTTGGTAGTTTTGCCAACTGACCTAATTGGTTGGCTGATTAAACTGACTAGGAAAGTTTTTGGACAAACATATGTGCAAACAAATATAGTCTGAATCAACCAATCAAAAAGCTAGTGTTTATTTAATACATCTATGAACTGGCACATCTATTAAGTAAATTAATATACGTTTGGGGAATTTGTGGCTTTCACCAGGTGTTTGGCTACTGGCAATAGGTAATTATATCACCAATAAACATTCTGTACAGTTGTTGCTTTATTTACCCACCAGTATAAAAATGGAGCAAGGATGAAAGAATAATTATTGTACTCTAGTAAAACTCTGACTCAAAAGCATATTTTAAAAGACCCAGTTTAAAAGCCTACTTGCAAACCATGTGGAAATGTGTTTAATCCTGTTCTAAATCGCACTGCTAAAGTAACAGAAAGTAGGTAATAAGTTATAAAAGTTAGAGGGATGAAAAAGAAATAGAAAGCAGGTCACATAAGCTCAAATGGTCCATTGAAGAGCTTGTCACAGAATTTATGATGTCTGGCTGTAAAAATAAAAATGTTTTACAATCCTGATTAAATCTAAAGACAAAATAAATAACATGGGAAAAATAGAGCCTACATTATTAGAAGACAAAGAGAAGGATCTTTCAAAACAGCAAAGGGGCACATTTTCTGCAGTTGAATTGCTGTGCCAGAGGTTTGCAGGTTTGGGTTAGGGCAAGGAAAATAGCTGCCTGTGATCTGACCACCTGGTGAGGCTCAAGCAGCTACAGCGATGCCGATCTGAGGACCTTTTTCCAGTGGCTTTCTAGGTGGAAAGACTAATTAGTGAGGGAAGTCAGGGGTACAGCTTTAATGTGAAGCTTGGTCAAGCTCCATGTCATTTTTTTCTGACGTGGAAGAATTTTCACATCTATGAATAAATTTCAACATTCCATCACATCAACACCAACACTTTCCATAGAAGTATGATTTGTTTTTCCATTAAAGATATATGAGAGTGTGTGCTGTTTTTTCTTTGAAAGTACCTGCCTCTGATGACAGGGCTCATGCCTTTCCTTGAATCTGATGACAGCCCAGGCATGAGCATGGGCAGGTAGCTCCTATAAATATTTAAGTGATTCCCCTGGTCTTTGAGTTATTGCCACTAGATGAAAAGGAAATATTGATGTTTAGAGCTCACCCAAGAAATCCCTGAAAAACAATGGCTCCTCCAGAGAAGTTTGCCTAGCTCTGACATAGAGCATCATGTCTCTATTAGTCTGCACTGACTACTCTGTAGTCTGAAAACACTGAAAGGAAGGTAAGAGCCACCATTTCTACACTGTCAATTCACAAGGTATTGGTAAGGCATATAAGGACAGTATTTTACAACACTAAAATTTCAAACCTCTGACTCCACACATTATCCAAGGAGCTGTGCCTGGTGGTTCCAGCTCATAGTTGCTGTAAGAGAAAAGCAGCTATTTTTATTTTTAAAGCCAGACATCATTTATTTTAGTTTTGATGGAATGGTAAGTAAACCCATTTAGCCAAATGTACTCAGTATTTTCTTTTCTGATTTCAGTGTCTAGGATAATTAAGCAAACACAATCTATAAGCAGCTAATAATCATCCCGAGAATATTCTTCTTAAATATGCTCAAAATAACAAAATATAAACCCCTTAGTGTGTTTTAAAATGTACATAATTTACATAAATAATTCTGACTGCTCAATGGTTCAGCAATATGCTTTTTGCATTTACTATCATCTCTGAGATCTGCCCACGTTACTACTTGCTCTTAACCTGGTCGTCCAGTATGCTGACAGCAGGGCACACCAACTTTGCTAAAAAATATCTGGGTATTATAATTCCAAACTAAGAAACTTACCTGCACAGCAAAGATAGCCAGACGCTGAAACCCTGAAGAAAGTACTAAAGTGATATTTGCCACCTGAAACCTTCCGAACCATCATAGTTATTGCTTGCTGATCAACTGCAGTCTGAGGCTGTGCTTTTGTAATATGGGGCAGAAATGGTTTGATTTATTCCTCAGCTTTAAGAGACCTACCACATTTTTCTTCCCTGGCACCTCATTCATCAATATTTAGATGCTGTGCTAGATTGGGCCCTGTCTGGGAACAAAATCTTCCATTCCACGCTCAAGCATTGGTCTCTATTTGCTAAGCTCTAGTTTATTCTATATGCTGTATAATATTCCATTATAAGAATTGTCTAAAATTTATTTCTCTATTCACTTGTTGATGGATATTTGGGGTTGTTTTACTTTTTTTCTTATTATTAGTACAGATTTTACCACGTTGAAAACTATTGTTTTGTCACCCTGTGTACAGAAGGGCATCATGGCAAAGTCAGCCCCAACACAATCAAAAGAAATGTGTGTCAGTTATTCAGTTAACTACTCAGCTAACAGTAATGTTTTGCTCTGGTAAACAATTACCTCTAACCCCTTTACAGTTCCTCAACATCACATTCACTTTCATTCTGAATAAATATTGTGAGTCACCTTGTTTACAAATGTATATGATTGATTTTTCGAATGTGTATCTTCAACTTCCTCTTTCAAAGTTTGTTTGTTTCCAGTATATACCTTCCCTATCCTGCTGACTACCAAGGACTTCCTGAATTCATGTACTTGCATGTAGAGAGAAGGAAGAAATACCTTGAATTTACTCAGTCATTTTGTGTAAAGCTTCGAATTTTGATATGTTAAAAAAAATGCGTTATGGTCATTGCTAGCTCAAGCTGTGAGCCACCCTCCTCCCTGCATTTCCATTATTATTTTTTAAAGTGAAATTCTTAATGTGTGGCCTTGTTCCATAATAATACATACCTAAAATGGATTTTTTGGTACTAATATATGCACATATGCAAATTTAATACATACTGCCAAAGTAGTTTTAACATTTTGGTATCATTAATAATCTCATCATCGATGAACAATAGTTTTCTTTTTTGCTTGTCAATGCTAGATATAGTCATAATATTTTTATCAAGCTGATGCAACAGAAAGATATTTCACTGTAATTTACTGTGTAAGTTATTATTAATAAATCTATAGATCTTATACACATATTTATTAGCCTTATTTTCTGTGGGTTTGTCTTTTTCATATTATTGTATGGAAATTCTTAATTTATCTTAGACATTTATCATTTGTTATCTCTGTTACAAAAACCTTCTACAGGTCTATTTCTTGTCTTAATTTTGCTGATGGTCTTTAGAATTTGCTATTTTGATAGAGTTAAACTTATGCATTTTTTTCTTTATGATTTGTATTTTATCATGACTTTATTGAAGGGTGAAAAATATTGTATTTTTGTTAATTTAAGATAGATGTGATATATGCAAGAGAGAGAGACAGATGAATAGACAGATAACTTCATTTCAGAAGGATCAAAACAATGGCATCATTTTAAGAATACGAATGTCTTAATAAACCCTCAGTTATATTAAATATTAATATTTCTTTTAATTTTTGTCAATTTGATATTTTTAAAGACTTGATGTTTTAAATTACATTTTCATTTATATTAAAATAACTGAAGTCTTTTTTTGTTTGTTTGAGACAGAGTCTCACTCCGTCGCCCAGGCTGGAGTTCAGTGGCACGATCTCAGCTCACTGCAACCTCTGCCTCCCGGGTTCAAGTCATTCTCCTGACTCAGTCTCCAAGTAGCTGGGACGATAGGGGCACACCACCACGCATGGCTAATTTTTGTATTTTTAGTAGAGACGGGGTTTCACCATATTGGCCAGGCTGATCTCGAACTCCTGACCTTGTGATCTGCCTGCCTTGACATCCTGAAGTGCTGGGATTACGGGTGTGAGCCACCGCGCCTGGCCTAAAGTGTCTTTAATGACTATCTTGAGTTCTTTTTATGTGAATTCTGTTTATTTTGAGATGCTAATGTTATCCTTATTGTTGTGTAATATATTTTATAACAACAATATGACATCTTTTTTAAATGATATAGAGAAATATTTGTTTATAGGGATTTTGATAATCAGAAATATTTTACAGCCAAGAAGCATATGGAAAGATGCTTGGCATCACTAATCATTAGGGAAATGCAATTCAAAACCACAAGTAACTGTAAACTCACACTTTTAGGATGACTACTATTAAAAATAAAAGAGAAAATAACAAGTGTTAGGAAGAATGTGGAGAAATTGGAAACCCTCTATACTGTTGTTGAGAATGTAAAACAGTACAGCTGCTATAGAAAGCAGTATGACAGTTTCTCAAAAATTAAAAATAGGATTACCATATGATCCAGTAATTTCATTTCTGGTGATATATTCAAAAGAATTGAAAGCAGGGTCGTAAAGAGATATTTGTGCATCCATTTGCTCACGGCATTATTCGCAATATCCAACAGGGGGAAGCAACCCAAATGTCCATCAAAGAAGAAATGGTTAAAGAAAATATAGTATGTGCATACAATGGATTATTCAGCCTTAAAATGGGTTGAAATTCTGACACATACTACAACACGTAAGAGGTATTTTTTAGTAAATATATTTATTTGATGTAGGTATATTTGGTTTATTGAGTAAGTTGGACCTGGCAAGGTGCAAAAAAGAAACGTGATCTTTTCTTGACCATTGCCTTTATGCAATCTTCTGAATACTTTGTCACTGTTCTAAATGAGGTTTTGCATTTTCTTTCTTGCCACACTCACATATTAAAAGTTAAAGTCAAGTGCAAGTCTCTCATTTCATTTGAAACTTGCTGCCTCACTCAGCTAAGGTCTGACTTAGTCTTTAACTTTTACCACTGGCTGTTCCAGTGATGAGGGAAAGAAGGTAGATGGAGAGTGGTAAAAGCAAGATTTTCCTTAACCAATACCATTGTAATCTGTTATTCATGGCCCTTAGATGTGGCCAGGATTCCTTGTCCTTGGGAAGTGAGCATGCTTAGTGTGTTTAGGAAGTTGTATGCAGGCCCATCTGAGACTTTCTTCCCTTTTCCAGCAGTGTTCCCCCAGAAGGTCGTATTCTGCCATTTTGTCTCTTCATGCACATATTCAGGAAGTTGCATGTCCCTGGCACCTGACATTCCTAGTGAGTGGGGGAAAAGCCGTCTCCTGCCCCACTCATGCCTGTCTAACTACCTGTAACACTTTGATTGAGTCTTACAAATACCGGTAAGTAGTGTTTTTACTTCATTCAGTACTTCATAATTTCCTAAGAGTTCCTCTACAATAAAAGAAATATTTATCACAGGTTCCAAATATAAGAGATTTTTTTAAAGCTGTCCTTTTGTTATGAATTTCTCACTTCACTGAATTATGGTCAAAGAACATAGTCATAACACAATGCCAATTCTTCAGGATTTATTAATGCTTCTGTTGTGGCCTTGTCTATGGTATCTCCCATGAATTGACTAAAAGAATACTTACTGTTGTCATTGGGTATATATTTCTACATACAGTTAACATGTTTTTAATGTGTTACTTAAATCTAATATATTAATAGGTTTGTCTTCTAGATCTCTCAGCTTAAACCACAACTTTTGATATATCTATTTTTCCTGAGCATTGTTGTGTTACATGTTTTAGGGCTGTGTTACTGAAACACCAGAGGTTTGGTCTAGATCCTGCTTCTCACTACACAGTAAGCCAATCACTGAGGCAATGAGCATTGCCAGGGAAGAAGGCTTTACGTGGGGGTTGTAGTCCAGAAGATAGGAGATCAGTCTCAAATCCATCTTCTCAACTGATTAAAATTAGAAGTTAATATAACGGGGAAGAAATGTAACTATGTGTAAGAAAACAGGCATTAGGGAATAGTGAAGAAGAGGAGGTGGTGAAAAGGAAGCAGATGGTTGAATAGGCAATCATGAGGGATGAGGGCGCTGGTGTCTTATTGTTCAGATGCAATAGCCTCATAAGTTTCAGTCCCTTGACATTATTTGGGAGGACTGATGATTGGTGTTCTGAGAAAGGAACTCGTATAAGACAAATGTAACATTCTCAAGCTTTGAGATTGGGAGGGGCAATTTCTATGTTTATTCAAAAGAAACCATAACCTCATGTCTGTGGGACAACTGGGCCCATTTCAGTTGCACTGATATTCTGCAAATTACATGCGTGATCATCATACCTTCTTGAGCTAATATTTCTTTTACCAGTAAATTATATATTTCATTATTCCCACTATACTTTCACCTTAATGTCTACTTGGTGCATTATTAGAATAATTATCTCAGATTTCACTCAGATTTACTTTTCTTCCTTCATATCGTTGTTTAAACGCCACATTTTCAAAGAGGCCTTTCCAGGTCTCTGGCTTATTTGTTTGTTTTCTGCCCATGAATGCTTATTCATATTCAAACGAACACACTCAGTCATGTATGCATGCATACGTGTGTGAGTAGTTATCTCAGTTTGTATTTGTTCTTGATTTCCTTCGGTAACAATAAATGGGGCTTCCTTCTGAAGGACTTAGGTTAATTAAACCATAAAGAGGCAATAGCTTGAATTCAGATAGTTCATTTTATTCTATAGCCAACCATATATTTTTACTAAGTAGGGATTATATGATTATATTCCCAAATGAGAGAGATATTTTGTTTTCTTGTGCTATGTCTTGGTTTTGATGGGGAAATTTCTTTAATTCTGTCTTCCACTAAGCAACAGCACCCAAGCATTCTGACAACTTCTCTCCATGACTACAAAGATTCAGAAGTGAATTGACTGTGGGGACAGTTTAATCTTTCAGGTGTCATAGAAAGTTTCTTGCAGTTTCTACACAGAGTGTGGGTAGTAAGATATATTTCCATCTGAGAGTCCTTGAGGACAAATCACTTATAGTGGATGCTAACTTATTTATAATTATTAGGAAGTCTTTAGAAGGTTTAAAAAAACTGAGGCCAAAGTCATTAAATCAATGTGATCTTGAAATCTGGACTAATCTGAAGACTAGATGGGGGTGCATTATGAAATTTCTTAAAAGTATAAATATTATATAAACAGTAAAAGACAGCTTTCAGCCCTGCTCAGACCAAATGATGTCACCTCATCATGTATTTGTTGCCTTCTCCTACCATGTTCTTTCCTGTCTCCCTGTATGCTGGCTAAACTGTCCCTGTGTGGATTTACTCAGGTAACTTCCAGGCCTCTGTTTTATCAAATTGCAACACCCTACCCTCCTTACCCCTCTCCCTGCTTTACTTTCCACTATAGTATTTTTCAAGTGTCAACAAAGACAGAATGTAACTACTCATGTAGTTTGTTGTCTGTCTTCCCTGAGTTTAACTCAGAAAATACACTAAACAGATATTTCATCTGTTTTGCTCTCTGCTGTAACATCACAGTTGGAAGAGGAGCTCAACACCTAGAAGGCTTTCCATAAATATTTGTTGAATGAATAAACACTTCCATATCCCTCTTTTTTACATGTATATCTTGTAGACAGTGATTTCAGTTATTTGCATGTTTGTTTTAAGCCCCTATTCCCATGTTTCTGTATTCTGCTATGTGTTAAGGGGACTGAAAGCCTGCAAGTGACATTTCCTAGGATCTCATGCCAACTGGCTTCCTGTCAAGTTCTGCTAATGGGAATCCTAATAGGAATTCGTAAGTTGGAGGAGGGAAAAAAATATCTCTCACCTGTTTTCAGTTTGTGACAGTCTTCAGGGGCAGCAGCAGCAGTGACAGAACAACAGAGCTACAGCATAGACACAGAGGACAGCACTGGTATTTGTTACAGTGTAGGTTATGGGTCTATCCCTGGCCAAAAAGGAAAGTCTTTGGTGCACTCTGAATAGGATGTTACAGCAGCTCCATCAATTTATTGACAGGTATAGAAACCTGGACTTTAGACCAGAATTGTCAACTTGTCAAAGTTTCTGTTCTTTGGCTATCACCCCATCTTTTTTTATTTTTTTTTTGCTTCTGCTGATGATCCTCTGCATTTTGCTCATTCAACACCTGTGTGACCAATTACCTGAATTTCCTTTAAATATCTTGAGTTTTTTCCTTGATGGGAATTTTGACTAATAAAAACAACATACCATTAAATCTTATTTTTAATTCAATCTCTGTCTCTATATTTTAACTCACAGTAATTAATATTACTCTTATAATTTAGGTTTTCTTGTGTGTAAAGCTTAGTGTTCTATATTACCATATCTTAATTTTTTTCATTTTTTTCCATTCCTACTTTACATATTAGGAAGGTTACTGTTTTTCAGTTGACTGAAAGTTAAAATTTATGCTTTCTAAGATGTGTGTGTTTTATAGTTTAATGTCTTGAAAACCACAATGGTTTGAAGTGTATGGCATTGTATGATCATTACTGGCCAGGTGGTAATTGTGACATAGTTGCCACTTCCTGAACATGTAGAAATATCAAAAGTTTGAGCATCAAAACCCACAGAATTAGTGTCAGCAGTCTGAAGAAAATCCCAGAGAAAATATTGAAGAGTAGAGTATTTTTAACCCCTAGAAATGAAATGATATGCGGAAAGAAGTTGACAGAGGTGGTGAACTGGAGAAGTGTAGCAACATCCCTAAACGAAGCCTAAAGTAGACCTCCTCTAACTGCAAAACAGAGTAGTTTTACTTCTTCTATAAATTCTTTTAAAAATATGACATCATCACTCTTTATGGTACAGTGAATTATTTTGTTCAGAAAAATACAAATATCAATGATGCTAAGTTAAGAAGTAGCTTAGAAGAGTTGGACTCTTGTAAAGAAGTTTTAATAATATCTTATCTGATCTTACTTCATTTCTTCTTTCTGTGTTTTCATAAAATGATGATGTCTAAAAAACTCTTTGAATATAAATAAATATTCTATCTGATAAGAAAGCACATAGTGTCATAATTGGATCCATCCTTCATCATGGTAAATGAAATGATGGCACATTTTACAACTGATGGCATCTTAAACTCTATGTAACACAGCAGACGTACTATTTTTAATTCTGTCTAATTAAAATTTAGAGTTGTTTTATTTGCAACTATAAATTTCTTAAATTTATTACTGTGTACATATTTTTCTTGAAATGGACAATTACTCTCAGCCCACACTGGTCTCCAGCACTCCTTATATCCCCATTATTTTAGAATCACCAAGAATTTTAATTCTGGAATGTTATGGGGTTCATTTGTTTAATTTGTTTGTATCTGTTTGGTTATATTTTTGTTTATTAAGATAATAGTATTGCTAAGCTAAAACTCCACAGTGTTACTTCTTCTTAGATTTATTTCTCTTTTTTGCTAGAATTCTGTCTCCAAGAGTAATTTCAAAAGTCATTTTTGTGTGGCAAATTTTCTGAAGTTCATTGAGCTGAGCATCCGAAAATAAAGATATTTCACTTTCGTAGCTAAATATTAGTCTATTTGAAAAATTCTACACTCAAAATTCTTCACCTTCAGTATTTTTTTCATTTACGTCTTTATTTCATCTAGTAATAACTTTCTCCCCATGCCATTTATTAAGATACCCCTTCAGTGTCAGTTTGTAATTCTTCTATTAGCATATACTTAGTTCAGAGATACATCAATGCATATTCCATTCCATTTTTCTGCACATTATTTTGTCAGTACTACCCTATAAACTGTTAGAACTCTGATAGAGTAACATGTGGGATTATTTCATTACAGTATCTCCATATATCAACTACCAGTTCTAGAACATCTTTTCTTCCTCTGCAACCACCCCCGCCTTTGTTTGCAGAGGACAATCCCCAAATTACATATAGTTAAACTCTATAATATCTTGCAGATGTAAGAATACAACCATGAAGAAACTAAAAGAGCTGGTTTTGTCTCCTCCAACTACCAGAAGTGACTTCATAAATAAAAACAGAAAGAAAAAGACGCAAATCTCTTAGGAGGATGAGAGCTGTTTCTAGGGAAAATGACATGTTCCTCAGTCCTGATTGTCCCCATCCCCAGAAGAATTTCTCTTGCAATTTGTGACTTGAAGATGGTGAAAATTTCTCATCTGAATCTCTCATGGCAACTGATGCTCAGCCAACTTATGCAAAGGAAAAATAAACTCAAATGAGCAAGTAGCAATATGCATGTAACACACACACATATCTAAAACACAACATACATATAGTGGTACAGTTGAAAGGGTATGAGGGAATGCTTAAATATTTTCACAAATGTGCAAGATTGCGTGTCTTTTCTCCAAAAATGGGCCATAAGCCAGCCACGAAAGGTAAAGGGGCAGGGGAAGGAAATGGCTGGCTGCCACCTTTAAGGAACAGCTTGGCAGAGAATTGAGCCTATATCAGTGGGGACTTTTGGGCTCACACTTGGTAGACCTCTTCTCTAGAATCCCTCATGGCTGGCAGTGAGGCGGGTGCCCAGCTGGGTCCCCACGTGGGCCACATGACAGAATCAGCTATGGGGTAGCACCAGCTCCACAGGCCAGTTGGGGGAGGACACAAGCAGCTGGAGCCCACAGAGCTTTGTGACCTAGCTGGTGACACTTGATAATTAAACTATGATTGTGACTTTAAAGTTCTCTGGCTGAGTGCAGTGACTCACGCCTGTTATCTCAGCATTTTGGGATGCCAAGACAGGTGGATTATTTGAGGTCAGGAGTTCAAGACCAGCCTGGCCAACATGGTAAAACCCCATCTCTACTAAAAATACACACACACCCACAAAATGCTGGGCGTAGTGGTGCGCAACTGTAGTCCCAGCTACTTGGGAGAGTGAGGCAGGAGAATCGCTTGAACCCGGGAAACAGAGGTTGCAGTGATCTGAGATCATACCACTGCACTCCAGCCTGGGCAACAGAGCGAGACTCCATCTCAGAAAAGTAAATAAATAAAATAATAAAATTATCTAACCAAGTTTACTACAGTCAAATAAACCATATAGCTTACACTGTTGCATAATGCCAGCTCAAAAATAGAGATAATATAGGTTGTGATTAAAATCATTTGGGATTTTTGGTATGGGATTATCATTTGGGTTGTGGGATTATGCTGGGATTATGGTTTGTGAGTAAAATCATGTACAAATATGATTGATAACTGTTCAGTTAATTCTTATAATGTTCTACTAAGATACAAGAGATTTTATTTTTACTTTTTCAACATTTCTGGAATATACAGTGGTAATACAAATCAAATGTATATCATTTAACACAATAATTCCATGTCTAGGAACCCATTTGAAGATACTATGTGTAGATGTGCTTATTAAAGTATAATTTTTTATTGGCTACAAATAGATTTTTATTTTAAGTATTTAATAATAGAAACATATGACTATGATTTGATTTTGTCACCACTTTAGACATCCCCAAAACTTTGTCTTACAGGGATTTTCTTTAACTCTCTTGTAACCAGGGAGGCTTCCATTAATGAACAAATATGTGGGTGATTTGTTTACTTATAACTTTTAATTATAAATGTCATATTTTACAGCAGTTTGGACAGAAAAAAAAATCTATCTCGAATCATTTCTGTCATTTAGGCTATTCTAAATTTACTTTTTAGCCTAATATTTAATGGAGTGGGGGAAGATTTTATAAAAATTAAAAAATAAGTTTTGATATCTCTTTTAGGATAACAAACTTTACATATAAATTAATAATTAAGTTTTATAAGCTATGTTATTCTAATTTTTTATGTCTTATTTAGATGTTTGGACTCAACCAGTCGAAGGCAACAGCAGTTATCTTAGATCATGTATCTTTCCATTTCTTTTCTTATTTTTTTTTTGAGACAAGGTCTCACTCAGGCTGGAGTGCAGCCGTGTAATCAAGGCTCACTGCAGCCTCTACCTCCTGGGCTCAAGTGATTCTTCCACCACAGCCTCCCAAGTGGCTGGGACTACACACAAGAACCACCATGGCTGGCTAATTTTTTCTTTATTTTCTGTAGAGATGAGGTCTCACTACATTGCCCAGGCTGGTCTTGTACTCCTGGACTCAAGCAGTCCTCCCACCTCACTCTCCCAAAGTTTTGGGATTATGGGTGTCAGCTACAGAACCCAGCCATTTCTTTTTTAAGGATTTGTCTTTGAATTATATATATTGATACATTATTAAGCATAGCTAAAAGAGCCCATGAGTATTATATTTTTATTTAAATATAAATAACAGGTTTTAGCCCATTCAATTATTCTTGCAATGAATTCTCAACTTTGTCTGAAATTAAAATTGCAACCGAAGCTTTCTTTTTCAAATTTGAGGAATGCTGTCCATCCATTTATTTTCAATAATTCTGATTCATGTAGACGTAGATAATTAGATTATTTTGCTCATTACACTCAAATTGCCAATGTTTATGTTCAGTAGAATGCTTTATATTTGTTGACAAAATTGTCATGCTTTTCCTTACTTCTGTCAGTTTGTTTTATGCTTTATTTTCTGGAAGAAGTAGTTTTACATTTTTCTGTTTCTATTTATTTCTTTAATTGTATTAGTCAAGGTTCTCCAGAGAAACAGAACCAATTTCATTTGTAGATATATAGATAGATAGATGATAGATAGATAGATATAAATATATGCATATATACACAAATAAACACACACATATATATATACATATGCACACACATGAATATATATATAAAGATTTATTATGAAAAATTAACTCATGCAATTATGGAGGCTGAAAAGTTCTAGAATCTGGCATCTACAATATAGAGACCCAGGAAAGCCAGTGGATTAATTCTAGTCTGAGTCCACAGTCTTGAGAACCAGGAGGTAATGATGGAACTGTGAAACTCCCAGTGTCACTCATGGAGAGCATTGTTTACAAAAGCCTGGCCTCCCGCTTACTTCCTCTCTCACTATACGAAACGCCTGCTCCCTATTTGCCTTCCACTGTGAGTAAAAGCTTTCCGAGGCTTCACCAGAAGCGGAGCTGATGCTGGTGTCATGCTTATACAGCCCGCAGAACCATGAGCCAAATAAACTTCTTCTCTTTATAAATTACCCAGTCTCAGGCATTCCTTTACAGAAACACAAAACTGGTTAATACACCATTTCTTTTGAAAATATTGATTGCATTTAGTTTAACAAACAATATTTACAAGAATAATTTAGATTGACCTGAAATACTGTTTTTGATGTACATAACCTGGTTTTGTTTTCATTTAATGACCTATTATTGTGTTTTCAACTTTGATTTATCTCCCACTTGACTAATATATGGCTTCCGTAAAACTTTCAAGGGTACACATGCAATATTTTTTGGAGAACTCTACATAACCTAACCATGGCATTTTAGTAAATAGCAACTTATCTAATGCAAAATTCCTGAGTCTAGAGGACAAGCCCCTGCCACAGATGTGGGTGTCAGTGACCGGTCTTGCATTGCTCATTGGGGTGGGCTAAATGACAGGCCCGCCAAATATGTCATTATTCACAGAAGCTGCGAATATGTTACTTTATGCGGCAAAAAGTACTTTGCAGATGTGATTAAATTTAAGGGTCTCAATGCAGAGATTATCCTGGATATCCAAGCATGCCCAATGTAATCACAAGTATGCTTGTAAGTGAAGAAGGAAGCAAGGAGAGGACAATCAGAGAAGCAGATGTGACAGTGGAAGCAGAGGCCAGAGTAATGCAGGGCAATGAGCCAGGGAATGTGGGCTATAAATTAGAAAAAGCAAGGAGAAGGATACTCCTCTGGAACATTCAGGGGGAATATAGCCCTACTTAAACATTTTAGAAATCTTTCATTCAGAACATAAGATAATGAATTTGTGTTATTTTCAACAGTTAAGTTTGTCATCATTTGTTACAGCAGCAACAGGAAACAAAGCCACTCTCTGTCGATGACCATACCGTGCCATACCACATAAAAGCCACAATGTGTTGAGGCTTCTGGGCTAAAATAGAGAGAATTTCCTCTCCATGCATAAGGGCTCTCACTTATTGGTATGGAATTTGGCTACTATTGCATCAATTTTTAATGTTCTTTAATGCTTTTTCCACAGGGTCCCCATTCCCATGATAATCCTCAGAATCTCCAGAGTGCTTTCTCATTTCCAATTAGTCAGACCTACTTGTTCCTGCTTTACAGACTTCATTTAACCCCTTAAACTGGGAGATACTACAATCAAACAGCATACATTCAGTTTGCTTCCAACCCAGCCCCTGTGGGCAACCAGACATCTGTGTAACATCCAAAACATGCAAGCAATCCTTGGTTTGCAAAAAAGGCTGGCACACTCCTCCAGTCCTGTCTAAGGCTATGTGGCTAAAGGCAAGACCTCCTGCCCCAGTTTTAGGCCACAGGTGCTTATCTTGGATGCTGTCATTCTTCAAGTTTCATGGGAGAATGTTTCCCCTACATGGCTGCCTTCCTCTGCATAACCATGCTCAGTCAAAGTAACTCTTTAAGCTCCCAGAAGTATAACACTTTAGATTTGCTAACGTTTTATCTCCTCTGGTTTAAAAGGGCTAGACATGAATTAATTTTGCTGTCAGCTCATACTTACTCCAGGACTGCTATGCATGTGCCAAGACCAGTTCACAGCTCCGATCTACTTTCAAACACCTCGTGATGGGACTATCAAGGACTTCTCTGGTCTTTTCTGTTTACAAGCCTTGATCAAACCTGGCTCTGTCTATACAACGAGTTTTAATAACTTTTAATCTCAGGGAAGTTTAGGATTTCTATCCTTTGTGTCTCCAAAAGAAACCAAGCTCCTTATGAAATGTTCCCCAATTCTGTCTCTGCAAATATCAACCTCCATTTATCACATTTTAAAAGAATAATCAAAAATTAAGTTGGATCCACTGTCCACCTTGCTACATACACATATACAAACACAATCTCATTGTCCTCAAAGAAGCTTCTTTGACCACCCAAATCTCACAAAGATTTTGTGTGTAAATAATCCTCGCAGTTTTTCTTGCTATTCTTCTGTCGCTAAGACATGATGCGGGATCTAGAGGCCAGAGGACTACCTCTAAAACAAATGTACATGTTTTTGCCTTCTGTTACCTTCTATTTCTGTCTTAGATAGCATTTCGATTGGACATCTTTTGGTCCTCCTTTCTCTGTTTCATGTTCTTTGCATCCCTCCTAGCATTCAGTTTGTATTAGTCTGTTTTCACACTGCTAATATAGACATACCTGAGACTGGGCAGTTTACAAAAGAAAGAGGTTTAATGGACTTACAGTTCCACATGGTTGGGGAGGCTTCACAACCATGGTGGAAGGCAAGGAGGAGTGAGTCACATCTTACATGGATGGTAGCAGGCAAAGAAAGAGTTTGTGGAGGGGAACGCCTCTTTTTAAAACCAACAGATCTCCTGAGACTTATTAACTATCATGAGAACAGCACAAGAAAGACCAGCTTTCATGATTTCATTGCCCTCCATCAGGTCCCTCCCACAACACATGAGAATTCAAGAGGAGATATGGATAGGGACACAGTCAAACCATATTATTTCACCCCTGGCCCCTCCCAAATCTCATGTCTTCACATTTCAAAACAAATCATGCCTTCCCAACAGTCGCCCAAAGTCTTAACTCATTTCAGCATTAACTCAGAAATCCACAGTCCAACATCTCATCTGAGACAAAGCAAGTCCCTTCTGCCTATGAGCCTGTAAAATCAAAAGCAAATGAGTTATTTCCTAGATACAATGGGGATGTAGGCACTCAGTAAATACAGCCATTCCAAATAGGAAAAATTGGCCAAAATAAAGGGGCTACAGGCCCCATGCAAGTCCAAAATCGCACGGAGCAAGCAAATCTTAAAGCTCCAAAATGATCTCCTTTCACTCCATGTCTCACATCCAGGTCACACTGATGCAAGAAGTAGATTCCCAAGGTCTTGTGAAGCTCTGCCCCTGTGGCTTTATAGGGTACAGCCTCCCTCCTAGCTGCTTTCACAGGCTAGTGTTGAGGGTCTATGGTTTTTCTGGGTGCACAGTGCAAGCAGTTGTGGATCTACCATTCTGCAGTCTGGAAGACAGTAGACCTCTTCTCACAGCTCCACTAGGCAGTGCCCCAACGGGGACTGTGTGTGGGGATTTCAGCCCCACATTTCCCTTCCACACTGCCCTAGCAGAGATTCTCCGTGAGCACCCTGCCCCTGCAGGAAACTTTTGCCAGGACATTCAGGCATTTCCATACATCCTCTGAAACCTAGGCAGAGGTTCCCAAGCCCCATTGATTAACTTCCATGCACCCACAGGCTCAACACCATGTGGTAGCTGCCAAGTTTTGGGATTTGAATCTTCTGAAGCCATATCTTGGCTATATACAGGCCTAAGCTGTATCTTGGCTCCTTTTAGTCATGATGGAGCGGCTGGGATGCAGGGCACCAAGTCCATAGACTGCATATAGCAAAGAGACTCTGGACCTGGCATACAAAACCATTTTTCCCCCTAGGTCTCAAGGCCTTGATGGGAGGGGCTGCCACAAAGGTCTCTGACCTTCCCTGGAGACATTTCCCCCATTGTCTCGGTGATTAACATTTGACTCCTCATTACTTATGCAAATATCAGCAGCCAGCTTGATATTCTCCTCAGAAAATAGGATTTTCTTTTCTATCACATTGTCAGGCTGCAAATTTTCTGAAGTTTTAGGCTCTACTTCCCTTATAAAGCTGAATTCCATTAGCAGCACCCAAGTCACCTCTTGAATGGTTTGCTGCTTAGAAATTTCTTCTGCTAGATACACTAAATCATCTCTCTCAAGTTCAAAGTTCCACAAATCTCCAGACCAGGGGCAAAATGCCACCAGTCTCTTTTCTCAAACATAACGAAAGTCCCCTTTGCTCCATTTCTCAACAAGTTCCTCATCTCCATCTGAGACCATCTCAGCCTGGATTTCATTGTCCATATCATTATCAACATTTTGGTCTAAGCCTTTCAATAAGTTTCTAGGAAGTTCCAAATTTTTCCACATTTTCCTGTCTTCTTCTGAGTCCTCCAAACTGTTCCAGTCTCTGCCTGTTGCTCAGTTGTAAAGTTGCTTTCACATTTTCAGGTATCTTTTCAGTAACAATCCACTCTACTGTTACCAATTGACTGTATTAGTCCATTTTCACTCTGCTGATAAAGACATGCCCAAGACTGGGCAATTTACAAAAGAAAGAGATTTAATGGACTTACAGTTCCACATGGTTAGAAAGGCCTCATAATCAAGGTGGAAGGCAAGGAGGAGCAAGTCACATCTTACATGAATGGCAGCAGGCAAAGAGAGAGAGCTTGTGCAGGGGAACTCTCTTCTTTTTAAAATCATCAGATCTCATGAGACTTATTTGCTATCATGAGAACAAGATGACACTTGGGTGGGGATACAGTCAAATCAAATTATAGCTGTTAGCCCATATGGCTAAATCCTTTGTTATCACTTTGAGTTTTGTCTTATAAAATTTCATCACTTTAATGTTTAATAAATAGTATACAGTTTATTATAAAGCATTAACAATATGTTTTCAGTCATTTTATAATTATGCATTTGCTATATATACACATATGTGAATTATAGCAAAATACATAAACAAAGATTATATGACAAAATGCTAAAAAAATTATTTATAGATGGTATATTCTAATTAACTTAATTTTTACTACATGCTCATCTTTATTATATAAAGTTTCTAAAATGAACATATACTATAATTAAAAAGTCAACTCTTACAAAAATTCTTAAGAGCCATTTAGTTAATTGGCTAATAAGCTTTGATCACACAATAAAACATAGTACCTAATGATAGCAAAATAAAATTTAACTATGTCAATTTTCTGCTCACAAATTCAGTGATAGGACTTAACATCATATACATTCTGAAACTTTTTATAGAAAATTTATAAACCATCCACTTTTTTTGTAAAATTCAGTTGAATATTTCACTGCTACATAGTAAAATGAATTTGTAAAAAATGAACCACCTCAAGAGAATTCAAAGGTATTCTTTTCTTCACATTCTCTTTCCCTTTTCATCAGAAAATGTCACATATTTTTCTCATTGTACTAAATTATAAATATGATAAAGTCTATTTTAAAACATACACTGAACATTCCAGTTTCAGAAATCATAAGGGCAAAAAAAAAAAAAAAAAAAAAAGAGAATGAATCTCTGGTTCATTGCATGAAGCACATCTCATGCTGCATAGTGAGCAAATAATTATTCCTGCAACTGAAGTCTCCTAAAAGCTCTTTCTTTTACCAGCTGCTAAATGATTAATAGTGTTACATTGATAATTTTCTCAAAAGACACTATTAAATGACAGAACACTGTGTCAGAGAAAATGAGTTTGAGGTTCAGGGAAACAAAACACTTTTTCATAGTTTTAAAGGAAACATAGTGAGTATTGAGGAGTTGTATAGACTGCATATCAGCTTTTCATAGTAAACAAGCCTGTGCCAATCCCCATTTTCTCTACTCTGAATGTATCATCTAAACGAAAGCACAGAATTCAGTATCACAAGAAAATGGCTTAGAAAGTTTGTTTTCAGTTCTTAGTGTATGTGTGTGTGTATATACACAAATACATATATTATCTTGATTAAATACCTTAGACTGATATTTTGCATGCAGATATCAAAAATACATACTTCATTTTCAAACTTTACTACTGACTCGCTTTGTGGCTTTTAATGTATCAACCTTCCACTTCCTCTACTCTTAGCAAAGCTGGCTATTGTGGTGAAAAAAAAAAAGCATGGATTTTAAGGCATGGAAAACCTGGGTTCAAAACAGAGTTAAGAAATTTGCTTATATTCTTCCTCAACTGTAGTCAGCATCCTAAGCTGAGAAATGACAAACATTTACCAATCTCGTTAGATTGAACTAAGATGAAATCAAATCTACAGGTTTTGCGAGTCAGTGATATAAAATAAATCACATTTTCTATACTTCACAAATTCTGATGGCCCTAGCAAGCATTTGCTCTATGTCAGGAAATTTGCATTTTCAAAAATTTCTTTGTTCCAGATAGTACAAAGAATCTTCGTGTATTTCCCATTGTAATCCACAAAAAAATAACAAACAATCCAACAATGTAAAACAAAAGTGCACTTCAACTAACAGATATATTCCAAGTATGCAAGGCTGGTTCGACATTAAAAAATAACCAATATGGTTTTTTTAAAAAGTCTGTTGTATGCACTGTATCTTGGCAAAAATGAAGAAAAATCCTTCTTTAGAGAATTACATCTAACAAACATAGAAATAATAATAGAATCTATATAAAATCATTGCTCTATCTAATGATAATTAACAGTTGCTAAAACCATTTGCTGATGGGGAACTTTAAAATAGATGGATTAGACTTTCTATACTTAAAACCACAGAACAACCTTAACATCACACAAGAGAGAAAAGCTTTTGGTGATATAACGTGCCTCCTGATTTGCTGCAGTAAGAAGAGTACACAAACATCCATAAGATATTCTTGCCAAAAAACTGAACCTGAATCTGATCAAGCACTGCTGTCTATCTGTTTACAGAAAACAGAAGGATAAAAAATCGTTAAATGACACCATGGCAGTTTCTTAACAGCAGTACTTTTGAAAGTTGGGGTGACTAATTTAGTTAGAAGACGTTAATATCCTCTAAGTGAATGTATGTATCAACAAATGTAATGTGTGGACCTTGTCTGCATTCTCATTCTGAATAACTAAATGTTTAAAAAGAAATTGGAACTATCAGAGAAATTTGAACACAATATAGGAAATCATATTAATAAATTATTTTTTGTTTCAAGTATGATAATGGAATGGTGGTTATGGTTTTTTAAAAAAATCAGTCAATGTGGTCCACCACATCAACACCGTAAAGAAAAAAATGATACGATCATATTAATTGACTTAGGAAAAAGCATTTGACAAAATCCAACATCTACTCATGATGAAAACTTCTAGCAAATTAGGAATGAGAGAAGCTTCTTCAACATGATAAAAAACATCTAGAAAAAATTCACAGCTAACATAAAAATTAAGGGGCACATCTCTCCCTTAAATATTATGACAAAGCCAAGAATGTTCTTT
Organism: Macaca thibetana thibetana; assembly: GCF_024542745.1. Lineage (NCBI taxonomy): Eukaryota > Metazoa > Chordata > Mammalia > Primates > Cercopithecidae > Macaca > Macaca thibetana. The sequence continues at coordinate 93,366,597 of NC_065581.1, forward strand.
CGCATCACTCCATTTCAGCATCATACTTATAAAATCTTAGCCACTCTAATAAAACTAAATATATATATATAGAATATAAATAAATTCAAAAAGAAGAAATAAAACTGTCTTTGCTCACACATGGCATATTATCTATGTAGAAAACACCAAAGAATATGCAAACAAAACAAAACAAAACAAAAAACCTCCCAGAATTTATAAACAAGTATAGCTATGTCACAGTATACCAGGTCAACATACAAATCTCAATTGCTTTTCTATATACTAACAATAAGCAATTCAAATTTGAAATTTAAACACACACACACATATCATTTACAACAGCACCCCCAAAATAAAATATTTAAGTAAAAATCTAATAAAATATGGACAGGGTCTTTACGTGGAAAACTACAAAATACTGACAAAATATATATTTACAAAAATTACTTGAGAGTTATTCCATGCTCATAAATTGGAAGACTAAATATGGTTAAGATGTAAATTATTCATAAATGTATTTATAGACTTATCAGAACTCCAATCAAAGGGCCAGCAAGGTATTTTTTAGATATCAACAATCTTATTTAAAAATGTGTATAAAAAGACAACCTAGAATAGCCAACACAATAAGGAAGAAAAGAACAAAGTTGGAGGACTCAAACTTCACAGTGTCAAGAATTATTATAAAGCTACAGTAAACAGAATAGCATGGTATTGGTGAAAAATAAACAAATCTATAGAACAGAATAGAGAGCCCAGAAATAGACTCACTCAAATACAGTAAAATGATTTTTGATGAAATCAATATATCCTCAGTTAATAGAGGATCTATGTATTGGGGGTGAGTGCAAAATTAACATAAAAGGATCTACAGTTGACCCTCAGTATCAGGAGGGAATTGGTTCCAGGAATCCTCTCCCCACCCACAAGGATACCAAAATTTGTAGATGTTTAAGTACCTGGTATAAAATGTCATAGTATTTGTATATAATCTACGTCTCCTCTCATATACTTTAATCGTTTCTAGATTACTTATACCAAATACAATGTAAATGCTATGTAAGTAGTCATTATAGTGTATCATTTTTATTCGTATTATTTTTTATTTTATTTTTGTATTGTTATTTTTATATTTTTCTGAATATTTTTGATGTAGTTGTTCAACCCACAGATGCAGAACTGGCAGATACGAATGGCCAACTGTGTATAGCCTTTAAGATTAAAATGTTTTTCTTCAGAAATGACCATTTTTAAAAATTATGAGCCACACATTTAGTTTATTTTGCAATTTTAAATAATATTCAAGAAGTGAATTTTTTATATCAATAAAATTAAAAAATTGAAAAATGTCTAGAAAGGACTAATATACAATGTACATAGCATTTCTGTTGGATGCTGTAAGGACAAAAGATGAGAGTTTGTCCTGAAGACACTTAGAGTCAAGTTGAGTTGTAAACACATTAACAAACAGCCAATAAACAACTGAAAGTGATCAGTTATATTAGTAAAAGATCAAACCCAATTGCAAAGAAGCAATTATTGCTTAAGTCAATATCTTACCATAATGACTATAAAATTCAAATCCAACTTTCCAGGATAATATGGACTTTACAGTTATGAACCAGAAGTCTATTATCATAAGTGAAACAGAATAGTTTTCAAGAATTAAATCTCAAATTCCTAAAGAGAATTCTTAACTCATAAGCAAAAGGAACATTATTCAGTAAAATCCTGTTACAAAGTCTTTCACTATAACAGAGATTACATTTTACTGCTGGCAAAATTATTTCTTTTGTATTAGGCCATAAAAAATGTAATGCGATCGGTGGGAAGGGTAAGAGTTCAAATATGTAATGTCAGATGTTAGAACTTGGGAAAGCAATCACTATAAAGTTATCATAAAATTGGGTTGGGGATCCTTATTGCCTGAGTTTAAAACTTACATTAAATCTTAGGAGAAAGTCTTGGGTTTGAGGTCCCTTGTTGATACCGCAGATAAAGCCAAACTACAAAAATGGATCTAAGTAATAAATAAGTATTGTTGAGTATAATCTTCCTGAAATTGTGGTCTAGAACTCTGAACCAATGGCCAGAACCCATAACCTGAATTTTTAACTTTAGCATTTAGGGAATTTGATGGGCTTCTAGTGGACATGATTGATTTGGTTCACTAGGCTGCATTCTACCTTTCCATGTAGACACAAGAGATAAAAACCATATCTCTCAGGTGCCCTTGCAGCTAGGACTCTGCATATGAAATAATTTCCACTAGTTAGATATAATCTCAGGAGATGTGGAAGGTAAAAGTGAGGTAGAAAACATTTCTGTCACTGTATTCTCCTGACAAGAAGTATTGTAGAAACATAAGGGTAGAAAGAAACAGCGGCAGCTAAACTCACATTCCTTCTAGTCATCCTTTTCTCAGGTGTTGAGACAAGGTTGGGGTAGTATGAGAACCTCTGGCTCTTAGACAGCTGATTGTGGTTTGTTTTTAAACTCAGTAATTCCAGGGGCATGCTACTCAGCCCTTTCAAAGATTTTCTATATATTTGATCCTTTTTTGTATAAAAATACCCAGAGTAGTTCTAGATTCTAAACTGAATCTTGACTATTATCATATTATGCTTACCTTTTTTATTTTAAATATTTTAAGATAATTTGAGCTGTTTATAGTTATGATATTTATGTAAAATACATACTTTTTATTTAAAACAGTAATGAAAAGCTAAATAAAATATAATTTATTTAGCCCACATGTATATATTTTTAGGGTCATAAAATATATTTAAGTGTTTATAAAGTACTTTTTATTCATCATAAATCTGTCTTGTTCTATATTTAGTGCTCTTAAGAAAAATAGATACATTAGATTTAAGATTTTGGTGTGAAATAGTTAAAAGTATTCATTAATCAAGTTTTAAAATTGTATTAAAATCTAGAAATTTAGTCAGGTAAATCTGTAAGCAAATTGAATGTTAATAGAAGAAAAATAAGATGAGTATTTTAATTTAAGCAGAAAAATAATATTTTAAAAAAATAAGATTGATTAAGTTGGGCTTAAAGAGTTGTTTTTAAATTCAATGTATTAAAATTTTAGATTTTAATACAAGTAGCTATAAATACATTTCTCCACACTAAATCTTTCCCCTCTCAATACAAGGCACTAAAAACCGAAGCGGCAATCTGTAACACTAAACTTCATCTTTTTTTTAACTTCAACAATATAACAAGTTTACACTATGATAGTATCTGCAATTTACCTGGTCTACCCCAAGGTAAATACTCACTGGCACATTTCTGGAGCCTATGTAGATTTTGGAATTGTGCTCAAGTACACCATAATTTTACTATATTATTTTGTTAGGAGACTTCATGACACCATGAGATAAAAGTAAAAGAGTGAATAAAAAGGAGACAATTTGACAATACATAATCAAAAACTATATTCCTTCCTATGGCAGGAATGACTGCTAGAGATACTAGCTAGGGACAAAGGAGTAGTAGACTCAAGAAAGCAGAAAACCAGCATCTATCACAGTCAATAATCTACATTCAGCAGAGTCCCAAGGGCCAACTTAATGTTGTGGGTCTGTCCTATCCCAGCATTAGCCACTGAGACACCACCTGGCATATAGCAATGCGGCCTAACTAGACTGCTACAGAATCTGACATTATACCAGTGCTAAGAAAGGAACAGTCACAGAGAAATAATTCACTACAGACAGGTAAGGTATTCAATCCAAACCCAATACCAGAGCAAGTGGCAAAACCAAGTTTGAGAATGGGAAAACCAAGTAGAAAAATTGCCCCTGTCAGGTGTGCCAACGTAGACAGGAAGATGAACATGAACATTATGGAAGCCAAGAGGAGATGGTATTGGCTTAGAGAAGATAACTTTCCTGATTAATGATCAAATTTTGAGCCCATGAAATGTGTAGGGAAAGGGTGGAAATGAACTTAGCATGTATTAAGCACTTATCTTTTAATTATACAGTCAGAATATGAGGGAGGTAATCTTCCCATTCAAGGCAGATCAGAAATGGCGTATGTAATAATTAGGTGAGCTAGAATTTGACTCAGACTGCCAATGGGTTTATGATGATGAAGCAAAATATATTGATGACCACCTTCCCTTTAAATGAAACTGTTCTGATATCCAAGTATAATGGAGTAAATATCTTAAAAGCTATCACCAAAATTCTTTCTACTAAGGGGCCTGTATTTGCTACAAATATCTGAAACTCAGATGAAGTTGGCTTGGGGCAGTGAGTGGGTAGTCAAGAGGAAGGTACAGAATTTGCAAAAGAGTGATGAAGGAAAAGAGAAGGTAAAGTAGTGTAACTGGCAAATGGAAGCTCGTTACTGAGATAGCCAAGGGACTTCTAAAAACAGGATTAATTTACTTTTTTTTTTTAATTTTAATTGTATACATTTAAGGTATACAACTTGATGATTTTATATATACATACAGTATGAAATGATTGGCAAAATAAAGCTAATTAATATATCCATTATCTCACATGGTTACCTTTTTTCTTTGCTTTTTCTGTTAAGAACACTTAGGATCTACTCTCTTATACTGCTGTCACTTTCCTTCATCATACCACACCTTGACCAAATTCACCTACTCAAATATCTTTGTATGAGTTGTTTATTTGGAAAATTTAAGGAAAGATGCTAAATTTCACATTCAGATCATGTCATGCACCAGGTACAATACAAACATGACAGAAAAAAAAAAAAACATATTTTAAAGGAAAAAAGCAGTAAACTGGAACTTATTCTTATGGAACCAAAAAAGAGCCTGAATAGCCAAGGCAATCCTACACAAAAAGAACAAAACTGGAGGTGTCACATTACCTGACTCCAACTATACTACAGGGCTACGGTAACCAAAACAGCATGGTATTGGTACAAGAACAGACACAGATCAATGGAACAGAATAAAGAACCCAGAAATAAAACTGCACACCTACAACCATCTGATCTTTGACAAACCTGACAAAAACAAGCAATGGGGAAAAGATTTTCTATTTAATAAATAGTGCTGGGATAATTGGCTACCATATGCAGAAAATTGAACCTGGATGCCTTCCTTACACCATATACAAAAATCAACTCAACATGAATTACAGACTTAAAACCCAAAACCATAAAAGCTAGAAGACAACCTAGGCAATACCATTCAGGACATAGGAACAGACAAAGATTTCAAGACAAAGACATCAAAAGCAATTGCAAGAAAAGCAAAAATGGACAAGTGGGATAAAATAAAACTAAAGAGCTTTGACACAGCAAAAGAAACTTGATATCAACAGAGTAAATAGAAAACCTACAGAATGGGAGGAAATTTTTGCAAACTATGCATCTGACTAAGGTCTAATATCCAGCATCTATAAGGAACTTGAATTTACAAGAGAAAAACAAATAACCCCATTAAAAAGTGGGCAAAAGGCATGAACAGACAATTTACAAAAGAAGACATACATGTGGCCAACAAGCGTATGAAAAATAGCTAAACATCACTGATCATTTAGAGAAACACAAATGAAAACCACAATGAGATACCTTCTCACACCAGTCAGAATGGTTATTATTAAAAAATAAACAAATAAAATACAGATGCTGATGAGTTTGTGGAGAAAAGGGAACACTTATACACTGTTGGTGGGAGTGTAAATTAGTTCAACCATTGTGGACAGTGATTCCTCAAAGAGCTAAAAGCAGAACTACTATTCAACCCAGTAACCCCATTACTGGGTATGTACCCAGAGGAATATAAATCATTCTATCATAAAGACACATGCATGTGAATGCTCATTGCAACACTATTCACAATATTAAAGACATGTAATCAACCTAAATGCCCATAAATGACAGATTGGATAAAGAAAATTTGTTACATATACACCATGGAATACTATGCAGCCACTAAGAAGTATGAGATCATGTCTTTTGCAAGAACATGGATGGAGCTAGAGGCTATTATCTTTAGCAAACCAACACATAAACAGAAAACCAATAATGCATGCTCTCACTTATAACTGGGAGCTAAATGATGAGAACTTATAAACACAAGGAAACAGACACTGGGTCTGCTTGAGGGTGGGAGAAGGGAGAGGAGCAGAAAAGATAACTATTGGGCACTGGGCTTAATATTTGGATGGTGAAATAATCTGTACAACAAATCCCGGTGACACAAGTTTACCTGTGTAAAACACCTTCACATTTACCCCCAAACCTAAAATAAAAGTTTAAAAAATGAAAGTATATGGCCCCTGGGGAGTCACAAAAATCTCAATAAAGGTTCAATATACTTCATAGGTAGAGAAAGAGGATGTTGAGTATTAAAGAGATACTGACAACAAGGTACCCCAAGGAATTTGGGGAAATCATTTATATGTGGAGGACTTTCTGAGGAGGCCTTCAAATACCAAATCTGGGTTTATTTCTTAGTAGTAACCCATAAATCACTTTAGCAGCTACAATTATTTATCCTCCACTCAACAAAATGTCATGTTAGGCTTCTTAATCCTGTCTCTATGCTGTTATCACTCCTAAGCAGGTTTAGGAGTTGCCTGCAGAATAGACGAATGAAACATGTCCCTCACGTAGTCTACATCTCAAATTAAACAGTGAAGTGTTGCTATAGATAGAGATGTTGCCATAGAAATGTATAGTTAGAAAATGTGCTTCTTGACAGTAATAACACTAGCTGCTTTTTATTTAAGTGTGTTCTAATATGAAAGTAATAAGGCTTCTTTCAAATAATTCTTTTAAACCTCTCATCAGGTCCTTTCCAGCTATGGCATACCTTTGGAGTTATTAAAACTTGAGCTTTACTTGTCAAACTCAGACAGGTATTGAATCTTCTTAAAAGGGACTTGAAGCATCATGTAAAGGCAGCAGTGCCATCAGAGATCTGGTGTTTAAAAGTGAACCTGTCATGAATGCTAAGTATGGCTCAAATAAAATCATTCTCTGCTCATGTCAAACCAGGGCTCAGATAACAAGAATGCTTAACTGTGTTCAAGGGGCTTAATGTTTTGTCAGTCATTTATCTTCACATTAAAAATATACTGTCAAGCAGAGGTAAACTTCTACTAAAATGCACTACAAGCCTTCAAAGGAAAAGTTCCCCCATTACCCAACCATAAGTTATCCACAGGGAACGAAGAGATTGTTTTCTTTCTGCCTTTTAACTAATGGAAACTGCAGTATCCAGAAATATTCTTCGGTATTAGTACATATCAAAGAGATTTGTTTTTCCAAGAGGAGTTTTCAAGGGATGTACTTATAAATTATTAGTAATATTTAATAATTAGAAGCAATAAGTACAGTGAACTTGAATTTATTGGGAATGTGTGTAACCAAGAAACTTAAGAAACTGGTGTTTAAAATCAATTTTTTTGAGACAGAGTCTCACTCTGTCACCAGGCTGGAGTGCAGTGGTATGATCTCAGCTCACTGCAACCTCCGCCTCCCGGGTTCAAGTGATTCTCCTGCCTCAGCCTCCTGAGTAGCTGGGACTACAGGTGTGCCGCACCATGCTCAGCTAATTGTTGTATTTTTAGTAGAGAAGGGTTTTCACCAAGTTGGCTGGGATGGTCTCGATCTCTTGACCTTGTGATCCACCCACCTCAGCCTCCCAAAGTGCTGGGATTACAGGCATGATAGATCATTTTTAATGGCCTGAAAAAAAGCTAACTTGTCACTTCAAGAATTTTTGAGAAAATTGGACTACAGATAAGATTGAAGTAAAGTCTGGAATGTGTCTATTTTTTAATACAAAGTTAGAAATAATCAAGCACAAATGCTGCTGCTGATGTCACAGGTGGCAAACAGCAGACACAGAGGCTACCACGGACTGATAAAGTAGGTAACAATGTTTCACAATTGTGTAATTGTGTAACAATTTGAGTTTGAATGTGTCCCTCAAAAGTTCATGTGTTGAAAATTTAATCCCCAATGCAACAATGTCAGGAGATGGGGCCTAATAAGATGTGATCAGTTAATTTGGGCAGAGCCCTCATGAATGGATTAACATCATTATTGCAGAACTGGTTTATTTACAATCAGAGTATGTTGTTATAAAGCAAGTCTGGCCCCAGTGCCTTACTCTGTTTCTTGCACTTGCTTCTGCTTTCCAACTTCCATCGTGGAATGACCTTCACAAGATGTCAGTGCCATGCTCTTGGACTTCCCAACCTCTGGAACCATAAGCCCAGTCATTTTCTATTCTTTATAAATTATGCTGTGGTATTCTGTCATAACAGCAGAAAACAGACTAAAATACAAGAGGAAGGGAAAGGCATGTAAATTTACTCTTTGGCATATAATTTATGCTTGTATAGGCAGTGTAACTGGGAAGGTAAGAGATACACATAATTGTAAATCTAATCAGAGCTTTCAAAGAGTAAGAACAAGCTCAGGAGGTGCTGTGAGTAGTAGAATTATCATTCCACGGATCTCAGAAAATTGTATTGGGCATGTTGATCTCATACATGTACAGTAGCTGGCACTGATAGGTCTTCAATGCATTGGATAAATGACTTTTGAGCCTTCTCTGAAGGTGATACTGGGTCTCTGCAGTTGACCTAGGAATAAAACTGATAGAAAAGGGTTATATGAACTTTAGTCTCAGCCTGACTCTGGTTTAAACCCTGGTTCTGCATTTTAACCATGTAAACTCTATACCCTTCAGTAACTCTATACCCTTCAGTAAGTCACTTGACTTAATTAACATTAGTTTCCTTAGGTGTAAAATGAGGCTAATAACAAGATGAGCTATAAAGTGCAGCTGAGAGAATTAATTAGGATAGGGCATAACAAACACTTGGCAAAAAGTGTTTCAAAAATAGAACGCTCTCAAACAATGGTAGCTAAAAATGTACTGGTGATGTAACTCAAATGACATTTTTAAATTTCTTAAATTGAAATTATTTTAGACTTATGGAAGACTGACAAAAAATAGTACACAGATGTTCCCACATACCAAGGGTTTGCAAGATTTTTTTCTGTAAAGGGGTCAGATAGTAAATATTTTAGGCTTTGCAGGCCAGATGGCCTCAGTTGCAATTACTCGACTCTGACATTGTAGTGTGAAAGCAGTTATAGATAATATGTAGCACAGGCACAGCTCTGTTCTACTAAAACTGTACAACAACCCGTGATGGGCTAAATTTGGCCCATGGGTTATAGTTTGCCAATCCTTACTCTAAACTGTAAGCTTTATTCAGATATTACCAATTTTGGCACTGATGTATTTTTTTTTCTGTTCCAGAATTCAGTTCAGCTTACTGTATAGTCATATCTCTTTGGTCTCCTTCAATCTGTAATGGTTTTTTAGTTTTTTCTTATCTTTCATGAACTTCATACTTGAGAAGAGTACTGACCAGACATTCTGTAGAATATCCCTCAATTTAGCTTTGACTTATGTTGTTGGATGATTATATGGAGGTTATGAATTTTTTGAAAGACTATTAAAGAGATGATATTTATTCCTTATAGCATCATATCTGGTGTGCATAATTTCAGCATGACTTATTCTGGTGATATTAACTATCTATCATCATTTGGTTAAGGTAGTATTTGACATTTTTTCCAGTGTAGAAATTATTTTTTCCTTCTAAACTCTAGTTGATAAAAGCAAATCTCTAACTCCAGTGCCCTCAAGGAGAGGGGAACTAAGCTCCACCTCCTGGTAGGAAAACTATCAAAGAATTTGTGCTAAAACATCACAGTAATCAATAAATATTTATGTGGAGAAACTGTGAGGCTCTGCCAACATCCTGTTACTACTTAATATTTTGTCCACTGATTTTAGCAAGCATCAGTCTCTTGTCTATAATAATTACTACAGCAATGTACTAGTAATTATTTTCTATTTCCTTCATTTCTTCTACATTTATTACTTTGAATTCTTCTGTAAAAAATGTTTGTCATTTGTCTCTGTTTATTTACTTATGTATTCATTCATTTATTCAATCATTATTTATACCAGTGTGCACCTTTAGATATTTATTTTATTCTTTGTTTTACAATCCCATACTAATGTTATTTATTTTGTTGATTAAATTTTGCATCTTTGGCTGCTGGGAGCTCTTTCAGGAGAGCTCCGGTGTATTTTGGCATACTCTCATCTTTCTATTACTTCTTTTTAATTTGTTTTGATTTAAACACTTCCTAACTTTCTGGAATTAGAAAGCACCCAAGGCTCATATTTATTTTTCTGTCCCAAATCTTGAATCAGCTATTCCCTCAAGGAACCCTTGTTCATTTTATTGGAGAATAACATTCACAGACCAAGATCTGGGTGTTCCTTGCTCCTGTTGCTTCTGGGGTTTCATACTTTCAGGCCGTCTTAGCAAAGAGAGCTAGGACATTTAAATATGTATATTTACCTATTTACATACACATATATCTATAATTTAGGATTGCCAAGTAAAATATAGGACTGCTAGTTAAATGTGAATTTCAAATAAGCAATGAATTTTTTTTTTTTTTTTTTTTTAGTATATGTATGCCCAAAATATTGCATGGGGCATGCTTATACTAAAAATTTATCTCTTAGCCAGGCACGGTGGCTCACGCCTGTAATCCCAGCACTTTGGGAGGCCGAGGCGGGTGGATCACGAGGTCAGGAGATTGAGACGATCCTGGCTAACACGGTGCAACCCCGTCTCTACTAAAAACACAAAAAATTAGCCTGGCGCGGTGGCAGGCGCCTGTAGTGCCAGCCATTCGGGAGGCTGGAGGCTGAGGCAGGAGAATGGCCTGAACCTGGGAGGCAGAGCTTGCAGTAAGCCGAGATCCCGCCCCAGCACTCCAGCATGGGCTGACAGAGCGAGACTCCGTCTCAAAAAAAAAAAAAAAATTACCTTTTGTTTATCTGAAATTCACATTTACCTGGTTGTCCTGTATTTTTAGTTGCTAAATCTAGCCACTATAGTATTTATTTCCGTTTATACCTCTTTGAATGTATATTAAAAGAAACAGGAATTCGTATTGATATTACCAATTCTAATCTGGCACCACAAGTTTTATTCTAGCCTCCCCTGCCTTGCTTATTCTTAATTTCTTTCTTTGACAGTGAGAAACCTGGCTGTTATCATACACAGTATATTTACTTATGTGTTCAATCCTAGTTTACATTCATAAAGTAGTTTAAGGGTAACAAAAACATACCCTTATGAAAAACAAATTGATTTACTAGAATACAGATTTTTGTGCACAATTTTAAATTTTTGGCTTTATAGTATTTAGATGAAACAAAAAAATTTAAGTAAGTTATTTTCTCCCCATCACCTTCAGTGAGGATATATTATATGTTATATTATATAGTTAGGATTTATATTTTCAAGTCTGCATTTTATTCTAGACTTCCCCAAATCTTGGTTAATTTTAAAATTTACATATAATGAAAGTTATTCTTTGTCATTTACTGTTAAAGCACCCTTAGTTGTTTAATATTCTATGGCTTTTGACGAATAAATGGAATCTTGTAACCATTCCCACAGTACTCTACAAAACAGATCAACCACCCTAAAAATTCTTTTACGCAACTCCTTTGTGTCAACCCTTACTATCATCTTCAATCCCTGGCAATCACCTCTATGGTTTAACAGAATACCTTATAAATAAAATCATATATTATGTGGTCTTTTGAGTCCATTTTCTTTCATTAGGCAAAAGGCATTTAAGAGTCATTCATTCTCACTGTTGCGTGAATCACTGGCTCATTCCTTTTTATTGTGAGTAATATTTCCTTGGATGGATGTGCTACAGTTTTATCTGCTTACCTGTAGAAAAATACCTGGATTGTTTCCAAATTTTGGAGACTATAAATATTTACAGAAAGTTTTTTGTATGAACATGTTTTCAATATTCTTGGGTAAAGATCTATACATAAAATCACCAGGTTCTCTGCTAGCTGTGTGTTTAACTCCGTAAGATACTTTGTTTTCCAAAGTGATTGCACTATTTTCCATTTCCACCAGCAATGAAGAGTTCTTACTGCTTCGTGCTCTCATCAGCACTTGATATCGTCAGCTTTTTTGATGTTACTCATTCTAATAGGTAGTGTTATTACATTGTGGTTTTCGTTTTCATTTCCCTAATAAATAGTGATATTGAGCACCTTCCTGTATGCTTATTTGCCATTTGTATATCTTCTTTACTGAAGCGTCTATTAAAATTCTTTCCCCATTTGTTTTATTTTTCTTATGAAATTTTAATAATTCCTTATGTATTATGGAAATAAGCCATTTATTAGACATATGGTTTGTAAATATTTCCTTTCGGTCTGTGGTTTGTCAATTCATTTTCTTAACAACATTTCAAGAGCAAAATTTTAATTTTAATAAAGAATAACACATCAATTTTTCTGTTATGGTTCATAATACAGTTTGGCTGTGTCCCCACCAAAATCTCATCTTGAATTGTAGCTCCCATAATTCCCATGCATTGTAGGAGGGACCTGACGGGAGATAGTTGAATCATGGGGGCAGTTCCCTCATACTGTACTCGTGGTAGTGAGTGTCACAAGATCTGATGGTTTTATAAGAGGTTACCTATTTCACTTGGCTCTCAATCTATCTTGCCTACCACCGTGTAAGATGTGCCTTTCACCTTCCATGATGATTGTGAGGCCTCCTCAGCAACATGGGATTGTGAGTCCATTAAACCTCTTTTTCTTTATAAATTACCCAGTCACGGGTGTGTCTTTATCAGCAGCGTGAAAACGTACTAATCCAGTAAATTGGTACAAGTAGAGTGGGGCACGGCTGAAAAGATACCCAAAATGGTCAAAGCAATTTGGAACTGGGTAACAGGCAGAGGTTGGAACAGTGTGGAGGGCTCAGAAGAAGACAGAAAAATGTGGAAAAGTTTGGAACTTCGTAGAGACTTGTTGAATGGCTTTGACCAAAAGGCTAATAGCGATATGGACAATAACGTCCAGGCTGGCGAGGTCTCAGATGGAGATGAGGAACTTATTGGGAACTGGAGTAAAGATAACCCTGGGTAGGTTTTAGCAAAGAGACTGGTGGCATTTTGCCCCTGCCCTAGAGATTTGTGGAACTTTGAGCTTCAGAGAGATATTTAGGGTATCTGGCAGAAGAAATTTCTAAGCAGCAAAGCATTCAAGAGATGACTTGGGTGCTATCAAAAGCATTCAGTTTTAAAAGGGAAACAGAGCACAAAAGTTCAGAAAATCTGCAGCCTGACGATGGGATAGAAAAGAAAAACCCACTTTCTGAGGAGAAATTCAAGCCAGCTGCAGAAATTTGCATAAGTAATGAGGAGCCAAATATTAATCACTAACACAATGGGGAAAATATCTTCAGGGCATATCAGAGCCCCTCCCATCACAGTCCTGGAGGCCTAAGAAAAAAATAATTTTGTGGGAAGGGCCTAGGACTCCTCTCCTGGGTGCAGCCTAGGTAGTAGGTGCCTTGAGTCCCAGCTACTGTAGCCATAGCAAAAAAACGGGCCACAGTACAGCTCAGGCCATGGCTTCAGAGTGTGCAAACCCCAAGCCTTGGCAGCTCCCAAGTGGTGTTGAGCCTGCAGGTGCACAGAAGCCAAGAATTGAGGTTTGAGAACCTCTGCCTAGATATCAGAGTATGTATAGAAACACCTGGATGTCCAGGTAGACATTTGCTGCAGGGGGCAGGGCCCTCATGAAGAACTTCTGTTAAAGCAGTGTGGAAGGGAAATGTGGGGTCAGAGCCACCACACTGAGTCCCCACTGTGGCACTGCCTAATGAAGCTGTGAGGAGAAGGCCACAGTCCTCCAGATCCCAGAATGGTAGACAAACCAACAGCTTGCACCATGCACCTGGAAAGCCACAGACACTTAACACCAGCTTGTGAAAGCAGCCGGGAGGGAGGCTGTACTCTGAAAAACCACAAGGATGCAACTGCCCAATACTATGGGAACCAATTTCTTGCATCATCATGATTTGGATGTGAGACATGGAGTCAAAGAAGATCATTTTGGAGCTTTAAGATTTGACTGCCCTGCTGGATTTCTGACTCATATGGGGACTATAGCTCCTTCATTTTGGCTAATTTCTCCATTTGGAATGGTTGTCTTTACCCAACACCTGTACCCTATTATATCTAGGAAATAACTAGCTTGCTTTTGATTCTACAGGCTCATAGGCAGAAGAGACTTTTCTTGTCTCAGATGAGATGTTGGACAGTGGACTTTTGAGTTAATGCTGAAATGAGTTAAGACTTTGGGGGACTGTTGGGAAGACATGATTGGTTTTTAAATGTGAGAATGTGAGATTTGGGAGGGGCCAGGTATGGAATGATATGGTTTGACTGTATCTCCACCCAAATCTCATCTTGAACTGTATCTCCTATAACTCTCACATGTTCTGGGAGGGATTCAGTGAGGGATAATTGAATCATGGGGGTGGTTTCCCCCGTACTTGTTCTCATGGTAGTGAATGAATACTACAAGATCTGATGGTTTTATAAGAGGTTTCCCCGTTTGCTTGTCTCTCACTCTCTCTTGCCTGCCACCACATAAGATGTGTCTTTTACCTTCTGCCGTGATTGTGAGGCCTCCTCAGTCACGTGGGACCGTGAGTCCATTAAATCTCTTTTTCTTTTTAAATTACCTAGTCTCAGGTATGTCTTTATCAGCAACATGAAAATGGACTAATATAGTTCATATTTTTGGTATCGTATCCAAACACTCATTGCCAAACCCAAGTTTATGCAGATTAGCTCCCATATTCTATAAGCTTTCTAATTTTAGTTACTGTTTGTATAAGATATTAAGTATGTGTTGAAGTTTTTGTTGTTATTGTTGTTTTGCATGTGACTTTTCTAATGTTCCATTCTCATTGGTTGAGAAGACTACCATTTCTCTATTTGGTTTCCTTTGTATCTTTGTCAAAACCAGTTGACTAACATAGTGGTCAGTATTTGTGTGGGCCAACTTCTGTACTCTCAATCAGGTTTCATTGATACATATCTTTGTTTTCACCAATACAATACTGAATTGTTACTGTTGCTTTACAGTAAGTGTTGAATCAGATAGTATATCTTCTGAATTAATCCTCCTTTTTCAATATTGGTTTAGCTCTTCTAATTCCTTTGACTTTCCACATACATTTCAGAATTAGCTTATTGATAGCTTTTAAAAAGTTTCTGGAGTTTTAATTGGAATTGCATTAAATCTATAGATCAAATTGGGAATAATTGGTGTCTTAACATTGAGTCTTCTAATCCTTGAACACATGGCATATTTCTTCATTTATTTAGATATTCTTCTATTTCTTTCACCAGGGTTTTGCAGTATTTAGCATTGAAAACCTGCACATGTTTGTTTGATTTATACCTAATAAACATCTTATTTTTGAGCAATTTTAAGTTATATTTTTAAATTTCAAATTGCAGTTGTTCATTGTTGGTAGAAATATAATTGGCTTTTGAATATTGATCATATATCTTGCAAACTTGCCAGTCAGATCTATTTCTGTGAATGTTTCATGTGCTCTAGAACAATGTGTATTCTGTTGTTGAATGGAGTGTTCTATAAATGCCAATTAGGTAAATTTTGTTGATAATGTTGTTTGGGTATTCTATATCCTTACCGATTTTGCCCCAACTTGTTTCATCAATTCCTGATATATGAGTGTTGAAGTCTACAGCTATAATTCTGTATTTTTTTATTTCTCCATTTTCATCTGTCAGCTCCTGCTTGATGTATTTTGAAATTTTGTTTTTAGGTGCATACTTATTTAAGATTGTTATGGCTTTCTGGAGTCTTGAAGCCTTATCATTATTTAATGTCCCTCTTTATCTCTTAGTATTATTTGTCCTAAAGTCAACTTTGTATAAAATTAATGTAGTTCCTCCAACTTTTTTTTTGGTTAGTGTTTCCTTGAAACGTTTTTAAAAATTCTTTAATATTTTAATTTTTAACATGTTTTTGTTTTATAATTAAAATTAATTTTTTACAGAGAGCATACAAATGCACCTGGATTTTTATATAATCTGAAAATCGGCCTTTTAATTGATGTGTTTAAACCAGGAATTGACACATAATGTTTATGGGCCAAATTCAGCCCAATGCTCTTTTTTTGGCATGGCACACAAGTTAAACATAGGTGTCGTATTTCTAAGAATTGAGGACGGGCACAGCGACTCACACCTGTAATCCCAGCACTTTGGGAGGCTGAGGAGGGAAGATCACTTCAGGTCAGGAGTTTGAGAGCAGCCTGACCAGCCTATCTCTACTAAAAATTTAAAAAATAAATTTAAACAGGCATGGTTGTAGGCACCCGGAATCCTAGCCACTTAGGAGGCTGAGGCAGAAGAACTGCCTGAACCCAGGAGGTGGAGGTTGCAGTGAGCAGAGATCACATCATTGCATTCCAGTCTGGGCAACAGAGTGAGATTCTCAAAAAAAAAAAAAATTATAAAACCTCAGTAATTAAATAATATTTTGTGATGTATAAAAATTACATAAAATTTAAATTTTAGGGAATTTAAATTTTAAATTATATGAAATTTGAATAAAGTTATTTGCAGCACAGTCAAGATCATTCATTTATATTTTGTCCACAGCTGTTTCTCACTACAGGTTTGCCACTGTTGAGTAGTTGTGACAGAAATTATGGTCAGTAAAGTCTAAAATATTTACCTTCTGGCTCTTTACCAAAAAGTGTTTACCAATTCCTGGCTTATAGAATTCAAATTCAAAGTACATTGAATTAGAATCTCTTGTTTTGCTACCTGTTCTATTTGCTTTTTTTTTCCTTCTGCTTTCTCTCAGTCTATCTGAGCCTGTGATTCCATTTTCTCCTCTGTATTCATTTATTATTTATTCCTTTTTTAAACGTGTTTTAGTGGTTGCATTATGGTTTGCAATATACATCTTAGAATAATCTGACTACTTTCAAGTTCTATTACATTATTCCACATATAGTAGTAGAACCTTATAATAATTCTTCCCTCTCATCCTTTGTGCTATTGTGATCATGTATTTTACTCTTACATATATAGAAATGCACCATATGTTGACATATTTTTTCTTTATTATATATTTGAGAAATTAAAAACAAGAAAATGGAAATTTATTTTACCTTCATTTATTCCATCTCCTGTGCTATTCAGTTCTTTGTATATATCCAAGTTTCTGAGAGTATGCTATAACTCTTACACTTGTTTCTCGTTAATAGTATGTCTTTTTTTTTCTCTGTCCATCTTCAACATTTATCTTCATCTTTTTTAAAGCATTTTTAATATGATAATATATCCTTATTGGTGTTCTCTAAATTTCTTGCATATACTATTTGATGTCTGTCATTAATTTTAAAATCCATAGTCATTGCTCTAAATATTTTTTCTGCCTCTTTTATTCTCTTCTCTCTAAAATTCTGATTGCGTGTATATTGGGCAATTTGACATTTTTCCACAAGTCTATTCTGTTTGTTTTGTTCATTTGTTAACTATTTGTACTTCTAATTTGGTAGTTTCTATTGTACTATCTTTGGGTTCACTGAATTGTCGGCTGTGTCAAGTCTGTTGATGAGTACATCAAAACATGCTTCATTTCTGTTACTATTTTTTACTTCTAGCATTTCATTTTATTCTTCATTACAGTTTCTATCTCTAGTGATGAAATTACCATCTTGTCTTGTATGTTGCACATTGTTTTCAACGCATCAGGGTTAATCAACCTTGACAGTGTGAACATTTGGGGTCACACAATTTTTTTATTATGGGGGGCTATATTACAGAATATTTAGCAGGATCCCTGGTCACATTTGTTAGATGCTGATAAGAACAAATCCCTACACTTGTGACAACCAAATACAGACAACCAAATATCTACTAAGCAGCAAAACTTTCTCCAGTTAACAACCACTGCATTAGAACTTTTAGCATACTATTAAATAAGTTTCTGCTCTGGTCATTAACACATTCTGTGTCATATCTGAATGTGGTTCTGATGAGCACTTTCTCCCTTCAGAGTGTTTTTTTTTGTTGTTTCTGGCTTTGCTATATACTGCATAGTTTTTGTTGACATCATACATATGTCTAGCACAGTTAATATTGTAGTAAATATATTTATGCTTAGAGATAAGCATACCTTTTCTTCTGGTGAGTTTTTAGTGAGGGGTTTTCTTAGCCTAGTTAGTAGAAAGCCTATATTTGAGGTGTGCTGCTATAGTTATGCACACATATTATAGGTTTCAAATTCCTCTACCACATGCCTTGTGCTTAGGTTGTGGGTAGTTTGCCAGAGGGTGTTTCTCAAATCTGCTCCCTGCTTGGCTTTGGGTCTCCTTTTTGCAATGCTCCCTAGAAAGGATCTGTCCTACATTCATTCCACCATTTGTTTTTTAAAACTATTCTTGTTAGCCTGGAGAAGGAGGATCTGGGAAGAGGGGCATTCTCTGATGTTCTGATTAAACCTCATTCTTAAGCAGGCTCCAGGCTGAATTTATGTGTTATGTCTTCCACAGTTGTTTCTGCTCTTTCTTCAGCTCTAATGTTGGGTCTAGCATGTATTCCTGCCCCTCCCCAGAGGCACAGCTAGCCCCTAGCTGCAAAGGATTTCCACCAACAATCTAAGGCAATAGTTTTTGTTGCTCTCTCTATGCATATTAACACTTTTGTTGCACAGCAGAAATAGATTTGGGTAGTGTTTTGACAACGACTACTGTTCACCTTTCCCAGCCAGAACCAGAATAAATATTTCTCAGTATTCTCAATAATCTTCCCTATGGGCATTTTCTGGCTTTCATGGAGAAGAGGCCTGTAAGATAATACAAACCCCCTTGGTCTAGGACCTCCTCAAGGCTTCATACTCTCCTAGCCTAGTCCATTTTCACACTGCTGATAAAGACATATCTGAGACTGGGAAGAAGAAGAGGTTTAATTACATGTACAATTTCACATGGCTGTGAAAGCTTCAGTGTCATGACAGGGCTGAAAGGTACTTATTATATAGTGGTGGCAAAAGAAAATTAGAAGGATGAAAAAGTGGAAACCTGTGATAAAACAGATCTCAAGAGATTTATTCACTACCATGAGAACAGTAAGGAAAAAACTGCCTCCATGATTCAAATTAACTCCCACCAGGTCCCTCCCACAACACATGGGAATTACGGGAGTACAATTCAAGATGAGATTTGGGTGGGGACATGGAGCTAAACCATATCATTCTGCCCCTGGCCCCTCCAAATCTTATATCCTCACATTTAAAAAACAATCACACCTTCCCAAGAGTCCTCCAAAGTCTTAACTCATTTCAACATTAACCCAAAAGTCCACAGTCCAAAGTCTCATCTGAGACAAGGCAAGTCCCTTCCACTTATGAGCCTGTAAAATCAAAAGCATCTAGTTACTTCCTAGATACAATAGGCGTACAAGTATTGGGTAAATACAGCTATTCCAAATGGGAGAAATTGTCCAAAACAAAGGGGTTACAGGGCCCATGCAAGTCCAAAATCCAACGAGACAGTCAAATGTTAAAGCTTCAAAATGATCTCCTTTGACTCGAGGTCTCACATCCAGGTCATATTGATGCAAGAAGTGGGTTCTCATGGTCTAGAGCAGCTCTGCCCCTGTGGCTTTGCAGGGTACAGCCTCCTTCCCAGTTGTTTTCATGAGCTGGTATTGAGTGTCTGCAGCTTTTCCAGCTGAACGGTGAAAGTCATCAGTGGATCTAGTATTCTGGTTTCTAGAGGATGGTGGCCCTCTTCTCATAGCTCCACTAGGCAGTGCCCTGGTAGGGACTCTGTGTGGGGGCTCCAACCCCACATTTTCTTTCTGCACTGCCCTAGTAGAGGTTCTCTATGAGTGCCCCACTCCTGCAGAAAACTTCCACCTAGGCCTTCAGGCATTTCCACACATCTTTTGAAATCTGGGCAAAGGTTTCCAAACCCCAATTCTTGACTTCTATGCACCCACAGGCTCAACACCACATGGAAGCTGCCAAGATCTGGGGCTTGTACCTTCTGAGGCCACAACCTGAGCTGTATGTTGGCCCCTTTTAGCCACTGCTGGAGCAGCTAGGATGCAGGGCACCAAGTCCCTAGGCTGCACACAGCATGGGGACCCTGGTCCTGGCCCACAAAACCATTTTTCTCTCCTGGGTCTCCAAACTTGTAATGAGAGGGACTGCTGCTAAGACTTCTGACTTGCCCTGGAGACATTTTCCCATTGTCTTGGGGATTAACATTCGGCTTCTCATTATTTATGCAATTTTTCGTAGTGAGCTTGAATTGCTCCCTAGAAAATGTTCTTTTTCTATCACATTGTCAGGCTGCAAATTTGCTGAACTTGTATGCTCTGCTTCCCTTATAAAACTGAATGCCTTTAACAGCACCCAAATCACCTCTTGAATGTTTTTCTGCTTAGAAATGTCTTCCGTCAGACACCCTAAATCATCTCTCCCAAGTTCAAAGTTCCAAAAATCTCTAGGGTAGGGGCAAAATGCCACCAGTCTCTTTGCTAAATAACAAGAGTCATCTTTACTCCAGTTCTCAACAAGTTCCTCATCTCCATCTGAGACCACCTCAGCCTTGATCTTATTGTCCATATTGCTATCAGGCTTTTGGTCAAAGCCATTCAACAAGTCTCTAGGAAGTCCCAAACTTTTCCACATTTTTCTGTCTTTTTTTTTTTTTAGCCCTCCAAATTGTTCCAACCTCTGCCTGTTACCCAGTTCCAAAGTTGCTTCCACATTTTCGGGTATCTTTTCAGCAATGTCCCACTCTACTGGTACCAATATGCTGTATTAATCCATTTTCACACTGCTGATAAAGACATATCTGAGACTGGGAAGGAAAAGAGGTTTAATTGGACTTACAGTTCCACATGGATGGGGAGGCCTCAGAATCATGGCGGGAGGCAAAAGGCACTTATTATTTGGTGGCAGTAAGAGAAAATGAGAAAGACGCAAAAGTGGAAATCCCTGATAAAACCATCAGATCTCGTGAGACTTATTCACTATCACAAGTGTGGGGAAAACTATCCCCATGATTCAAATTATCTCCCACTAGGTCCCTCCCACAACATATAAGAATTATGGGAATATGATTCAAGATGAGATTTGGGTGGGGACACAGAGCCAAACCATATCATAACCTATACTCGGCTTTTAGCAATTTCTTTTAAAAAAAATAGCTACATGTTCTTACTGGCTTATATTGTGTCTAGGCTCAAGCATGCAAATTCCAGGGTCCTGTCTTTCCCCACTTTTGCATTAGTTCTTTTCTCTGCAACTGCAGTTCTCTGATGAGTTCAATAAAATTCCTTAATTCGCAGTTTGTACAGATTTTTTCTTGTAGTAAGTGTGGAAACAATGTCCATTCCAGCTCTCTACATCTTTGAGCTCTCAGCTGACATTTGAAAATATCCTTTAAATATACTTGAGAATATTGCTAAGATTAGACTGTCTTTACTCAGCCCAAAAAGTATTATGATTTGCAGTGATGCCATAGATATGGAAATAGGTGAGTCCTTATGTTACCGAAGTATAGATTAGAAATCACTATAATATCAGAGCATAGGGTGATTTTAAAAAATCATTCAAAATCTAATTACAAATACTACAACAGTTGTTTTGCAAATGTTAATGGCTCAGCTGTTCAAATGCTAAAACATACTTTATTTAAATAAAGGTCAACAACACAAGGAATGAATTTCATTAGGCTTTTATCAACAGTTCTATAAGAAAGAAAAACTACAGCATGGCATTTACAAGTCGTGTCTCTACACAAATTGACAAGAAGAAAAATTCAGAGTGTGGGCATGACACTTGGGAAAAAAATGTCTAAGAAACTCCAACATTGTTTGAGGAGAGTTCAAAAAGTAACCTCCAAACTACCCTTCAAGGTACAGCCAGAGAAGAATCCCACTCTAATTGTCACTTTTACAGAAAGTCTGGATGCACTTATGTTTATCAGGTGATCCCAATAGTAGTTTGTATCTCAACTTTGTATAAGCCAATGAATAACAGTATAAAAATGTTTACAGATAGAATATGCTACACAAGCTTAACAGAAAAATAGTGGTTATATATAAACATAAAAGTCTCCAAAGGAGCAGGGATATTGTTAATTTGTACACTGAGCATTTGTATGGATACGGACTTGCAAGTTTGGGCCAGGAACTAAAGATAAATGTTACCCTACATAACAGTGATAGAGGAATGAGGAAAAAACAAGATGAAGGTCAAGAGGAGAGTAAGCAAGCTGGCAGTAGGCCAGTGTGCTATCAGGGTAGGACATAAACCAGGTAGAACACCTGGTCTCCAGGTGGGACATAAACCATGTGATTTTAAGTTATTGCGATGTCAGCAAGAGGATCCCTTAGTAAATAAAGCTTGAGTAAAAAACTGCTGCATGTAATTTCCTTTTACCCATGGTGCTTTGGAGTGTTACAATCCCAAAGCAGAAGCTGTTTTTACCCTTAGATCAACCCCAGGGAAAGGATAAAGGACTTTTTCTAGAAGCAGGAATCAGTCAAAAGGGACTTGGGAATGAAAGACCCTTTACCTCTTCCCACCCCCATGCTCTCCCATAGAACTCAGCAAAGTCTTGAAAGAGCTATTAGATCTTCACACTTCCTGAAATGAGACAACCTCCACACCTCCCGTGTTTGCCAGCAGCAGTCTACTTATGTGTCTGATTATTTTTTAACTTAATTTTTTAGTTATAACTGACACACAATAATTGCATGTATTTATGAGGTACAATGTGATATTTCAATACATGTATACATAGCATAATGATCAAATTAAGTTAATTACCATATTCATCACTTTCCAACAATTATTATTTCTTTGTGGTTCAACATTTAAGATCTTTTGGCCATTTTGAAATATGCATTACATTGTTATTTGCTATAGTCACCCTACTGTGTCATAGAACACCAAACCTTTTTCTTCCTGATTATAACTTTGTACTCACTAACTAACTTCGGCTCCTCTACCACCACCTTCCCCAGCCTCTGGTAACAACTCTGCTACTATTTCTATAAAATCAACTTTTTAAGATTCTACATATGAGTGAGAACAAGTGGTATTTTTCTTTTCATGCCTGGTTTATTCCACTTAATGCCCTCAGGTTTCATCCATGTTGCCACAAATGACAGGATTTCATTCTGCTTTATGGCTGAATTTTATTCCACTGTGTATATATACATACCACATTTTCTTTAGTTGTTCATCTGCTGATAAGCATTAGGTTGATTCCATATCTTGTCTTGTGAAGAGTGCTGCAATAAACATGCACATGTCTCTTTGACATACTGATTTCATTTCTTTGGGGTATATATCCAGTAATGGGATTGATGGATCATATTGTAGTTCTATTTTTAATTTTTTGAGAAATCACCATACCTTTTTCCATAAAGGCTGTACTAATTTACATTCCCACCAACAGTATGTCAAAGTTCCCTTTTCTCTGCATACTCACCAGTATTCTTCTGTGTCTTTTCTATAGCAGCCATTCAAACGAGAGAAAGGTGATATCTCACTGTGGTTTCGATTTGCATTTCTCTGATGATTAGTGATGTCAAGCACTTTTTTACATATCTATGGGCCATTTGTATGCCTTTTTAAAGAAAGGTCATTCAGGTCTTTTGCCCATTTTTAATTGGATTATCTGTTTTCTTGCTATCAAGTTGTTTGAGTTCCTTACATATTCTGGGTTTTAACCCTTTGTCAGATGCTTAATTTGCAAACATTTCCTATTGTTCTATAGGTTTTCTCTTCATTTTAATGTTTGTTTCCTTTACTGTGCAGAAGACTTTGGTTTGATATATTTGCATTTGTCCAGTTTTGCTTTGGTTGCCTGTGCTTTTGAGATACTATTTTTAAAATCCTGGCCTAGTCTTCTTTGTAACACTAGAGTCTTATCACCTATTTATTCAGAGTATATCACTCATTTGAGAAGTTAGGAGATTGTATCTGGTGTTTGTGTTTATAACAGTGCAAGTGAAGAAAAGATCATGCTTATTCATCTATCCATGCACCTCCAAACACAGGAACCATAGGCCCCAGAGGAAACCTGGTGTTGCAGGCAGGACCTATGGAACAAGATATTTCTGGAAAAGTCATCATAGCAATCTACTCATGCTGGTTCCTGACATTGTTTATAGTACATTGTATTTGGTAAGGATCTCATTTTTTCCTGAAGATAGCCCAATGAGAAGTCCAGTACTCTTCTCAGGGAATTTATGCATTTTGATGCCAAAGCTAAAGTGCTAGTTACCAACCACAGCTGTATCTTCTTCACCTTATCACCACACCCAAGACTGCCTACCTACAATCACACAAAATTATCAGACCTAAATATTGAAGTCTTTCCAATGTTTCTATTAGTTACATAGAAAAAACATGAAAAAGTTCCTTGAGAAAGAAGGAATCCTTTTCCTTAAGCATCAAGTGATTAGCTATTTGCCTAAAAACCTAAAAATAAGGACCATAATATTATTCAATATTGAAAATATTTATGATTACTAACAGATAATTAATATTTTAAGTATTAAATTTTACATTTACTCTAATTGTAAACAAAGGAGAGGGCTGTGTTAAATGCCCTAGGAAAACATTAGAAAAAAGAACAGAATGTATTAAAAACTATATAACAGTATTTCAATATTCTCTCTCTGTGATTGATTCTCTGTAATTTTCATTTCATAAATTTTTCTTCAGTATCTTCCAGTTTCCTAAGTTGTATGAATTAAGTCTGTGAACTAAATAGGAAAATGTGATTGTTCTGTATTAAGCTCTTTGTGGTAGATATTGATATTCTCCTATAATTAGAAGGCTTTTTCCCCCCACACAGCTGAAGTATTCTATAATTTTAAAAAACAAAATGTTATTTTTAAAATAGCCAAGAAGCTATTGAATATATAGAGGCATATACTATCTTTGGTAAACCAAAAATTCATGAACTTGGAAGCAAGAGTATGTATTTTAAAAAATATCTTTTAAATAGGTCAACATTATTACTTTAGAAAGATGTCAAATATATTCATCTTACAAATGAGAACAACTTTCACCAAATAGACAAAATGCCTTTCCCCAAATCATGAAGAGAGTAGTGTGGCTGGAAATAGGGCTTAGGTCTCCTCTTCCTCAGTCCAGTATGACTGTAGGCTTATCACAGAAATATTAACTATTTAGTACAAAATGATTTGTAGTCTTGCATAAAGGTAGCTAACCTACTACAGGCCATTCTCCATTTGCTCATCTTAACAGGTGTCAGATTTAGAGGACAAAAACTAAACTTAGAGTTGAAATCCTGACTTATCCCACACAATTAAATTTCTTTCATCATCCATAGGAAAATGAGAAAAAAGAGAAAGAGAAAAAAAATATCATTCTGTTTTGGTCAAATGAGAAGGTGGGTTGAAGAGAAATAATTTCTATTTTTACAGCTGGCTCTGAATTTCCAAAAAGAAGGTATTTCTCTTGGCTTAGAAAATTCCTTGATAGAAATGTGAGGAGGGAAAGCACCAAGGCCTTAGGACCATGTTCTATATGGAAACACCAAGTGAAAAAATAGTAATATTGCTCTATATAGCCATTTAACAGAAATTTGAGGAAAGAGCTTGTGTATAAGAAATGTCAGTTCAAAACAATCAGATCTATAAAAGTAGAAAGGGAGAGCTTTGTTTCTTGTAAAAAAGTATAACCTGTAAGTTGGAAAACAGAACTTCTGGCAGAAATCGAAAGCAGGTGCTTCGGAGACAAAAGGGAGAGATATTGAGATGTATTCTTGAGATTGGCTATGCATACATATATAGTAGACTATAGAATAATCTTATGGATATTTATGAGGGAACCCTAATGCATGCATACTGAGTAAACATATATGTTACTTATGTCCCATGATCACTTGATCAATTTGGGGTGGAGATTTAATGTTAAAATAAGGTAAAACTTGCCTCTTTACATAAGAAGGCGAAACACAGGGCATGAAAGCATCTTGTGCACAGCCTCTGTGGACCAGTCAGAACCACTTTGAAGCTGATGGTCAGTTATCAGGATGGAATGCTTTTTAAGGCTGGTTGGTTGTCACGGGGAAAACACATTAAGTCATGGGAGGTTGGGCACTACAACAGGTAGTCTATTAAGGTCAAGGGAAAAATCTTCCAGACCTAGATTTTTAGGAACTGATTTATGTTTAATGTAGGAAAGTCTTGAGGGGGTTAATAAGGTAGGGGAGTGTTGAAGCCTGACCAACTTCTTGCCTTGCCGAAGCTCTAGAATCTAGTTTTTAACATTTTTCTGGGGTCTCTTTTGCCACAAAGAGTCAGATTAAATTCACTAGCAGATTTATTTTTATTTCATAGGAAGAAATGAGTCCAAATAACATAGTAAGATGTTGAACAATAAGAATAAAAGTGAAAAATGTTAATGATGGAGTGTCTAAAATCTTCTGGGAACAATAACATTTACTTTTAATTTCTCTTATGTGCTAACAATACCCTCATTATTGAGTCAGGGAAAAAATATTAAAATTAGAAAAAGTAACACCAAAATTTGTTACACACCTAAATGCCCGGGACACATGGTATCATTAGAAACGCAGTTATACGGTTTCTATTTCATGCCTGAAGCAGGGAAAGGAGAACAACCCCAGGAGGAGAGAATTGATAAGATAGAGAATTCAATGGAAGCAGAATCTTGGCACAAGAATTGGATAAATTACAGAATTCTAAAATGCAAGTCCACCTCCTACAAGCATTCCTGATACATTAAGGAAAATATTAGTCTCAACTTTTTTGTGATCAAAATTTAACTCAGTAGATATTTATTCTCAAAAGGTGTCACGACCGTAGTTGACATCTCAGTTATACTAGCACGAATCATGAGTGTAAAAATCCTAACACAAGGGAATGCTTGCCTTTCAATTTCATTATAACATCTGTATCATATTTGGCTCTTTTCAAAGTCAGAGATGACGCCCATCTCTAGGAAGGCTTACATTAGTTTATTTTGTGATATGCAGTAAAGCAAAACCATTAAGGAAAATTATTTCAATCACACCAAATACCAAATGGAAATACACTTTAGGATATTTAAAGAGTCAAATGTAAAATATTAAGATAGAGAAAACTGGCCGGGCGCGGTGGCTCAAGCCTGTAATCCCAGCACTTTGGGAGGCCGAGACGGGTGGATCACGAGGTCAGGAGATCGAGACCATCCTGGATAACACGGTGAAACCCCGTCTCTACTAAGAAATACAAAAAACTAGCCGGGCGAGGTGGCGGGCGCCTGTAGTCCCAGCTACTGGGGAGGCTGAGGCCGGAGAATGGCGTGAACCCGGGAGGCGGAGCTTGCAGTGAGCTGAGATCCGGCCACTGCACTCCCGCCTGGGCGACCGAGCGAGACTCCGTCTCAAAAAAAAAAAAAAAAAAAAAAAAAAAAAAAAAAAGATAGAGAAAACTAACAAGATAATGGCACTGCTGTGCAGAAGAAATTTTAAAAATTATGTCCTTTGTGCAAAAACAAGTTGACCACAATAAGAAAACATATATAACATTGGTTATTATAAATTAAAAAAAGATAACTTGTCTCTACTAAAAATACAAAAAAAAAAAAAAAAAAAAATTAGCCAGCCTGGTGGTGGGCGCCTGTAGTCCCAGCTACTGAGGAGGCTGAGGCAAGAGAATGGCGTGAACCCAGGAGGTCAAGCTTGCCATGAGCTGAGATCGCGCCACTGCACTCCAGCCTGGGCAACAGAGCGAGACTCCATCTCAAATAAATAAATAAATAAATAAATAAATAAATAAATAAATGAAATTTGACAACTATAGCAGGTAAAGGCTAACCCCAACATTGTATAGATTATATCAATTATGCAGCAAGCATCAGGATTCACACAATAAGGTGGACAAAGGATTTACAGAGATTATTCAAAAGAAGAGGCAATCCAAATATTGAGTAACCATCTGAGAAATATACAACTACATTATTGATCAAAATAACGAAAGTTAAAAAATCACACATTTATTATATGATAAGCTTGTAACAGCAGTTAACTTCTTTGGTGATATTTTATACTGACCAGCATGTCATTTAATAACCAGAATGTGATTAAACTTGGCTATACTTGTGATGTATAGTGTGAAAATGTGTACATTAGCATTTTTGTGAAAAGCAAAATGAACATGTTTAACCAAGAATTTCAACCAAGTGTATACCTTTGACCTAGTAATCCTAAGGAAATCGTAATTAAAAATAAAAATAAAATCTACCCTAAACATCAAAAAATAAGATAAGTAAATTATGAGGTGAATCAGTTCACTGCTACAAATAATTTTAAATACCAAAAATAATGACAATTTAGTATATCTTTTTAATCTAAGCTCAGAATATATACATGTATATGCTCAGAATACATACCTATGTTCATGTGTGTGTGGTAAAAGTTAAAAGAAGTTTTTGAATCAGAGTGAGGAATAGAGACTGAATTTATCTTGGAATTTCTTTATTGTTCTTATTCATGTGAGAAATACAGGGTTTTTTGGGGGAAGGGGATCATATTGACTATGGCACACACATAACTTTTGCTTCCTTAAGTTATGTCTTTTTTTTTTTTTTTTTTTTTTTTTGAGACAGAGTTTCACTCTTGTTGCCCAGGTTGGAGTACAATGGCGCCATCTCGGCTCATTGCAACCTCCACCTCCCAGGTTCAAGCGATTCTCCTGCCTCAGCCTGCCAAGTAGCTGGGATTACAGGTAGGCACCACCACACCTCACTAATTCTGTATTTTTAGTAGAGATGGCATTTCATTATGTTGGTCAGGCTGGTCTCGAACTCCTGACCTCAGGTGATCCACCCACCTCAGCCTCCCACAGTGCTGGGATTACAGGCATTAGCCACTTAGCCTGGCCCAGTTATATCATTTTTATCTGTTGACATAAACCATTTCTTAATTAAATTAAAAGAAATATTAAAGCTATATTATCTGCTCCAAATTTTCATTGTCTTTATAAAGTATTTAAAAAACAACTTTAATTAATAACAATTTATTAGAAGTATGTTATCTCCCAGCATTAGTGAGATATACTGTCCTGAATAGGCTTCAACAAGGCTGAAAAAAAGTGACATGATAATTGTAATATGAATTTAGACATGTCCTGATGTTACCAGTGACTGCTAACATATTTTCTAATGTTTTATGTACTTCTTTATTGAGGTTCTATTACCTGCATGTAATAATATATGAGTTTTAGGTGTTCCACATTCTTTTTCCACATTACTATCATTTGAATGTTTTTATTTTAGGCACTCTAGTGGGTTCGTAGAGGTATCACACTGTTGTACCAGGCACTATTTTAGGTGCTCTATGTGCAGTATCTATTTAATCCTCAATAAACCTATGTGGAACAGGCATTTTCCAGAATTAGAATATGAGTTGTCAAACTGTGGAGCCTGAGCTCTTAACCTTTTTAATAGTATTACCTCTACAAGTACCACATCAATTCTTTTCTTCATTTTCTGGCACATCATTATACAGGTATGCTTGTTGTAGTGAAGGAAATTAAAATCAATCATTCTTTTTCCATTAGCTCAGAATATTAATCAAATTGATGTTGCATTTTCTCCCTTTAACCTATGACATTCATAAAACTGTCTTTGAAGCACTAAGAAATTGCAACCATGCCAATTAGACCATTGTAGACCTAATGTTTCTATAATGAAACTTCACTTTTCAAACAAAATAGTGCCTGTCTCTAGATTTTCAACACTGCAAAATGTCAGCATTTCTTCATTATACTTAGAGAACAAATACTACCCTTCATTAAAATCATGTTGATTTTATTGATTTCTCTGTTTGCCGTGCTATTCTTAGTGTTGTTTAGCACTTTGTGAAAACAATATGTGGAATGAGCTACATGAACCGTATTATTCATCGTCTCCTTTCAAGCAGCTCTTGAAGATATCCATTCAAGCCCAAGTACAAGGTTATAGTTTTTATTGCTCAAGTCAGGAAAAGAGTCAGTACTGTGCAATAAAGATAAACTTTCCACAAGTGTTTATGGTTTACAATAGAGAATTCTATTAATATATGTACATTCTGAATAATGCGCAGTTAAAACACTGCACTGTTACTGACCCAGGAATTTTAAGCCTAAAATGAAATATGTTTTCCCTAAATTAATTTCTTTCTTGAAGTTTCCTACTTCCATACCTCTTCTTCTCCTTACTTTGCCAAAATATGTTTAGGGAACTCTGCGTTCTTGAATACCATCTCCTTCTAACACCTCTCCCTAACCCTGCCAACCGAAATTCGGGATAAAAATTACAAAATAAATAGTTACATTTGGTTCTGTCTTCAGATTATAAATTGTATGTGAAATTATTTTTTCACCCCCAGGAACTTGAATTATAACGTGTTGGTGAGACTCCAACTACTATCAGGCAAGTGGACTCATTTACATGACAGAAAGAAGCAGCAAGTCACTAACAATTAGTAGAAGATATCCAAAGTTTAAAAGAAAAATGGGTGTGATATAATCAACTCATCATATATGTGGGGAATTTCAAGTTTTTTGTTTTATTTAATATAAAAAGAAGAATGTTCAAGACAATTCGAATTGATATAATTTCCTAACTTGTTCACATATACATATTTGAAGAATTGGGAAAATTTTAACACTAATCTTTTCTATTATATTATTCAATTTTGTTAAAAATTAAACCATCAAAACTAAACTTGTATACAATGTTTGTGTGCAATTCTTTCATAAATAACTCTTCAATCAATCTGATTGTTATCAAGTAGAAATAATTCTAATGTGAATATGTAAAAAAGATCATAAAGAATCATAGATCTCTCATTATGTCTTAAATTTACCATATGCTAATCAAATTATGCATTTAATTACCAACATTTTAATTTATTGATTTGCATAGGTATGATGTTCTCTTTTATGTGCAAGAAATTATATTATGCTTTCTAAAACTTTCAAGAAAGTTTGTAAGTTTTAATTATCTTCTCTCTACTATCAGATTCACAAAATATCATTACTTTCTTGGTAATAATGATGTAATATTAAATATGCTATGAGCAACGAAGTTTAGATCATTCTTAATAAAACAGAAATGTTTAGACAATTAAAATCTATAGAGTGAAATCTTTCCTCATATAAATCATATGGATAAAACAGACTTTTCAACACACTACTTTAGAATAGCCAACTTGACCTTGATCCAGCTCCCCATCACTTAAGACTATTTTCCAGTGTGTCACTAAGCTGTCATTGATCTAAGTCCTTAATATAATTAAAGAGGAATTCAAGGTCCATGTTATTTTCTTTAAACTTTGAACTCTAAAACAATCAGAAAATGTAGAACTTTTACAGAAGTTTTCATTTAACAGTAGACTTTTTTTTAGGAGAAAAGGAACTTTTTTAGACCAAATTAAGTGAATGTTTTCAAGTGAGATGTAAAATAAAAAAAAAAATGATTTCCCACTAGAGCCTAAATCATAAATCATTTTCAAAGAAATCAATGTACATTCCCTTCTGTGTCTGGGATTTCATTCCCTTACATAATATATCTTCCTAAAACAAATGAAACTATCGTATACCCTTGCTAATAGAAAACTAATGATAGGCAATACCTCAGATACCTCACTTATAATACTTTTATACTTATTCCTTTATATCTCCATAAAGCTTCATTTTTATGTTTCACTAGGTAATTTCTAAGGAAGGAAAATCTGTTCTAAATCATTAGCTTTGTGTATTCGAAAACATATATTCATTATATATCATAGCAGGTTTTAAAAGTCAATTAGAATCAATCAATAAGAGTATTGTGTAAGATTTTTGAATGCCTGAACTAGTCTTTAATAATAATTTTTAAAAGCATTCACATAGATCTAATTGACAGTTATAACTTCTTTCAGAATTGGATTTGTTCTGGAAAGGAAAATAACAACAGGATAGAATTAGATGACTATTGTATTTTCATTTCTAGCTTTCAAATAACTGTGTTATTTATATTTAGAGGTAAGACTAGTGCTATATTTTGTGGGGGATGTAGACACTGACATCAAAAGACCTAGAGTCTAAGAGAGAGTTACTGTGACGCAAGATAACAGTTACAAGCACCCATAAATTGGGAGGACATGAAGAGTTATGGAAGTGCAGAAGAAAAGAGGTTCCTTCCTGCTTCGGAGGAGCAGGATCAGGGAAGAATGACCAAAGGAAGTGGCTTTTGAACTGGACCTTGAAGGATGAGTAAGAGAACTGGGTGTCAAAGAGGATAACGCTTCCCAGCACACTTATTAAGAACCAGTAACATCTTATAAACCAGAGTACTGAGAAATACCATCTTGGGAAATGTCACTGTACAAAACTAGTAGCTGTGGCCACTGTAAAGCAAGAAGGGCATTATCTGAACAGTGTTCAGCGAGAGAGAAAAAGATGTGAAGGGGAGGGGAGGAGACTTGCTGCAGAGACAGACTCAGACAGACTTGGTAACTGCTTATAAACAAGGGCAAGTAGATACAAATTTCATAAAGCTCTGAGCGGTATTCATGCTCTGCTATGACTTCCAACTGTCATTACAAGAAAGAAAGGTGCCTGCAACTATAAATAGTATCCCCACTTTCACAACTATTATAATAAAGCACATTTCCCATCTGTGAAGATAACAAAGACAGGAACCACCGTTTATTTAATTGGACAATATTAAACACCACCTCACTGTTTTTCATTTCTCAGTCTTCTTTGCTGGTTTATCTTGTACTCCATCACTTCTTAACATTGGAAGGTCCCAGAGTTCAGTCTGTGGTGGGCTGCTTCTCTCTCTATGCTCACTCTTGGGGATCTCTTCCATGCTCAGGGCATTAAATGCCATCCTTATACAGATGAATCCCAGGTTACTATCCCTAGCCAAGAAATCTCACCTACACTCAGAATTGCCTATTTGACATGCCTACTTCAGTGCTTAGGACACTTCTCAGATTCAGCATATTTTAAACTAGTCTCCTGATTATGCCCCTTCAACATTCCTGACTTACACTGCCACCAGCTATCTTCCCCTTCCAGATGTTCATGCAAAAAATCTTACAGGTATTCCTGACCCCATTCTTTTTCTCTCACCCTACATCCAATGCATCAACATCCTGTTAGGTCTATCCTTAAAATTGAGCCAGAATCTGACCTATATTCATTACATTACTCTCATGTCTGGCCCAAATTACTTCTCTGGCTCCTATCTCATCTCTCTGTTGCCTTGCAGTATACTCTCAAATAGAGTGGCCCGAGGGATCCTTTTAGAACATATCTCAAGTACTATGACTGCTATGCTCAAAACCCAATGTGGCTCTCCATTTCCAATGAGGACCCATGTCTCCATATGTTCTGACCTCATCTCCTACTACATTTCCTTCTGTGCACTCCACACTAGACACAACAGCCTCCCTGTTCTTTTTCAACTGTGTCAGGTAAATTCCAGCACAAGCTGTTTCCTCTGCCTACCCTGGACTCCCCCAAGGTAACTGTAGAACAGATTGTCACCTTGGTCAAGTCTGCTCAAATGTCACATTTGCAACGAGGTTTACTGTGACCACCTTATTTGAAATTATAATCATCTTTCCTACCCCATCTAGTGTTCCTAACCTCCATTATTTTGCTCCTTTTTTTCTATTCACTTCCATAAAATTTATCAACTTTCTATTATACAACGTGATTTAATTATTTACTGGAGTTTTTAAATGTGTGTCTTTCTCTTTACTAGTAGATAAACTCCATATGTGCAAGGATCCTTCCTTTATACACTCATGTACCCCAATACCTACAACATTAACTGCCAACAAAAATGATATTAATTTGATGCATTGATTAATACAGTAATATTTAGCTGTTTGCAATCTAGGGAAAACTACATTTGTTTATAGTATTTTGTGCCATATTTTTCCATTTGAGTTTTAGGGCTGTGTTCACTTTATGAAATAATATGGGAGTATGGCCCACCTATACTGCAAGGATACTATGAAATTTTGGATATGGTATACAAATTATCTATGCCAGAAAAGTTCAAGGGAATTTACCAATAAGGCATTCAATTCACAGAGTACTCAGCAGAGTTTTATTTTTTATGAATTTCTCAAGTTTTTCTTCTGTTATTTTCTACTTTCTGCGGAAGAAAAATTTGGAAATTAAAACATATATACATGTATGCATTTCATACATATATCAACTCTTAGGAGTATATATGTATACAGACATTTTCTAAATATACTAGCACTTAACATGAGAGCCTATAATGTCTAACTTGGTGTTAAGAACAGGACTCTAGAGTCAGAGTGCTTGTGTTTGAATACTGGGGTTTGAATTCCAGTTACTAAACCTGGACGCTTTGGCAAGTTATTTTATATGTTATGATCAGGTTCCCCAACATAAAAAGGCACAAGTAATAGTATGTATCTTTTTGGGTTGGAATGAATGATTCAACACATGTAAAGCATATCTGGAATTGAAACAAAGGATTGAGTATTTCAACTTCTTATGGTTAAAATGAAAATAAAAATCACTGCACAAGCGATAGTACTTTCTATGATAGCCGATATTCATGTTGTTAAAACTTCTAGTTTATGCTTATGCAGCAGATGCTGTGGAACCCTTGAACTTTTTGATTCTCTCTCTGTATGAATTTAATAATCTGTGAACAAACACTTGACAAGGTCCTACATAAGGGGATTCTGTAATTTTTTTGTGGTGTGAGGAATTCACTGTGGATGTGAATAATTTCACCCACTAATGTATATGTTTAATTATAAAGTATTTATGTTGTGTTAAGCATTCTATTTAATAATACGACAGGCACCTCTCAGATCTGCTGCATCTGTATTTCTTGGAGGACAACAGGACACCTAAGTTTTAGTCTCTCCCCCAGGGAAGTTTTGTTCAACAACTCTGTACTTTGTGCCACTCGGTGTAGGTCTCGTTTGTGTATGTTCTCAGAGCTCTGTACATTCATTCTGTATCACTTTTTCTTGGCACCAGAATTGCACTTTTGCAGTTATTAGTATAATTACTAGTTCAAAGTCATAATACAGGCTCCATGCAGGCATGGATTGTGTCTGTCTTATTTATTTGTTGTACTTCCACTAGCAGTTTCAACACCTGAGACCTAGTAGTAGACACTCACTAAATATTTATTTAATAAATGAGTGAATAGAAGGTACTATGCAAAGCACACCAAACAATACAATATAGTGCTTAAGTGCATCAGTTTTAGAGGAAGAAAATTTTGATTTTGAGTCTTTCTCTGCCATTTTCTATAGAAATCCTTCCTCGAGAAAGTTAGGTAATGTTTCTGATACTCAGCTTCCTCATCTGGAAAACAGATTTTAAAAATTTCCTATCATCACAAAATGAGCGTGAAGCAGGATCATGTATCTAAAGAGTTCTGCACATTCAACAGTACCCAGGATATAATAAATTGTGGATATTATTATTAGATTTACTATCAAACAGGTTATTATACTTTATTCCTAATTGTACTTTTCATTAACATGAAATGACCTTCCTTATCCAACCTTATTTGGTTTGCATTTAAAATAGCTTTCCCTGAAAAATATTCTAAAATTCCATATCTATTTTATTAAATTGATATATTTGCTACAAATTAAGCCAACTTGGCTTAATTAATATATTTGCGATGAATTAAGCCAATAATTGTTAGATTCTTCAGATGCAGATAGCAGCAGCCTAATGTAGTTAAAGGCAGAAAGAACTACAGGTTGTACCTCACTACCCAGTAACAGGCTGAATGTTCCAGTGAAGGTAGGGGTTGGTCTCAACCCTGCCACTTCTGACTGGATTGCAGCAAATGGTACAACAATAGTCATATGGTTTGTTCACCTGAAGAATGATGAAGTCTCAGCCCCATCTTTTTTAAATTCTCTAGGGTACCTTGCAAGAAGATCCATTTGAGACAGATGTAACAGTTTTCTAGTGGTTGAATCCAGCCAGGTTTTAATCAGAATCAGGCAACAGAATTCTCTGTTTTGTGGTTCATTTCAGGGCTGGAATGAATCTAGTCCTCTGAATGTCCAAGGGGAATGAGCTTCTGGATTGTAAACTTTGTTTATGCAAACACACTGGTGCTTGATTAATACCTCTACCCAATTAAACAATTTTAAACATCATTAATTTCATCAATAAAAATAATTTATCACATCCTTTATACCAGTTCTACACAGAGATGACGAAAGCTGACTTGTTTGTAGCTGCTGCATTTAGGGTCTTTAAAGAGTGGCTCACACCTCCTATCCCAGCATTTTGAAAGGCACGGTGGGTGGATCCTTTGAGTCCGGGAGTTCATGACCAGCTTGGGCAACATGGTGAAATATTGTCTTTATGAAAATACAAAACTTAGCCAAGCATGGGGGTGCATGTCTGTGGTTCCAGCTATTTGAGAGGCAGAGCTGGGAGGATGACTTGAGCCTGGGACGTGGAGGTTACAGTGAGACAAGCACCACTGCACTCCAGCTTGGGCAACACAGAAAGACCCTGCCAAAAAAAAAAAAAAAGACTTCAAATAAATTCTGATAAATCTCTCTCCCACCACCCCATTTTAACCACACTGGGAGTTTATATAAATCAAAAAATTAACATGCACATGGCAGCTTCTATGCTGAAATATTTTATGGTAAATTAAAGCAATGTAAAAATGTTTGCTAGATCATTTTATATTTAACACTTTGCATCCTGGAGATATTTACTTACTCTCTATGTGCTTCAGTTTCTCTCTCTAAAATGGGGATAATAATACTAATTACCTTACATGTTTGGTGTGAATTTCAAATGAATTAATACCTATTAAACACTTAGAACAATGCCTGGCCTATACTAAGGATTCAGTAAATTTTAGCAGCAGCAGCTGCTGCTACTACTACTGCTACTAATACTGCTACTACCATTTTGTAATAACTAATACTTATTGAAAATATCAGCAGATTAATAAAAATTCTCTGGGCTCCAGGTTGTAGTTCTCCTGGATGTTCTGGATGTTATTTTCTCTGAGTCTCAGGACTCTGCTCCCTTTTCCTGCATCACTTAATTCTTTCTTAGTTTCTATGTTTATTTTCCCCATTTGCCTAGTTACGAATAAAAGAAATCTCCAGGTTATGTGCATTATACACAGTTTCTACACAAATCCCTCTTGGATTGATCAGGTAAGTCTCGAGGAAACCAGTGACTTCCTAGGAAATCAAATTTCTTCTCTTAGGTTGGAAGTAAGACTGTGGGTTAATATATACTGGTATTCGCCTAATTTTCAGTTCCTCAGAAGCAATGAACAAATGCTAACTTCCCTCATAGGTGTGAGACCAGATTTTAAACCTCTAGAACAGAAGATCTCAACTCATCATCCCTAGCTTAGATTTAGATGTCAGAAGTCATTGCTTGTCCTCTATGGTGCTTTTTTTGTTGTTGCTGCTGTTGATTGCTTTGTTTTACTTAATTCGAGGCAACATTTAAAAGTTGGGAGATTTTCCATTAAAACTCACATGTCAAGTATCTCTTGAACTATCAGAAGATCAGGCAACAAATGCTTGTGTACAGCCAAGTGGCAGCTGCTTTTCTTCTAGATGGCATGGGCACTTCAATTTACCTCAGGGACTCTCCACCATAAGGTAAATTGACTCTTGATAATTTTTATGTGTGACTGTGCTCTTCTATTTCTTTTGTTGCGGATATATTCCTTGTACTCAACTAACCTACATCTGTTCCCAAGTCCTTACTTAATACTAAAATGAGAAAAATGTCAGGCTTCTGTCTATTGGCAACCCTTCTACTTGTGTTTTGAATCCCATTCTATTTTTGCATACTCAAAGATTTTGCATTTTTCTGCACT
The DNA here is from genome assembly GCF_024542745.1 of Macaca thibetana thibetana. Taxonomy (NCBI): domain Eukaryota; kingdom Metazoa; phylum Chordata; class Mammalia; order Primates; family Cercopithecidae; genus Macaca; species Macaca thibetana. The sequence continues at coordinate 93,404,455 of NC_065581.1, forward strand.
ATCAGTTTTTTCTCTTAACTGATTTTTGCTCATCAGCATGCAAAAATGCAGTAATATCTTCCAACTTTGAAATACTCTGTTGTTTTTAACATCCCAAATCAAACTACTACCTCATTTCTCTTTTATAGCAAAATCCCGAATAGTCAATGCATGAATAACTCTCCTCCTTCACTTCTTTTCCTTTTTCTAATCATTGCAATCAGGCTCTTATTCCCTCTCCTCTACTGAAACTACTCTTGTCAAACTTACCAATAACTTCTATCTTGCTAAATCCTAAAATTAACTCTTCGCGGTTACCTTAACTAGACATTACAACAGCATTTGAAAAGTTCTTCAATAACCCTTGCTTGAAATGGTTTCTTCTGTTAGTTTCTATGATATTATGTTTCCATGTTTTTCCTCCTAGCTGATTGACTGACTCTTTTTAGGCTTACTTGAAGGGCTATCCTCATCTTATGTGCATCCCACTCCTTAATATCCCATTCATGTTTTATGCATGATATCTTACTTGTCACATCTCTTACCATACTCTGACCATACACATGCACTAGGCTTTAAATATTTTTCCATGTACCAATTACTCTCAGAATTCTGTATGCCCAAATATTCCGAACTCCGCACTCTTATGAACATGCCAACTAAATATCACCACTTGAATACAAATTGGGCTCTCAATCGTACATATCTGAACCTAAACTCTTGATTTTCTTCTTCAGTCTTGCTTTTACTCCAGCTTTCCCTATCTCAGTGAAAAGAACATAATTTATCCAGTTACTATTTCATGATTCTTTTTCTTTCATCACTCTTGATGTATAATCTCTCGACAAGTCTACTGACACTTTCTTCAAGATAGTTGTCTAAATCTGACCACAGCTCACTACTGGCCATCACAAAAACTCTAGTAAAGACTACCCTCATTGTTCACTAAGACTACCACAATAGTTACCTAACGAGCCTCCCTGTCTTACTCCCAAATTTCTAGCCAGTTCTCTGTCATTGTGATCTTCATAAATGTTAAAACAAATCATGTTATGTACTGTGATTAAAACCATCAGATGGTTTCCCATCACTAGGGTGACCAACTTGTCTCACTGTGCCTGGCCCTTTCCTAGATTTAACATAAAAGTTCCAGGTTCTAGGAACATTATTGGTCCCAAGCAAACTGAAACAGTTAATCACCTCATCTGTAACATACATAAAATAAAATAAAAATCCCTACTATTCACTAAGTCTAAACATGATCTAGAGCCTGCCATTCTCTTGTATGTCATGTCCAATCACTCTTTGCTTTGCTCACTCTTTTCTAGCCACACTGGCCTTCCACAGTTACTCAAACATATTAACCTTGCTTCTGCCTTAAATGTTTACTGAATAATTATATGAATCTAGTAAAAAGTATTAAAGCAAAAGACAATTAGGGCCAGGCATAGTGGCTCACATCTGAATCCCAGAACTTTGGGAGGCTGAGGTGGGTGGCTTGCTTGAGGTCATGAGTTTGATACCAGCCTGGTCAACATGCAAAAAATACAAAAATGAGGCGGGCATGGTGGCGCACATCTTTAGTCCCAGCTACTTAGAAGGCTGAGGCATGAGAATTGCTTAAACCTGGGAGGCGGAGGTTGCAGTGAGCCAAGATCTCGCCACTGCACTCCAGCCTGGACAACAGAGCAGGGCTCCGTCAAAAAAAAAAAATAAAAATAAAATAAAATAAAATAAAAGACAGTTAGGATGGTGACATATTTTAAAAAATAATAAAAATAGAAAGAGAAATTAACCAAATTATACCAGTACAGAAAAATCAATAAATCACAAAGGAAGACAGAAATAGGAGGAAAAAAGGATAAAAAGAACTATAAAATAAAAAACAACAAAATGGAAAAAGTAAGTCCTTACTTATCAATAATTACTTTAAATGTAAATGGTTTAAATTGTCTACACAGAAGACACAGGGTGGCTAAATAGATTTTTAAAAAATCAAAATTGAACAATATGCTACCTACAAAAGCCTAATTTTAGTTTTAAGAATACACCTAGGCTTAAAGTGAAGGGATGGAAAAAGATAGTGCAGATTATGATGGTTAATTTTATGTGTTAACTTGACTGGGTTAAGAGATGCACAAAACACAGGTAGAGGTTTTTTTTTTTTTTTTTTTTTTTTTTTTTTTCCCTGGGTGTGTCTGCTAGGGTGTTTTTAAAATAGATTATCACTTGAATCAGTAGACTGAGTAAAGAAGAGTTACCCTCACCAATGTGGGCAGGCCTCATCCAAGCCATTGAAGGCCCAGATGAAACAAAGGGTAAAGGAAGAGTGAATTTGCTTTATCTTCTGGAGCTGATATGTCCATATTCTCCTCCTCTTGGACATGAAAACCCCAGATTTCAGGCCTTAAGAGTACAAGGCTAATACTAGGGCTCACCCAATTCCCCTACCCTTGTTCTCATACCTTTCACCTTTGACTAAATATTGTATCATTAGATATCCTGGTTCTCAGGCCTTTAGACTCAGAGTAATTATACCACCAGGTTTTCTGGTTCTTCAACTTGTAGACAACACATTTTAGGAGTTTTTGGTGCTCATAATCACATGAATCAATTCCCATAATAAGTCTTATCTATCTATCCATCTATTTATCTATATCTAATCTATATATCTATATATATTCTATTAATTATGTTTCTCTGGAGAACTCTAATACAAAAATGATAACTGAAAGAAAGTGGAGTTGGCTATGCTTATATAGGACAAAATAGACTTTCAGTCAAAATCTTTCATAAGAGACAAAGAAAGACATTATAAATGGTTCAATTCATCAAGAGGATATAATAATTATAAATATGTATAGATTAGAAAGCAAATATCAACAGAACTGGAAGAAGAAACAGACAGTAATACTGTAATAGTAGGGAACTTAAATTCCCCCGTTTCAACAATGGATAGATCATCCAGACAGAAAATCAATAAGGAAATAACAGACTTATATAATGCTGTAACCAAGTAGACCTAACAGTCATGTACAGAACATTCTACCCAACAGCAGCAGAATACACAATTTTCTTGAATGCACATGGAACATTCTCCAGGATAAATCATATGTTAGGCCACAAATAAGTCCTAACAATTTAAGAAGTTTGAAATCATATTAAATTTTTTGTTATGACCACAATCATATGAAACAAGTAACAGGAAGAAAACTGGAAAACTTACAAATGTGTGGAAATTACACTCCTGAACAACCAACACGACTGGTCAAAGATAAAAGGAAATCAAAAAGTATTTTGAGACAAATGATAATAAAAACACAGCATACCAAAATTTATGAGATGCAGCAAAATCAGTTCTAAGAAAGAAGTTTACAGCAATAAATGCCCATATTAAGAAAATATAGGCTGGTCTCGCTGGGTCATGCCTGTAATCCCAGCACTTTGGGAGGCCAAGGTGGACGAATCAGCCAAGGTCAGGAGCTTGAGACCAGCTTGGCCAACATGGTGAAACTCTGTCTCTATTAAAAATACAAAAATTAGCCAGGCCTGGTCGTGGGTGCCTGTAATCCCAGCTACTGGGGACACTGAGGCAGTAGAATATTTTGAACCCGGGAGGCAGAGGTTGCAGTGAGCTGAGATAGTACCACTACACTCCAGCCCAGGCCACAGAGTGAGATTCCATCTCAATAAGGAAAAAAAAAAAAAAAAAAAAGATGTCAAATTGCCTAAAAAAAGAAAAACACTAAGCACAAAGCTAGTAGAAAAAATGAAGTAATACAAATTAGAGGAGAAATAAATGAAATAGAAAATAGAAAGACAATTGAAAAAATCAACAAAACTAAGAGTTGGCGTCTTAAGATAAACAAAACTGGCAAATCTTCAGCTAGGTTAACCAAAAAATAAAATAAAATAAGGAAGACTAAAATAAATAAAACCATACATGAAGGAGGAGACAATGCAACTGATACCACAGAAATACAAAAGATCATGAGACGACTGTGAACAATTATACACTAACAAATTAGATAACCTAGAAGAAATGGATACATTGCTAGACAAACACAACCTACCAAGACTGAATTATGAAGAAATGGAGAGTCTAAACAGATCAATAATAAGTAATGAGATTGAATCAGTAATCAGAAACTCCCCAACAAGGAAAAGTCCAGAGCCAAATGACTTCATGGGTGAATTGTACCAAACTTTTAAAGAATAACTAATACCAATGCTTCTCAAAACTCCCAAAAATTGAAAAAGAGTCAACATTTCTAAACTCATTTTACAAAACCAGTATTATCCTCATACTAAAGCCCATAAGGACACCACAAGAAAAGAAAATGAATACAGATATAAAAATCCTCAATTAAAAAACCTAACAAATTGATTTCAATAGCACATTTAAAGTATTCATTTATTACAATCAAGTGGAATTTATCCCAGGGATGCAAGGATGGTTCTATAAATGCAAATCAATAAATTTGCTATACCACCTTAACAGAATAGAAAATAATTTCATTCTGTTATTAATAATAATAATGAAATATTATTTCAATAGTTGCAGAGAAAGCATTTGACAAAATTCAATATTTATTCATGATTTAAAAAAAAAACTTTTAAATTAGATGTAGAAGAAATCTGCTTCAACATAATAAGGTCCATAGATGACAAACCCACAGTTAACATCATATTCAATGATGAAATGCTGAAAGCTTTCTCTCTAAGATTAGGAACAGCACAGTGGTGCCCAGCCTTACCACTAATATTAAATATATGACTGGAAGTTCCAGCCAGAGGGATTAAGAAAGAAAAAGAAATAAAATGTATCCAAATGGGAAATAAAGAATTAAAACTATTTATTTGCAAATGATATGACCTTTTATATAAAAAATTCCAAAAGACTCCACAGAAACCTGCGAGAATTAATAAGTAAATTTAGTAAAGATGTAGGATACAAAATCAACATACAAAAATCAGTTGTGTTCCTACACACTAACAATGAACTCTCCAAAAAGTAAATTAGGAAAACAACCCCATTCACAATAGCATCAGAAAGAATAAAATAGTCAGGAAAAAATTTAATCAAGGAAGTAAAAGATCTGTATATCCACTCAAAACTATAAGACATTAATGAAAGAAACTGAAAAAAACACAAGTAAATGAAAACTTATGTTCATAGATTAGAAGTAATATTATTAAGACGTCCATACTACCTAAAGCTATCTATAGATTCAATGTAATCAAAATTTCAAAGACATTTTTCACAGAAATAGAAAAAACAGTCCTAAAATTCATATGGAATCACAAAAGACCTCAAATAACCAAAGCAATCCTGATAAAGAAGAACAAAGCTAGAGCCATCACATTTCCTGATTTCAAATTATATTACCAAGTTATAGTAATCAAAACAGCATGGTATTGGCATGACAACAGACATAGCCCAATGGAATGGAATATAGAGCCCAGAAATAAACAAGTGTGCTAAGAACACATAATAGGGAAAGGACAGTTTCTTCAATAACTAGTATTGGAAAAACTGAATATTGACATGCAAAAGAATGAAATGGGACCCATATCTTATCCCATCCACAAAAATTAACTCAAAATGAATTAAAGACTTAAATCTCAGACCTGAAATCACAAAATTCCTAGAAGAAAATACAGATGGTCCATGACTTACCATGATTTTTTAAATTGGTGATGTGTTAAATGCATTTCCAACTTACCTTATTTTCAACTTATGATGGGTTTATTGGAACATATCCCATTATAAGTCAAGGAGCATCTGTATAGGAAAAAAGCTTCTTGACGTTGGTCTTGGCAAGTATTTTTTTCAATATGACCACAAAAGCACAAACAACAAAAAATAAACGGGTAAAAATAAACAAAACTAGCCAAAAGTTAAAAAGCAAAAATAAATGAGTGGGACTATATAAAAAGATTCAGTACAAAAAAGGTAGCAATCGACGAAATTGAAAGGCAACCTATGGAATGGGAGACAATATTTACAAACCATATATCTAATAATGGGTTAAGATACAAAAATGTATAAGAGTTATACAACTTAATAGCAAAAAAATAATAATAGCCATATTTTTTAAAATGGGCAAAGGATCGGAATAGACTTTTTTCAAAGAAGATATATTAATACAACTGGTCAACAGGTATATGAAAAGGTGCTCAACATCACTAATTATCAGGGAAATGCAAATCAAAAGCACAATGATATATTACCTCATACACGTTGGAATAGCTATTACAAAAAAGAAATGTGTTGGCAGGAATATGGGAATCCTAGCACATTGTTAGAAGGAATGTGAACTGGTTTAGCCCTTATGGAAAACAGTATGGCGTTTTCTCAAAAAATCAGATAGAACTACCGTATGATCCAGAAATTTCACTTCTGGATATATATCCAAAGGAAATAAATCAGTATCTCAAAGAGATATCTGCACTCCCATGTTCATTGCAACATTAATCACAAAAGCCAAGATATGGAATCAACCAAAGTGTCTGCCAATGGATGAATAGATTATTTAAATATGGTAAATACACATAATGAACTATTATTTAGCCATAAAAAAGAAAGAAATCCTGCTATTTGAAACAACATTGATGAACCTGGAGGACATTGTGCTTAATGAAATAACTCACACAGAAAAAGCTACTTTATAAATTCACATATATGGTATCTAAACAATTTGAATCCATGGAAGTGGAATGGTGGTTGCCAAGGTTGGATGGATAGATGTTAATCAAAGTATACAAACTTTCAGTTATAAGATGAGTAAGTTCTGAAGGTGTAATCTATAGTATGCTGACTGTAGTTAAAAATACTCTTATTATGGACCTGAAATTTCCTAAGAGAATAGATCTTTAACTGTTTTCACCACACACAAACACATACACAACACAAATGGTAATGTGAGGTGTTGGATGTGTTAATTATGTTGGTTGTGGTAATCATTTCACAAGGTATACGTAAATCATCACATTGTATGCCTTAAATATACCCAAAGTTTATTTGTCAAAAAGGAAAACAATGGGTACATATGTGGAAAATGAGAATTATTTCTATTCACTTAATATGGAAACATTTATTTGTTTGGATAATTTCTATTACCAGTCTTGTCCCAATACTATTTGAGTTTTTGGCCCCTGTTCCAATCTGCTAAGAAGCTCAGGTTATGGAGACTTGCTGTATTATATACATTAAATTCAGGAAGATAGGAGGTCTAAGCCTCCTTGGCATCCAGTTACTAAGCAGTTATGAAAGCTCTTGATTGGCCAAGAGAGTATGAGTAGAAAGGGAACTAGATTTTTTGTTTGTGTCAGGAAATGTGGGTCCTAGTTTTGGCTTTGTCACAGCCTAATTATACGCTCTTCAATTAATCACTTAATCTTGGGCATTAGGTTTGGGACTTGTTTCCTTGGTGGTGGTGGTGGTGGTGGTGGTTTAATTTGTAAAATAAATAAGCTGGATCATATTGTCTCTTTAGTGTCTCTCAGCTTTACAATTTTTTTTTTTTTTTTTTTTTTTTTTTTTGAGACAGAGTCTCGCTCTGTTGTCCAGGCTGGAGTGCAGTGGTGAGATCTTGGCTCACTGCAACCTTCGCCTCCCGGGTTGAAGCAATTCTCCTGCCTCAGCCTCCTGAGTAGCTGGGACCAGAGGTGCACGCTATCACACTCAGCTAATTTTTCTATTTTTAGTAGAGACGGGGTTTCACCATGTTGGTCAGGATGGTCTTGACCTCATGATCTGACCGCCTGGGGCCTCACAAAGTGCTGGGATTACAGGCGTGCGCTCCCGGCCAGCTTCACAATTTTTCAATGATTGATTCTCCTTTGCTTTTTCCTATGTTGCATGCACATTCGTAATTTCCAGATCCAGAAGTGATAAGCGCACAATATATGCGAACCTGATCAACTAGGGCTGCTACAAATGAGAGAAAAATAATGCTTGCTATATGTGGCCTCTCCCACCAAGCCTAGGCAGCGTGTTTTGAATGATGTTAAACAGAATTTTTTCAGTGAGATGTAGACTGGGGCAGGGTGCGGTGGCTCATGCTTGTAATCCCAGAACTTAGGGAGGCCAAGTAGAGTGGATCACTTGAGGCCAGGAGTTCAAGAACAGCCTGACCAACATGGCAAAACTCCATCTCTACTAAAAATACAAAAATTAGCTGGGTGTGGTGTTGCATGCCTGTAATCCCAGCTACTCTGGAGGCTGAGGCACATGAATCACTTAAACCTGGGAGGCAGAGATTGCAGTGAGCTGAGATGGCACCACTGCACTCCAGCCTGGGCAACAGAGCAAGGCTCTGTCTCAAAAAAAAAGAAAAAAAGAAAGAGAGAGAGAGAGAGATGTAGACTGGTTCAAATTCTCCATGTCATCAATCTTTTAGCACTTCCTTGGGGTTCTGTTTCACTGTCACTGTTGAGCAATTTTTTGGATAGTGGCATAAAGTTTCTTTTGCTCAATTTCCTCCTATTTCTTTTCATTATTCCCTTTTGGATCAGACAACGTTCTCCTTCCCATCTTGGTGCTTACAATCTTCAAATATTTTGTAGTAATATGCCCTGCCCTAGTAGCATTCTAAGCTAATTTCAAACCCCTAGAGCTTCACGGAAGTTCTGTCGCTTACGTTTTTCCAGAGAGGTAGAATGTAAATCGGGTTATTAGTATTTCAAATCTAGCTTCATGATACCATGTTTAAAGTTCCATTTTTTTGTTTTAAATAGAATAAATCCCCTCACATATTCCATTTCTAAATGGCAAAAATGCTAAGAAAACAGAAAAGTCATACCTCCTGCTGTGTCATTTCACTGCAGAATGGAAAGGAACTGTCACCTGAAAAGTTCAGTTAGCTGCTCAGATAATTTAACCCAAATTACATTTTTCTTTTTATTTCACATTATGCATATTCTAATTTCACCTTCACTATGAACTGTGCTTATTTTTATGTTCCCTGAAATATAATTTTCCTTGCTGTTTAATGTTAGCACATTCTCTTTTTTCCTAAGTACTTAGTTTGACTTTCTAAGGTATTTCATTTCATTTCATTTTACTCATTTAATAAACTCTGTCCAATTATTTGTATAAGATTCATTCTTTTCTCTCATTGCTGTGAAGGATCCATGATAGTTTTCTGTCATCAGCAAATTTTATGAATCTATATCCTACCTGTTTTATTTTTCAAGGAGATAATAATTCTAGGTATTACTATAGCATCTTTCATTTTATAACTCTCAGTGCTTAAAAAATTATCCAATTGGTATTTATATAGTAGCTACTGGAAAAAGTAAGTGGCGGTATACATTTTATAAATATTTAGCTATTGGGATTATAACCAATTCTATCAAGTAATTGAAGGTAAATTACTCTCCTTTCTTGGAATGGTTAATCTGGTTTCAGCATGGCCCATCCATGACACAGTCATGAGTATCTTACCATTTGGGCTTCTTCTGCTGTATCTGTGTGTCAGGGATCTTCAAATAGTTATATGTTTCAGTCGGCCACTTTTCAGGCCAGAGGTGGTTTCTGAGAGTACCTGGAACATAGAACATAATAAATGTTAATTTCCCATCTATTCTGAGTAAAGACTAAAATGCATCCTGTCTCTTAGGACTGATCATTTTTGGTAGAATTATACAAATCATATGCAACATAAAAGGTCATGGGATAAGGATAAATTCCTTATGCTACGCTACTGTATATGATAATGAGTGCTGCTCATTCTGTTTGTGTTCAATCCAGTGGGGGAACAAAAAATGTACACAAATGATTAAAATCCAGTGGGAGAGTTGGTTCTAACGGTGCAAGTAGAGTGAAAAGTAAATCACTACAGATAAAATCATAAATTGCACCTCAGAAACTCAAGACTATTTCCAAAAGAAGCTAAGATTTGAGCATTGAAGTTTGCATTCCAGAGAGGGAGAACAATATGAGTAAAATCAGTTCTGAACGACTGATGTATACCATCTGAGTAAAGTCAAGGATGGTTTCTAGCAAGAAAACAAAAGCCTCCTAGGCTAGTGACTATAAGCATTTTAATTATACATATGCTTTTGAATCAAAGAAAAATTTAAACATCTAGAACAAAAAAACGTGGCAGTTGTAGAATTTTCAAAACTTCTGTTATTCATAAGTGAAATTTTCTTCCCCGTGTTTCTTTTTCCTATTCTCCTGCCAATTAATTCAGGCTCTCATCATCCCTATTTCAAATACCCAGGTAAATATTCTAATTAAGTTCAGTTTGAGAGAAGTGACTCTCTCCCTAATTTTTTCAGCTGTTCAAGGCCCAGAAAACTGAGCTGTACTGTTATGTGAAGAGTATTTGAGTGAGAGTAGTTTCTTTGAAAACGGAATGGCTCGGAAATGTATATGTCAGACTGACATGTTCCTCAGAAGGACAGTAGCAGATGATGACCACTGAAATTTGGACGTGGATGAAAATACGAAAGGCTTTTTCCATTAATCATTGCTGCGTAAGAAGCCACCTCAAACTTAGTGACGTAAAACAACCATTTATTATGTTCACATCTTCTATGAGTCAGAAATTCAGGTAGGATGCTATAGGAACAGCTTCTTTCTATTACATTATGTTTGAAGTCTCAGTCGGGAAGACATGGTGCCTGAGAATAATGCAATGGCTAGGGGCTGGAATTCTCTGAAGGCTTTTCACTCACATGACTTGCAGTTGATGCTGGCTATGGGCTGGGATTTCATCTAGGTCTGCCGGTCACAATACCTACACATGACTTCTCTGTGTGGCTACTTGAGCTTTCTCACTTACTATTTTTTTGGTTTTTTTTTTTTTTTTTTTTGAGATGGAGTCTCGCGCTGTTGCCCAGGCAGGAGTGCAGTGGCGCCATCTCTGCTCACTGCAAGCTCCGCCTCCTGAGTTCACGTCATTCTCCTGCCTCAGCCTTCCTAGTAGCTGGGACTACAGGCGCCCACCACCACGCCCAGCTAATTTTTTGTATTTTTAGTAGAGACGGGGTTTCACCATGTTAGCCAAGATGGTCTTGATCTTCTGACCTCGTGATCTGCACACCTCGGCCTCCCAAAGTACTGGGATTACAGGCGTGAGCCACCGCGCCCGGCCTCTCACTTACTATTTTAATGAAAAAAAATACTTAAAGGAAAATGAACATGAGTAAATGTTTATATAATTTAGCATATAGGAAAAAGAAAAGGTTAATACGCATAATTTTTTTAAGATTCTTAAAAATTAGTGAGAAAGTGATGAATACCAGATAGAAATTAAAGTGCATTAAGAAAACAAAAATTACAAATAGCTAACAAGTGCATGAAAAAAATATTAATTTCCCAATCACATAAAGAAATGCAAGTAAAATTAAAACTAAGGTAACTTTTTTTCACCTTATCAGATTGGCAAAGATGATGTTTTGGAGGATATCTTTGGTTATCAAGAGTGTGAAGAAAAAGAAACTGATAGTACTGGTAGTGAGAGAGCAAACTTACATACATTTTTTGGAGGACAGTCTGGAAAATGCAAAATAATTTAAATTGTGCATATGCTTTATCAGAACTTTAATTTCTAGGAACTTATCTTCAGGAAATTCTTAAACAAGTACAAAAATGCATATAAAATGTCATGCAAAATGGCATGGTTTATAATTAATAGCAAAAAAATTACATATAATTACATATTAATTATGAATTAGAGCATAGTTTATAATTAATAGTAAAAAATTACAAATGATCTATCTTAGAAAAAATTAAGAATTGGTTAAATGGAAATGAGAATTGTAATAAATATAGTCATTAAAATAACTCTGTAATTTATTTTTATTGACATAATAAGATGTTGAAGATGATAATAATGGACCAGGGAAAACAAGCATACAAAACATCATGAACTATATTATTTTTATTTTATTTATTTATTTATTTATTTATTTGAGACCGGGTCTCGCTTTATTGTTTATTTGAGACCGGGTCTCTCTTTATTGCCCAGGCTGGATTGCAGTGGTGCAATCACAGCTCATGGCAGCCTCAAGCTATCCTGGGCACAAGCGATCCTCACACTTCTGCCTCCTGAGTAGCTGTGACAACAGGGATGTGCCACCACGATAGGCTAATTTTTGTATTTTCTGTAGAGATGGAGTTTCACCAAGTTGGCCTCAAACTCCCAGGCTCAAGCAATCCACCCACTTCAGCCTCCCAAAGCACTGAGATTAAAGGCATGAACCACCACACCCAACCTTAATTTTTGTTAATTTTTTAATAGAAAAAGGTGCATATGTTTAAATGCATAAAAACTAAAATACCCAGAATAACAGCTTCAACCAAGAAATGCACATTTGGGAAAATGTCTACATTTAAGTGTGATATATAAAGAAAGGCAGACATTTATTCATTTGTTGAATGCTTGCTTTGTTGCAGATAATTTTTCTGGGTGCTGGAAACAGGAAATGAAGAAAGCAGATAGAGCCATGACTTGAAAAGCAGAGTGTGGGTGTGACCACACAGGATCTCCTCTCTAACCCTTCAAAGATAATTTGTTTTTCCAGAATTTTTTTTTTTTTTTTGGCTCTTCGATGGGAATTCAGAAAATTGGCAGGAGAGGAAATGGAGAAGGATTAAGGAATGGTAGGTAAGTTCATTACATATTGAAAACTAGGAACAGAAAATATTGGCTATAGAACTAATAGTCCTTGGAGCACAAAGGAATTTGTTTTCATGGTTCTGTGAAAAGAGGCCATGAAAAAAAAAAAATAGAGTTTGTGTTGACAGAGGATGGAAAAGGAAATTTAAAAAAGATATTCAGAAGGATTGTTGGTGATTTTGTGTGCCTTTTATAAAGTAAATTAGTAAATGAAGTAAAGGATTTGTATTTATTTGAAATTACCTCTGTTTCTACTGCCTGGTTTATAAGCACTAGAATGGAGAGAGTGCAAAAGTAGGAAATTTCAACCTAGTCAGAAAGTCAGTGAAGCCTCACTGAGATTATGGTGTCTAAACTCAGATTTAGAGATAAGTATCTAGAGAAGAGCAGAGATCCCAGGGAGAGGAACAGCATTTTAAAAACCCAGAGAGAAAGCCTCTAAAGTACCTTAAATCAAATCAAATAAATCTAGTCTGCTGAAAGAAGCTGTGGTTTAGGAAGTATGCAGGACATTATACATACCTTAGAGACATGGATTTTAGCACAGTGTGTGAATTAGACTGAAGGCCATAAGGTCCAGGCCTGGTAAAGGACCTGGAACTGAGCTTTCTGGAAAAGAAAAAACTTAAGAGCTAAACAAGTATTTTTCCATCCTTGCATAGAGACCAAACAAAGACATAGTCTGTGTTCATGAATTGCAAAACTTAATATTGCTAAGATGTCAGTTCTTCCCAATTTAATATATAGATTAAATGCAATCTCAATAAAAATCCCATTAAGCTATTTTGTAAATACTAACAAATTCATTCAAAAGTTTATATAGAAAGGCAAAAGACCTAGAATAGCTAATATAATACTGAAGAAGCACAAAACAATTGTAGTGCTCACACTTCACTGTCTCAAGATTTACTAAAAACTGTGATGATCAAGATTATGATACTACCTAAAGAATGGGCACATAGATCAATGGAACAGGGAGTCCATAAACAGACCCTCGCAAATATAATGAATTAATTTTTGACAAAGATAAAAAAGGAACTGAATGGAGAAGGAATTGTATTTTTCAACAAATGGCTGGAATATTTGAACACCCATATGCAAAACAATAAACTCAGATGCAGGCCTTATACTTTTTACAAAAATTAACTAAAAACAGATCATAAATGTAAATGTAAAATGCAAACTGGAACACTTCTTGAAGCAAACAGGAGAAAATCTACATAACCTTGAGTTTAGTGATAAGTTTTTAATTGGACACTAAAAGCATGATCCGTGAAAGAAAAAAAATTGGTAAATTGGACTTCATAAAAATGTAAAAATGTTTTTAGCTTAAGAGAACTACATTGCAGAGTCAAAAGATGTCATAGTCTGTTCAGGCTGCTATAACAAAATACCAGAAACTGGGTAGCTTACAAACAACAAAAATTTATTTCTTACAGTTCTGAAGGCTGGGAAGTCCAAGGTCAAGGTCTAGCAAATTTGGGTCGGTGAAGATCTTCCTCCTCATAGATGGCGACTTCTTGCTATGTTCTCACATGATGGGAAAGGCCAGATAGCTCTCCGCAGCCTCTTATATAACAGCACAAATACCATTTGAGGGCCCTTAAGATCTGTAAGATCTTACGAAGATCATCTCTCAAAGGCCTTGGCTCTTAATACCATCACCTTGGGAGTTAGGATCTAAATATATGAACTCTGGGGGGATACAAATATTCATACAGAAGCAAAATACAATCCAAGAAATGGGAGAAAATATCTGCAAATCATATATTTGGTAAAAGATTAGTATCTAGAATACAAAAAGATTTTCTACAACTCAACAACAGAAAACCAAAAGGATATTTTTAAATGGGTAAAGGATTTGAATAGACATTTCTCCAAAGAAGACATACACATGACCAATTCACCAATAACTGCATGAAAAGATATTTAACATCATCAATCATTAGGGAAATGCCAATTGAAACCACAATGAGATATAACCTCATACCCATTAGGATGGTTGTTTTGAAATAAATTCCCAGAAAATTGGTGAGGATGGAGAGAAACTGGAACTTTTCTGCACAGTTGGCAGAAAAGCAAAATGGTGCAGTCACTGTGAAAAACAGTATGAAAGTTCCTGCCAGGCGTGGTGGCTCACGCCTGTAATCCCAGCACTTTGGGAGGCCGAGGCGGGAGGATCACGAGGTCGGGACTTTGAGGCCAGCCTGGCCAACATGGTGAAACCTCATCTCTACTAAAAATACAAAGCAAAATTAGCCAGGCATGGTGGCTCATGCCTGTAGTCTCAGCTACTTGGAAGGCTGGAGGCAAGAAAATTGCTTGAACCCAGGAGGCGGAGGTTGCAGTGAGCTGAGATTGCACCACTGCACTCCAGCCTGGGCGACAGAGCAAGACTCTGTCTCAAAAAAAAAAGAGAAAAAAATGAAAAAGAAATTAAAAACAGTATGGAAGTTCCTTAAAAAATTAAAAATAGAACTATCATATGATCCAACAGTTCAACCTCTCGGTGTGTTCCTAGTAATGTTATTCACAATAATCAAAGAGTATAAACAACCCAATTGTCTACTGACAGATGAATGGATAAACAAATTTTTTTACAAAGGTGAACAGTCTTATCACACAATCCAGCAATTGCTCTCCAAAGGTACTTACTCAGTTGATTTTTAAAACTATATACACATGGAGACTGTAAAAGCTACAACCTCTGATTTAGCGACAGACACCTTGCCTGGGCCATGAGTAAAAAGAATCATTCTCAACGCAACAGGATCCAAGCCTTTATCTTGCATGAGGGTGCAACCCAACTTCACAATATCCATACGGTTCAAAAACCTTGAACAAGAAGCTAGTATTAAACATAGTGCCAAACTGGGTGATCCAATAGGGTCCTGGTAACATTGAAATTGCAACACAGGGATTTGCAAAATCTGAGGAATGTCCAGGTCTTTGGGGAAAAATCTCCCACTGGAGACAAGCACAGCAAAAGCCAGAATGAGATACTTCATACTCAGGAAATAGAGATCAAAGAGATTCAAAAGACCTTTTCAAATAAGTAGGTTTAAAATATTCAGAGAGATCAAGGAAGCAAGAGAATCCATCAAGAATAAGGATTTTATGAAGGAAAAAAATTCATGTATTTGAAAAAGGACCAAATGGGGATTCTGGAAATAAAAATAGTCCTTGAAATAAAAAAAATTAACAGATAAGTTAAACAGCAGGCTACTGAAAGTTCAAACCAGATAAGAACAGAAAATTCTGCATTAATCTAACAAAAGAGATGATGACTTCAATAGTGCAGTGGCAATGAGAGTAGAAAGAAGTGGAGAAATTTAAATATTTAGAAAACAGAATCAATAAATTATTTAAGGAAAATACTTAATCCTCCCCAAAATTCATTCCTGACTTGGAAGAGAGGCACTGTGGCTGTGGTCTGAGGTGTTGCAGTAGTTCTTCACAATACCTGGCACGTGGTGTTGAATGCTGTTGTCATTTCGTTTTGTTGTTGTTGTTGTTGTTGTTATCATTAAAGTTGATCACCAGCTGCTGAAAACTAAAGAAGGAGATGGAGAATCTCCTAATATGTTTAGGAAGCCTAGACCCTATCTTTCATTGCATTGCCTTGTCAAAATATTTCACAGAATGGCTTAGCATGACAGAGTTGCTGTTTCTGCCACATCGCACAAAAATTGACTGAAATATGAAATAAATCAGATAGCTCAGAAAACACACATCATTGTATACAATAATGCACCAAATGATAAAAGAAGCAACCCAAATCAGCATTTGCAGAGACAGAATTATTAAATCAATGATGCTGGTACAGCAGCAGCAATAGCAACAGCAACAGCAACAACACACTGTTACCTCACAATGCTGAAACAATGTAGTTAGGAAGGCATATGGAAAAAGATTTGTCACACAATTAGAGAGATGCATTTTTAAGAGTTTCTTTTAAAATATATATATAAATTTGTTTTTGTGGACAAATTCTCACCAAATAATTTTTTATGAGAATATGCAATGCTCAAAAATATTCAGTAAAATAAGTACACTCTTACACTGCTGGTGGAAGGCTAGTATGCAGAGTTTAAAAACATTGTCAGCAAGTTTTAAGCAGCCTAAGAATATTTGTACATTTTAATGTAATAATTCAACCTCTAAGAATGTACTCTAAGAAAACCGTAGAAATGAAGAAAGCTATGCATTGAAAATGGGGTTTATAAGCAAAAAGATTGAACACAATCTAAACAGTTAATCAACAAGTAGTGGTTGTAATAGATGGTCTGGTTATATTGCACTATTACACAGCCATCGAAATCTACTCATAAGTAATTTTTAATTAGTTGTACACAATTATTCTCCTTTTGTTCCCCACCTTCCTGATCCAGTACCTTCCGTTCCCTTCTCTGACCTGTTTTCTGGCAGGCTGACTACCGCAGGCTGCATCCTATGGTTTCCCTGCCTTCTGGGCTTTCAATTGGCTTTGGCCTATAAGGGTCACTGGCAGGAGATCAAAGGGTACAAAGGGGGAGAGATCAGTGGATTTTTTCCTGATCCCTCTCTGCTATTGGACAGCTTCTCCAGCAGAACCTGTGTCTCTTTAAAGCCACAGTTGCCATGAAGCTGCCCTTTCTTAGCCACATCAGTTCCTACTGTTTCCAAAAAACAATATGTCCTTTTTTTGCCTCTTGGGCCCTATAACTTCCTGTAGTTGCTGGCATCGGATACCCAACAACCCTCATTTGTTCCTGATCTCCAACCACAATTCCATGTGGAATCCCTTCACGAAAGTTTCTTCATTTAAACTTTCTTAGGGAATTTCATAACCAGACTGAGATGTGTGTGAATTTCTTAATTTTAAGACTGCATTGTCTGTATGACCTAGTATGAAAAGATATCCAAAATCTTGTAGAGAAACAATGAACATGTAAAGAAAAATTGATTCTGAAAATTACGAATAAGAAAGACATATTCCCTTTATCTATTTCCTGCTTTCTAAATATTTTTACAATAAACACATATTTCTTTATGATAAAGTAGTAACTCTAAAAATTAGGTAAACACATTTTATATGTATTTCTCATGTTAAAAAGTACATTAAGTTGCCTTTTTAATGATTTTCAACTGATCTTCAATTATTCAGTATTCTTTTATAGAAACATACCTAGTTTTTTGCCCACATCAGGATAAACATCTTTCCAAAAATTGTTCTTACCTCTTACTTGCAACTGAGATCTTTCTATTCTTGAAAGGAGATGATGTGAGACCCAATTTTGTTCCTACTTTTTAAGGGATAGAAACTTTAGTATCTTTGTTTTTAAATTTCAACTTTTGTAGATATGGGTTTATCCAGGTTTGTTATATGGGTATATTGCACCCAGGTAGTGAGCTTAGTATCCAAGAGGTAGTTTTTCAACCCACACTCCTCCAGTAGGCCCCAGTGTCTCTATTTCCCATGTTTATGTCCATGTGTGCTCAATGTTTAGTTCCCACTTGTAAGTGAGAAATGCAGTATTTGGTTTTCTGTTCCTGCATGAATTTACTTAGGATTATGGCCTCTAGCTCCACCTATGTTGCTGCAAAGGCCATGATTTTATTCTTTCTAATGACTATGTAGTATCCCATGGTGTATATGTACCACATTTTCTTTATGCAATCCAACTTTAGTATCTTGCCAGTAAAAATATTTTCATCAAGCATAATTGGGGCAAACTTTCCTCTACTTTAATTTTCTTTGTGTGTACAGAGTTCAATTAATGTACTTCTGGCATTTTTTAAAATTTACTTTCTCCCTGAGAAGATAGAATGACTTTTCTGATTGGAAATGTGAGAAGAACAAAATCTTCCTCACCTTCCTGTTTTCTGTTGATACCAGCCTCCAACAGAGACCATTAGCCCTCCCTTGTCTTTTCATGCTACAAGTTGTGCCAGAGTCTGTTGAGAGGAGACCTGCCCCATGTCCAGAGTTTTCCACAACTGGATGAAATCTTTCTAATTCTGGGATTCAGGTAGCAAGCCCATTCTGCTAATGGACCTAAAGCCACGTTACCCTTCTTGGCATCTGGCAGGGATAAGGATTATATTTTGGTTCATATATTTACTCTTTTGTTTTATGGCTCAAATAATTTAACAATAACTTGAGAAAGAGGAATGATATTTTTTGGTGGCCTCCTCAGAAACCCTAATAATTCACGATTCTTTCACAATCATAGGTACACATGGATAATTTTTACTCAGTAATAAAGCATTATTGTTAGTTCAAGTTTTGGTGTCCATAGCCCTAATTTTCAAGGCCAGAGGGCATCATACTATTCCTAAATGGCCCATGGTAATTTCTTGGAGAATGCAGCAGGTCAAACAACAAAGAAAGCAGAGTGCAGCTCTTTTGGGGCTCTGGAATGCCTATACATCAGGACCATAAATGCGATTATTGAGTTATACATAGGACTTTCCTTTCCTCATATCCTTTTTGCTCTAAAATGCCAAAAAATAAAATGGGCAAAATAAGTATCGGGGACTTTTATTACTCTCCTTAAAACTTTAGTTTTTACATGTCTCAGTGATGCAGCATTACAAATTAGGCAATAAGACCATCCTACTCTAACGGATATTTCTTCTTAATATTAAGATAGTATATTAGAAGCACTGTTGCATTTCTAGTTTGCTGTATCTTAAGCATTAGCCATTCACATAATTTTGTAGTCTTTTATTAGTAATTCTATTAATTCCACTAGAATAGATCTTCATTTCATGAGTCATTGTGCACTCAACTTTTTTCTTAAATAAAATAATTTTAATGGAATAATTATATGTCAGTTTATATATTATCATTAAAGCTGTAATTTAATGTTATATTCACTGTGTAATCTGTTAATAAAAAATATTATGAAGGTAAGTAATTAATTCATTTCTTTTAGACTCCATGAAAAATTGATATGTTTTGTTGACAATTTGCCAACAAGGGGTCAATTAGCCTGGGACACTCTTCACACCATATGGTGAACCATAATCATTCTACTTGTTTGAGAAAAATAAAATGAAATAAAACATTAATTAGTTCTACAAAACCTATTCAGTACTTACCACGTGTCAAGCACTGCACTCGTTACTCTGCCATCTTAGAGTATAGAAGGAAAGATGTATGTTAATTGAATAATCACAGAAATAATTGTTTAATTAAAAACTGTGAAAGATATCATAAATAAAAGTATATAATACATCCAGGGATGGCAGGTAAATGTAGGAAACACTGGTCGATAGCATAATGATCCTTTTGCCCCACAGCTAATAAAAAATTTCAGCCTCTAAAATTTACCTTTTGCATGTAAGTTAAACCACCACATGAAGTTACAATATTTATAATCAACTATTTCTCTAAAATTCATCAAAGGACAGTAACTTGGAGAAAACTTTGTTTTCAATGTTGCATGCTTTGTGACCCAAAAATCAGAATACCTGAACTCCATTTCTGAACCTCCCTGAATTCCTACAGGGGACTTAGGTAAGTAACTTTACCTCTATGGGCTTCTGTTGCTTTGCATGCAAAATGAAGGTGTTGGATCAGGTCACCTCAAAGACTACACCAAGCTAAAGAATTTCTTGTTCTAAAACCTGAGAGACATACTCTCAATTACTATAAAGTAAGCCTATACCTGTAGAGGTTACCTGTCATACAGAAGCTACAGGAATATTGGCATTAAATTTTGATGAAGGATCCCTTTAGTCCTTTACCAAAATAATCCATAACTGTGTAGAACTAATACATGAAATGAAAATAGAATTTGCTTTGGCTTTGAATATAGCAACTGATTATCCTGAAATGTAGTTTCCCAAGGGTATGTCTATTCCCTAATGGAAGTTGGTATGGAATATACTAAAAAAATTACTAGAAGATAAATTAATCTGTATAAGGTAGTAGCCACCTCAGAAAGCTTTTCTCTTTGCTCAATATAATGTAAGTCCACCTGCTATACACATTTCTAGAAATGCTCCATTTCTCCCAAACACACAGAGCATTGATAATTACCTGCTTAATAGTGTCTTTCTTCTCCACCAGACACAATATCCCATTTACTGCTGTATGATTTAGTTTTTGTTACAGTAACAAAAAATCAAACTTCTGGGAGTCTTAGAATAACAAATTTATTTCTTGTTAAGATTTTATGTCAACCCAACATTCAGCTGGCTTGACTAATTATGACACCAGGCTTCTGGTTGAGTTCAGATCTTCTCCACATAGTTTTCATTCTGGAACTAAGACTACAGAAACAGTGATTGCATGAGGAATGGTATTTTGGCAAATGGCAATAATGCAAGAGGAAAGAGAAACTCATGACACTTCTTAAGCCTCATTTAAGAATAATCACACTGTCTCGTCTTCACACATTTCACTAGTCAAAGCAATCCCATGAACAAGCCCAAAATCAATGAGGGTGAAATATATTCTGCCCATTCTTCTGGGGACAGGAATATAATCTGTTGAACAGTAATAAAGCCTAGAATAGCTGCCCTTCACACACTATGGTACACGGTACATAGTGGATGCCTACTTTTTTTTTTTTTTGGAAGAATTTATAAAATTTGATAACATGTCATTTATTTTCCATGGTCATTTGTCTGTCTTTGAAATATAAATGTTCTTTTCCCCTCGTATGACAATAGTAATTGATAACCTTAATTTTTCCCCAATTCAGCATAGATCGGGGAAGAGTTTACCATTATATCTCCAGTTCCTAGTTCAGTAGCTTTCACATAATCAATGTTCAATAAATATTTTTAGATAAATGAATAAATAATGACTCCATTAGTCAAATATTATCTACTTTTTTAAACAAATAAAATAAAGCTAAGGTTGAGATCTAGTAAGTGATTAATCCTAGGGCACTCTAGCATCACTTTCTATATAAATCTAGTGAGTCATTACTCCCTTTTGTGAACTCTATTTAAAATTTATGATATGCTGGTTGGAAATAGTTTTCGAAGTTAAATATGCCCTACTGAGATTACAAGGGCATCATGAAAATAGCCTTTTAGGCCTATAAATTTCATCCTCATGCTTTAAGGATGATTGTCATTATCTTAAAAATTAGTATTTAATATCTTATGGGAGTATTGTACTTTGATGTGTTAGTCTTTACTGTTCATTAAAAATACTTTCCATGTACCTATTAGGCTCAAGCTTTTGTTTGGTATACAAAAAAATTTAAAAAAAAAACAGTTTCTGTTTTTCAAGGTTTGTTATCTGGTTGAGCAGATATGTTATGTTTTGAAATAGCTACGGCAATATCTGATGAGCACCAAATGAGGAAAACAATACTATTGGAATTCAGAGAAGAGAGAACTTCCCACAAGTGCAATCAGGAAAATCTCATGGAAGAAGTAGGATTTGGGTGAACCTTAGAAAATGAGTATGATTTTCGTAACTGAATTAGAGAGGGAGGGTATTTCAGGGAGAAAATATAATAAATATAAAAGGTAAAAGCTATAATCAAGCAATATTTAGAAAGCCAGAGTAAAAGCTACATTAGTCCCCTGCTTACATTCCAACAGCCCCAGGGGATGGCTGAAAATTTGAATGGTACCCAACTCTATATATACTATGTTTTTTCCTATATCTTCATACCTTTAATAAAGTTTAATTTACATATTAGGTACAGTAAGAGATTAGCAACAATAACTAATAATAAAATTGGACAATTATAACAACATACTAAAATAAAAGTTGTGGCAACATGGTCTTTCTCTTTCTCAAAATATTTTATTGTACTGTAGATCTTTACAACATCAGCAAATGATATTTTTTCTTTCCGTATTAAGTCAAGAGCTTTTACCTTTTTACTTAAAGGAAGAAGTTGATGGCTTCTCTTTGGCATATCTGAATTTCCAGCATCACTACTCTTGCACTTTGGAGCCCCTTTTAAGTAAAATAAGGGTTATTTAAATACAAACATAGTAACACTGATCTGATAACTGAGACAGCTACTAAGTGACTGATAGGTGGGTAGGGTATACAGCATGAATATGTTGGACAAGTGTTCATGGCCTAGGCAAGTCAGAGCAGGACAGCGTGAGATTTTATCATGCTATTTAGGATAGCCACAATTTGAAACTTCTATGCAATATTTTTAGACAATGGTTGACTGCGGGGTAATTGAAACTATGGAAACAAGAATTGTAGATAAGGAGGGACTACTGTATATGTAGGAAAATAACTATATATAAGGCGTGGTAACTAGATAGAGAACATACTGTGGATGAAGACATAAAATGGTGAACTAAGCAATCTCAATTTATTGTTGTGAGCATTGTAGAGTTATTAAAATTTTTTACTAGAGAAGATATCATAGTGAAAGTATACTTTTAGGATAATTAATTTGGCAGTAGTACAAATAATGGATTTGAGAAGTATCATATAGGCAATTTAGGAGAATTTTTCAATTATCAAGGCATGAAATAATTACTTCTAAATGAAGGTGGATGACTGTGGTGCTGTAAAGGACAACATACTGAGTACCAAGTCAAATGCACTGCAGTGAAAACAAAGAGCAGCCTGGTCAGGGTTTATTTAGTTCATGGCCCCAGAATTCTGATCAGGGAAGACTAGGACCAGAATAATAAAAAAAACATCAAGTTGGATTAAAGGCTGGAATCTGAAAATGAAATAAAGATCAAGGTCACTGATTACCACAGATACGGGCGTGATTCCCAAAGGCAAACAAATTCAGGAGACACAGCTCATAGGCAGGATATGAGTATCCGTAGCCAAACCAATAGACTGTCAAGATTGTAGATTTTAGAATAGAGAGGGCATAAATTCATTTATAACACAGCTAGTGTTGAACAAAATGTATTAAGTGAGTATATTGGACCAAATGTTGGCCCTAACCTAAGATAATTTTTCTCATTATGTAGTAGGGACAATTCAAAGTGGTGTTTGCAGAAACAATGGAATAGTCGTGTTTTCTTATTGTCACACATTTCACATTGAACATAGACAGTCCATAAATCTGAGCACCGGTACTGGAAGCAGAAGGAACAAGGGAATGAGGAATTACTTCAGGGAGGTGAAACTTAAAACGTTTGTATTACAACTTAATTCATGAATTTCTATCCAGTGATAAATAGTTTGCATGTTTTTTGGCAGCCAGTCATTTTTTTAATCAAAGAAAGATTTCCATATTCTAAAGCATATTCAGATTATGCAATTTTGAATTTTTTCATTCTTAATGTAGAAATGTTGTCTGTTGTAAGATCTCTAACATGACCAAATATATCAATAAGTCTAGAAGACACACAGAGAAATAAAGAGAAGAGTGGGTTAGGGGAGGGTGTGGGGGATGCAGGAAGAAAATATGTGTGTGTGTGTGTGTGTGTGTGTGTGTGTGTGTGTGTGTGTGTGTGTAAGGGGCAGTCTTTTAAACTAAGTCAAACAAGTCATTAACAATACAAATGTAAGAGAAGCACAATATGCAGGTATAAAGAAAATGTCCGTAAGATATATTTCCTTCTCAGAAGGATACTCCCAAAATTATTTTCATTGCTTCTGGATTAGGTAGGATATCACCAAATAGAATATTATCAAGTGATAAAAATTCTTTGTAAATTGTTTTCATCCATAAGCATGTTGATTGTTATATGATTCATAACTCTAATATACAGAAGCCTGGCTTCTTTGTCACTGAGGGGAGATTTTAGATGCAGCACTGTGCCTTTGTTCCTTAAAAACTGTCAGCAGATACTGAAGAAAATAATATGTGCTCTATTTGCCTTTAGGTACCAGGATACCAAAAATAAGATTCCTTCTTGTGTGTAAACTGAAATTTCTCTATGTGAGAGATCCAACAGCTTAAGGGTTCAGTGGCAAGAGAAACCATTGATTATTAATTGATCACAGAACTACCCAAAAAGCAAAATGTAGCTGTGGCAGTAGATTTCAAATATATGAACAACACCAGATACCTAATTCAACTAAAAGCAGCACAGTACATCTGTAGTCACCATCAACACATCTCTATCCCTTTCTGAATTGTAACTTTTACTCATCTATCCACTCTCAACACCCACCCATTCTCCAAAATAACCTTTTGCTTGCGATCATCTCTACTGTTTTTTCTGTCAAGTTTTTGATTCTGTAATCTTTTCCACTTTGATCTTGCTTCTCGTCTTGTTTTTTCAACTGTATACAGTGTTCTTGTTAAGAGTGGATGGGGATGTGTTATGCATATAACATGAGCTTGTGTGTAAGAAAGAAATTTAGGAAAGGTACAAATTCCAAGACTGAGTTGTTGTTTTCTTTCATCTCCACCTCCATCTCGAAGCCCACCAGCAGCAGCGTATTGCCCCACAAATAGGAGCCAATGTACTGAGTATGGAATGGTAAATTAAAAGAGAAAAACCTAATAAGCTCTGCCTCTCTGAAATTGCCATCTCTTAAAATAATCATGTGAGTCTGAATCTCCTGTGGAACATATTAAAAATATAGATTGGGATCTACCCCCACAGAGATTCTGATTAAGTGGGTCTGGTGTAAAGGCCAGAAATGTAAATTTTTAACACACTCCCCAGGTGATCCTGATGCATGGCCTGCATACTGCAATCATCATTCTAAAAATGAGAGGAATAAATACTTCTCTGTCCTAATTTGACTAACAATGAGTACTTGATGGCAGGATTCACAGTGATGGAGACTTGGAATAAAGGTCTAGGTAGTCATAAAGCCCAAGAAGAAATCAGGTCAAAGTTTGACCTCAGCCTTTAGGAATTTGGGTTTCTTAAAAGGTACAAGAAAAAATAGATTTAGATACTGGGCATGGTGACTCACACCTATAATCCCAGTTCTTTGGGAGCCAGAGCTGGGAGGATCACTTGAGTCCAGGAATTCAAGATGAGTCTGGGCAGCATAGCAAGACCTCATCTCAAAAAAAAAAAAGTAGATTTAGATTATGACAGCTAAAAAAAAACACCTCAGATTACTTTTAGGTTCCTACCAAATACACTGAAGTACATTAGCTCCCATTCATTCCATTTCCAGTCCACACCTGCCCACTCTTCCAGCTCTTTCACTATTTTTACCATTTACTACTCTAGCAGCTCTTTAAAACCTAATATATTGATTACTTTTTTCCCCATGTCTGTAAGACTCTACTAGCTTCACAGTCTTCCCATAGCTGCCTAACCAGAGTCTTTCCTTTCACAAGCCTATTGTCAACACACTCAAGTACGTTTCACTGTTGCCCACACCATTTGTTTCCCTAAAACCCCTAAACAAAGATGAACCCAACTCTGGTGCCTACTTCTCTGCTGTACTGAACACCACTAAACAAAAACCACACAATCATACATACTGATGCTCCTGCAATATATGATCTTTCCCCTCAACTGGGCTTTTAACCCCATAGCAATTATTTTACATATTTCTGGTCAACTTTGTATCTTCTTCCTTTCAGTAGCTATCCCAAATCTTTATCAGTTTGGTTGAAGGCCTGATATGGTTAGGCTTTGTGTCCTCACCCAAATCTCATATTGAATTATTATCCCCATGTGAGGGAGAAACCTGGTGGCAGGTGATTGGATAATGGGGGCAGATTCCCTTATGCTGTTCTCATGATAGTGAGCTAGTTCTCACGAGATATGCTGGTTTTATATGTGTTTGACAAGTTCCTCCTTCGCCCACTCTTTCTCTTGCCACCTTGTAGAGAATGTGCCTGCTTCCCCTTCCACCATGTTTGTAAGTTTCCTGAGGCCTCCTCAGCCATGCAGAACTGTGAGTCAATTAAACCTCTTTTCTTTATAAATTACCCAGTCCCAGGTATTTATAGCGGTGTGCAAATGGACTAATACAAGGCCCCATTAATTTTCTCAGCACATAAAGTAAAATTCATCACATAAAAGCTACTTTAACTCTCCATCTCCCTACACATAAATGTCTGTGTCTACATCTCTAGTCAAATACTTATACCTGTAATCACAGCTGTGTTCATACTTTCCAATTACCTCCATTCCAGAAAAAATAAATGCTTCTCTACAAAGCTAATGGATTTATCCCATATTCCCTAATATTTTTTTCCTTTGATTTTATCTCTTTCATCCTTATCAACCTCTCTTTCTCCATTGTTCTTTCCCCTTAATATCTTCATGGCTGTTGCATATTAAAACAAAAGTCCTCACCAAATTTATATCAATCCCTAAGACAACGCCTTATTCCCCTTACTATTTGTTGAAAAAACTCACAAAATAATAATTTAAGCTCTCTACTTTTCACATCTTCCATTTATTATTTAACCCCCCAAGTTCTGCTTGTTTCCTATTCACATTGACCTTGCTAAGGAGCTTATCTTTCATTTTGTTGCCTCTTTAACAGAGTTGTGAGCATGACATTTAGAGTTCGACTATTCCCACTGATTACCAACTATGTAGCCTATATGACTTTAATTCTTTCCTCATGTAAAAGAAAGATGATAATAATATATATTTCATAAGGTGGTTGTAAGAATTACATGACAAAATTCGTTATAAAGTGCTTTGCAACATAGTGTCTGACCAACAGTAAGGTGATGCAGCAAATGGTGGGTAGTGTGGTGTTGATTCATGTGTTACATAGTTGTTATTGTTATAATTACTATTACTATCTTAACTCTTCCTTAGCTCATTTTTTCCCACATGAATGCTTTAATGTGTTCGTTAAAATGAAGATTCTTGGGTCTCATCATAAGTGTAACAAATTATAATCTTTTGAGTAGATCCTAGTAATATGTATTTGAAGAAGTTCCTTGAGTGATTCTTTTGCACACTGAAGTTGGAGATCCATGGACTTATCCCCATTTGTTAAGGACCTTGGAATCAGATGGGCCTGAGATCAAGTTTAGAGATAAAGCCTTGAGTAAATTACTTCTTTCTTATTAGGTTGGTGCAAAAGTAATTGAGGTTTTGGCCACTTTTTTTAAGTAATGTGGAAAACCACAATTACTTTTCTACCAACCTAATAGGTTTAGTTGTCATGTCTACAAGAACAGCTTAGTACCATCAACTACATAGGGTTATCAGGAAGATAAAATTAGATGGTATTTATAAATATGAAGTATAATGTATTTTCTGTAGGCCATTCACCAAATATTTACCATACTTCCCATTTTCATCTTCAGGCATAAGGTAAAAACAATACTGATGCACTATAGAAAGCAAATCCTATCACACCAGTTTATCTAACCCTAGGGTGTATCTGTGTATGTCTTCTCCAAAGATATAGCTTTAGTTGCCTTAGTTACTGAGTGGTCCAGTAAGTATGACAGTAAATTAGAAGTCAATGGACCAGGAAAAAACTATAAACATGACAATAACTTAGAACCAATAGACCATAAAAAATGGAATGAAGTTAGCGTGTCAAATATTATAAAATGCATTTAAGGAGAACATTTTGGCAGGTAGGTTTCATCTAACAATGAACGTTGTTCATGCATGCATTGAAAATCTACAGTGTGATCAGCATTATGCTTCCTAATATGGGAAATTCACAGGAAATTCCAAATATGACCTCTGTCTCCAACGACATGATATTTAATTGAGTTATAAAAACAAAAAAACACATGAAAATTTAGGATACAAATTTAAACCATATTTTTATTGAATTAAAATATAGTCAACACAATGTGTAAGATTGTATTATTAGCTAGAAGTGATTGAGAGGAATGCAAATTCCTTAAATATCTTAGAAACAAGTTGTCAAGAATGATATCTGTACAGCTAATATAAGAGGTAACCCAGGGAGGAGGAGGAAACGAATTACAGAGAGTGGGTTAATATGGAACTTGTCCCTTTCAAGTTTCATTATGAGAATTTCTGTAGTAAAGCCCTTTTAAATTGTCTCCTACTTTTATTGTTTCATTGTTCTAGGGTGTGTGTATGATTAAATTGTATGATTAAGTACTAAATTAAGAACCTAAATTTCTCTTTCCTGTGATGAAAGAGAAAAAGCATTGTGGAAGTCTAGAGAAGTGCTCATGATGAATTTGGGAGAAGAAAATGAAGACAGTTGTGTTTGGGGCAGTCTTCACTGGAAGAAATATATAGGTTAGATTTGAAAGGAAGAGACTTTTAAACTAGTTGGCTATTATTACAGTAATAAAGTGTGGAATGAGACCTTAAGTCAGGCTTGGATAGCTGAAACAAAGACAGTATTGCCCTCGAGCAAAGTAAACATCAGCAAAGGAACATGGTTAAGAATGTATATGGCATGTCCAGGGAATAATGAAAAGCTAGCAGGGCTTCAGTAACTACCCAAAGTCATGTTAGGCAGGAAGGATGTGACTGGACCTTGGAGAGACTAAGGAGCCTGGCAAGGGGTGAAGATTTTGTTCTATTGAAGTAGGATGGGTTTTCTTTAATGGTCAAAAAACAATGGATAATAAATAGGATCCTATTAGTCATACTGATTCATTCAATAACTAGCCACTGGCAATTAACATAGTCAAAGAAAAATGCTAGGCATTGTAGGAAATAAAATTGATTAAGACATAGTACACTGCTCTCAACACCATTCGAAAATTAGGGCATAAGGTAACAAAAATAATTATAATCACAGTGGAATATAAATGCCAGACAGTAAATACATGATAATAATATGAAGGAAGTAGTTAGCCTATGAATGGTGGTAATTCATGATATTTAGCTGGGACCTTGAAGGATAGGTGTTATATAGGTAAAGATAAGAAGAGAGGATTTCTGAGAGGAAAATAGTGCAAGCAAAGGCTATTCATTTCAGCAAATATTGAATGCTTACTGTGTGCCAGGTCCTGGACTTTATACTGGTATATGAAGACTTATCACAGTCTCTGCCCTTAAGAGCTTAACACAGAAGAGCAGAGTGCGAGTTCTCAGGGATACTTGGAGAGTTCCATTCAGCTAGAGCATGCATATAGGAGGGAGTAATGGAGTGAAGCTGGAAAAATAACTTGAACCAATATTAGTGAGAGTCTTAAATGCCAGCACAATATATACTAAATTCTCCTGGGTATGGAAATCATTGAAGTCTGTTGTTACAGTTTTTATCAGAAGGCATTGAAGACAATTATGTTTGGGGCAGTTTTTGCTGGAAGAAATGTATAGGATAGATTTGAAACAAACAGACTTTTAAACTAGGTGGCTATTATTACAGTAATAAAGTATGGAATGATAATAGCCTGGGAGAGCTGATGACATAAGAGTAATTGTAAAAACTCATATGTATCAAGAATATGTTAATACTTTAATCATTTGCTAAGGGGTTATGCAAATCCTCTCGCTTACTCCTCACGATATCTCTTCAAGAAGAGTGCTGTAATTATTCCCCATCGACAGAGGAGTAAACTGAGCACAAAGACATTTTAAAAACTTTCCCATGTTTTACAACTAGTAAATGATGAAACTAGATTCAAGCACAGGCAGCCTCCAAACCACTGGCTATAGTGTCAAAAACAGCTATAAATTTTGAACTCATATGTCTAAATAAAAAAAAAGCTCAATTAACAAATACAAAGAAGTTTAAATACTTTTTTCACTTAAAAACTTTGTCAGCTAAAAAAATATATACCATTCTTTTTCCAAATTACCCTCACTGAAAGGTTTAGTGGTTTTCAAATTCAGTAACAGAATTTTAACAGCAGAATGTATCTCAGAGAATATCTCAAACCTCACAACTTTACAGAAGAGGGCATTGAGACCACGACTAAGGGAATGACCAAAGTAAAAGAGCTAGCTAGGGGTAGAACTCACATTAAAATCCATATCTGCTGTTTTCTGGTCACTATAGTATAGCACTCTGATTTTATCATATCATATTTCTATTCTGTTTTTCATAGCAAGCATGGAAAATCACAATACTGAGTCATAAAGGGAGAGATTTTTACTTATCAGTTACAGAAAGATGCGTGAATGGTTACATATCTACGAACTAAAAAATCACAACAGTTAGTGTATTAACAATTATGCCCATTATCCATTTTAGCAGTTTTGACACATGAATTCATCTTCCACGGTGGATTTTCGAATAATGATGTTAAATTGTTCTGCTTCCATATTGTAACAAATCCTTGGTGAGAAGATAGATCTGTGTACTACTTGTTACCTTGCAGTGATGAATAAGTATCAGCGTGTTTTTTTGAGGGAGGAAAAGGGTCCACCAGAGGGTGTTATGCACTGTTGTCTTATATGCACATCTTTCCAGGAGAATTTCAACCTATCTTCTTTGATCATTACTAGGTGGTTTCCCCTTGCAGCACCAGAGTCCATCACTGGTAATGAAAGCATAACCAGACCAATTTGCTCTCATTTATTTTATGACTCATTGCCAGACTCAGAAACAAAGAACAAAAGGAAGCGTATCCTTTTTTGTGCCTTTGAAATTGAATGAAATATCAATGAAATATCTTCATTACATTATGTAAGAAAATGTCCTACATTGATATGGGACCAAAATAACTTACACACCTCTATGGCTTCGAACGTAGTGGAACGTGCCAAGAGGACCACAATACGAAAAGAATGAACACACTGAAAGGCTCAGAAAGCAATGGGTTTTCTGTCAGGAACAAGAGAAATCCAAATAACTGAGAATATTTTGTCACTTATTTCCCCATAATCCTACCTAGCCACAAGAGAAAACAAAAATAAAAAAAAAATTCAGAAGTAAGAATAAAAATATATCAGCCATTGAGGTTGGAAAGTGAAGCTTGATTCATTTTGAATTCATTGTCCTAATGTATGAGCAATTGATTGAAGACGAATGCATAGATAGCAGTTAATATCACTGCTAAGAGGAAGACAGAGAAAGATAAAAGAAACATGGAAGTGGGGTAGAATAAAGAAAAGAGGAAAGCAAAGTTTTTAAAGCGAAAGAAGGGGTGGGTAAAGAAAGTGAAAGAAATTAAGCTGACAGGAAGAAACAGATGAAATGCAGCTGTGATGCTCATTTGTTCTTCTTTTAAAATGTAAATTACTTCTGATTTTGAAGTCAAGGTCTGGATATTTTCCTGTGGAAATGTAGCCATATACCCTCTAAATAGTCTCTCTTCCCCAAAAGAGAGAAAATTGGGAAAGATAACGTAGTTTTACTGTAAGCAATACAAAAAAATAGTTCTAAAAACCCCAAGGCATTTCAGTGTAAGTTGTCTGCAATAGACAACAGCCTCAAAACCCTCCAAATTTCCTAGCGTGAGACAGGCACAAAGCGGGAGACTTGGTTGCCTGGCAACCGCGCTCTTCACAGGCAGCTGGAGTAAAACGAACCCTCTGGTGCCAAACGGCCTTTCACCTGCTTCGTTAAAGTGAAATCAGAGAGAAGAGTTACCTTGCAAGGGCCAAAGCTCCCCATGAGAAACAGAGGCTTGAGAAAGCCTCCTCTAGCTTCACTTTGGAAAGGCATTCCAAGCAGGGTGGGAGGTTTCTAATGCCTCAGTAATTAAGGATGCTTTTTCCTCCCCTCCCCCTCCTCCTCCTCTGGGTGCCACCCTGAAAATAACAGGCTGCAGGCTTGGTATTCTGACGTTGTATAGAGGGGAGAAGAAATCACTTTAAATCTTTTGCTCCAAATTGATAAATTCTGAAAACCAGGGACATTGCTTACATCTCCCCATTATTTTTAAATTAGGTTTGCTTTCTGATACTACAAGGACTAACAAAGTGTATTCATGATGAAAAGAGAATTTGAAAAAGATGACTATGAAAATAGTCTGTTTTTACTTAAGTACCTGGGGATTGAAGTTATTCTGGAAATTTTACCTGGCTATTTTAGTGGAAATGTGAACAGTACCTACAAGGGATTTCGTATAAAAAATGGTGAGGGCTTTCCAAAAATATTTGTACAGCCCACTCCTAAAATGCAAAGTATTGCAATATACATCTTTGTGTGAATTTTAGCCTTTGCTAGAAAATACACAGTTTTTAAATAGACACTTAATGAGTAATTCTCAAATAGTCTGGCTCTTTCAAGGTCAAACAGTAAAATGTGAGTGGAAATTGGGCAGATACCCGCATAGCAGTCAGAAACAAAGCACTGAAGTCAGCATTTACAGTGGCGGATTCCGGTCCTTGCACTGTCACTCAGCACAGCATTAAAATTTTGAGTTCTAATTTTGGTGACATAGATCGAACATATTTAGTGTTCAATGGGAACTTTCCTTCAGATGAGATTCTAAATATAAAACAAAAAAATGTATAATGTTCAAACTTTTCAGGTTACACAAATTATATAAATTTATTTCAGTTTTATTCACTACCAGTAAGTACAATTATTTTTACACCTTTCTATAGGACCTTGTTGACCTCATTCTTTTATTCTGTTGTATTTTACTGAAATATGAATAATGGATATACATATATGAATATACACACACATATTTTATTCATCTCCCTACTCCACCTCCAAAGTTGAGGAGTAAATACGTTTTTCATTCTCCGCATTGACTTCTCCAAGGCAGTCTTCTATTATTGTTAGTAGCTATACAATTATCCAGTGTTTCTATATTAATCTATTACTGAATAGGATTTTTTGGTAAGTTTTCATTTACAAAATTATACTGGAAGATAATTTATTTTCTTTTACGTTAAAAGCCTGGCACCATAACTCCTTTGGGGAAAAGAAATTTAAGATAGAAGGTGAGCTCCTGAGGCTATGGGTTAGCCCACAGGTTCTTAATCTGGTCTGCACATTAGAATTACCTAGGGAGCTTTTTGAAAGTACTGATTTCCACCCCCCTTCTTTCACCAAAGCTATGATTTTGATTCCACATCTGAGTCAATTCTGTGTGAAACAGCATCAGTATGTGCACATCGACTTCTAAGGTAATATTGGTTGAAAAGTTTTAAAGTTGTCTTATTTTCTGGGAGATGGACTTTAGGAGACTAGTGCAGTGTTGCAGAAAAAATGAGCAGCGTTTAATGTTATGTGTGCCTAGTGGCTTTTCCCAACACCTGTGTCTCTCTCTATTCCTGTTCCTGCAGCCTTCCTTTCTAATACTGCATCTTAATATTTAATGCGCTAAAAAAGTTAAAGAACTGATTAATGTTAATAAAAAATATTCTAAACTATGTGGAAATACAAGTAGGAAAGCAAATGTTAGCCCTTACTGTTAGCCCACCGCCAAGTTACGTTTTGGTAACTAGAGGAAGAGGGTAATGTTTTGGTTATATCAGCAATAGTACACACAGAGTTGATTAAAAAAATAAGGAGTCATTTTTGCCTTAAAACCACATACACATTTTCTTAATGTGTAGTATTATTTTCTGATGGTTGTGTGTTCGTTTGTTTGTTTGAGACAGAGTATCGCTCTGTCACCCAGGCTGGAGTGCAGTGGCGCGATCTCGGCTGACTGCAACCTCCGCCTCTCGGGTTCAAGCGATTCTCCTGCCTCAGCCTCCTGAGTAGCTGGGATTACAGGTGCGTGCCACCACGCCTGGCTAATTGTTTGTACTTTTAGTAGAGATGGGGTTTCGCCATGTTGGGCAGGCTGGTCTCAAACTCCTGATCTCAGGTGATCCACCCACCGCTACCTCCCAAAATGCTGGGATTACAGGCGTGAGCCACCACGTCCAGCCTCTGATGGAATTTTCAGTAGGTGTGTATTATTATATCATCCCATGAAAGAAATAAAATTTTTCTACCTGTACTGTTAATAATGAAAATTGGTAATTTGTACAAAAGGATTTGAATATATCTTTTGTCATATACCACCACATACCATTTGCAATCATACGCAAATTTAATCATTCTGTGCCTAAGAACAGAATAAGCTCTAGACTATTCTCAGTTAGATGTACTTGCCTGGATTACTGTTTCAAGTTGATTAAAAAGTTGGTGCTATTGCTACCTAGTTAAGAGACTGAGAGATACATTAGCTTTTCATTTGCTGACAATTCTATTTATTGGCCTCAAACTGTCGCTATGACATTGTAACTGATCTTGTAACTATTACGGTTACTGTTACAAAGAAGAGAAATCAGGTTCCTCGAGTAAAAGATAAGAAATCAATTTTGGTTAATTTAAGCAGAAGTGAATTTTACTATAGGGATGTAGGACTACTCAAAGTTGTTCAGGAAAACTGGAGGTCAGGCTTCCCAAACAGGCAGGAACCAAGCAAAGACAGGCAGAAAAGGACCAGAGCCTCAAGTGAGGTTACTTTGCAGGATCAGTCTGGTCATAGCAGCCATTAACTCCACTGACCACAGCACTGTGAGACACCAATGCCACTGTGCATTACTGCAGGAATCACTAGATGTCATTGCATTCACTGCTGTCCACTACAACATGGACTAAATTTGAAACTGTCCCTTTAGCTTTATATTCATAACCCAAATTAACATCTCTTACAGCAGCATTCAATCTGCCGAGCCAATATCACCTGCCCATACACCTCGAATGCCATGGGCTGGGGGAAGGAAAGTTCCTCCTCCTTTGGCTTCTACCCTAGGAGCTGGAGTTCTGGATTCCAACAAGATTCTAGGAGTGGAATATTCCTTAAAATACAAAATGAGTTTGGAAGACTGACAGCCATAAAGAAGGCATATTTTTACCACTCCCCACCTCTACCTGGCACTACACATGTGAAAAGAGTGATAACTCTATTCATTAGTGGAGGTTGCGGAGGGGGTATACATCCTATTGATAATGAATTTGTAGAATCAACTTCAAATATGAACCACGCACAAAATTATCATTAGTTAATTTGGAATAATGAACTCTGGGATCAGGTAAAATTTCTGTTTTGTCATTTTGATAACTGTGACCAAGACAGGTCATGAAAATATACACTAAGAGCCTTACACATAAGCAATGAATTACAGTTGCCAAAATAGTTTGACTTGATGGGTAAAAGATTTGATGACTACAAATTTGACATTATTTCTAATGAATAGCAACAGATTTACAACATATCAATATTTATGGGATGTAAGTAAAGCAGAAGTTAGAGGGAATTTTATAATTTCAAATAGTTATACTAGGAAATAAGAATAATTTAAAACCATAAATTTGTTTCCATTTCAGGAATCCTATAAAAGAGCTAATTAGTAGAACAAAGAAAATTTTAAAAATTAAGAGGAGAGGACTATAAAATAGAAAGCAAACAATGTGGATAATTTTAAAGGCCCCAAAATTGGTTTTAGAAAATATTCATTAATGTAATTAATCATATTAACTGAACACAAAATGAGACAAAATCATCTCGTAGACTATTTTACAAAAGTCAACAACCATTCATAATTCTTTTTTTTTTTAAGAGACCTTTTTTTAAGG
The DNA here is from genome assembly GCF_024542745.1 of Macaca thibetana thibetana. NCBI lineage: Eukaryota > Metazoa > Chordata > Mammalia > Primates > Cercopithecidae > Macaca > Macaca thibetana. Next base: position 93,440,332 of record NC_065581.1, read on the forward strand.
GGCCTTGCTCCCTTTCCCAGTCTACAGTGTAGTGGCCAGTCACAGCTAACTGCATCCTCAAATTCCAGGCTCAGCGGATCCTCATCCTCCTAAGTAGCTGGGGACCAAAGACAGCCACCACCATGCTTGACTAAGTTCTTGTTGTTTTCTTTGTAGAGACAGTGTCTCACCATCTTGTCCAGGCTGGTCTCAAACTTCCGGCCTCAAGCTGTCCTTCCACTTTGGTATCTCAAAGTACGGTGATTATAGGCATGAGCCACCATGCCAGGCCCATTCATAAGTTTTTAAAACGTATTCACTAAGTTAGTAATTGATGAGACAAACAAATCATAAAGAAAAATATTTACTAAGCATATGAAAAACTGCCCAATATCATTAGTTGTTAGGAAAATTCAAGTGAAAACCACAATAAGCTACCACTACACATTCACCAAAATGGCTAAAATTAAAAAGACTAACCATACCAAATGCTAGTGGGGATGTAGAGGAATTGGAACTCTCATAGTGTTGTGATGGGAATGTTGTGATATAGCCACTATGGACAATACTTTGGCACTTTTATACAAAGTTAACACACACTTACCATATTACCCAGCAAGTCTACTCCTAGGTGTTTACCCAGAGATAAATGAAAATATTTGTTACACAAAGATTTTTACACAAATGTTCACAGCAGCTTTATGCACAATAGCCTAACATTGGAAACAACCTAATTGACGATCATTAAGAGAAGGAATCAATAAACTGGTATTTCATACAATGGAATACTGTAAATCATAAAAAGGCACAAATTACTGATACATGCAACAACGTATGAATCTCAAACATACTTATGAAAGAGACAGAGAAAAAGAACCTGTGTGTGGGGGGGGGGGGTGTGTGTGTGTGTGTGTGTCACATGATTCTAATTACATAAAGTTCTTGAATAGGCAAAACAAATGTAAGGTGAAAAAAATCAGAAGAGTCATTTCCTTAGGATTTTGAAGGGTTTTCTTCCTGAGAAGGGAGATTAGAAAACTTTCTGGTAAAGGATACATTCTCTAACTTGTTAGGGAAGAGCTACATGGGTGTGTGCATTTTTCAGATATTGAATTGTATCCTTATGATCTATACATTTTAATTTATGTGCATTTTATCTCAAAAATAAAACTTTAACAAGTATCAAACTCTAGTTAGTAGGTATGTTTTTGTAGCTTATCAATTCTGAAACTTCCTTTTGTGTAGTCTAACTTGACCAAATGAACAAATATATTGAAGGTAATTGCAGTGAGGTTTGTCATTTATACACACATACATATATATTTTCAAGTCCTATTCTCTGAGAGGGTGTAGAGGCAATGATACACCAGCAGCAATTTCCTGCCTACTCCCCAGATCTTGGTCTCTAAAGACTATTTTCCACTAAAGGAAACCAGAATTCCTAAGATAAATAGTTGATACTAGCGCTGGGTCAGGGGATATCCAAGGTAAACTTGGAAACTCTCCTTGTGACAGAAAGCAAGGAAGTAAGGAATAAGGGGACATTTTAAATAAATAAGTCACCTTAAAAAGACTTTCACTGGCCAAATTTGGGACAATTTTAACACACAAGTAAATATTGATTGTAATAGATTATTACCTTGTGACATTCACCAGGTTATCACCTGATGAATAAAATTCTGAATTTTGACCTGGGCAAAGAATTTGTGGCTAAGACCTTAAAAGCAAATGCAGTAAAAACAAATTGACAATTAAGACTTAATTGAAATAAAGATATCTGTACAGCAAAAGAAACTATCAACAGAGTAAACAGACAACCTACAGAATGGTAGAAAATATTTGCAAACTATGCCTCTGACAAAGGACTAATATCCAGAATCCACAAGAAACTAAAACAAATCAACGAGAAAAAAGACAACCTCATTAAAAAGTGCACAGAGGACATGAACAGACACTACTCAAAAGACGCTGAACCTCACTAATCATCAGAAAAATGCGAATTAAAATCACAGTGATGTGCCATTTCACACCAGTCAGAATGACTATTATTAAAATGTCAAAAAAATAACAGATGCAAGTGAGAATGTGAAGAAAAAAGGAATTCTCATACACAGTTGGTAGAAATGTAAACTGGTTTAGGCTCTATGAATAGCAGTGTGGAGATTTCTCAGAGAACTAAAAATAGAACTACTATTCAAACCCAGCAATCCCACTACTCAGTATCTATCCATGGGAAAAGAAATCCTTCTACCAAAAAGACACCTGCACTAGTATGTCACAACGCTATTTGCAATAACATAGACATAGAATCAACCTAGGTTCCTGTCAATAGTGGACAAATAAAGGAAATGTGGTACATCTACACCATGGAATACTATGCAGCCATTAAAAAGAATGAAATGATGTCCTTTGCAGCAACATGGATGCAACTGGAAGCTGTTATTCTAAGTGGATTAATACAGAAACAGAAAATCAATTGCCACATGTTTTCACTTATAAATGGTAACTAAACAATGGGTAGAAACAGACATGAAAATGGAAACAATAGACAATGGAGACTCCAAAATGGGGAAGGAAAGGGTCAAGGGTTGAAAAACTACTGGGTACTACCTCATTATTTTGGTGATAGGTTCAGTAGAAGCCTAAACCCCAGCCTTACACGATATATTTGTCTAACAAACCAGCACATGTCCCCCCATGAATCTATTTTTTTTAAAAGCATACTTACATTTACCTTTTATTGCTGAATTTCTGTTCTTGGCCTCTTAGAGGTTAATAGATTTTTTAAAAATATTCCAGTAACGTAATACATGTTCACTTTGAAAGGTGTTTTTTTCTCAAACACTTCTATTGGCTGAAAAAAAAAAAACAGTTTATGATTAATCTTATAAGAAACAAGCTTACATTTACCTATATCATTGTATTTCTCTATTGGCCTATTAGCGCCCAATGAGGAAAGAAACATTCTTTAAAAAGAAAAATAATCCATAACTCCATGTTGACATAAAGAAATAGATGAATAAATAAATAAATGGGAGAAGGGGAGTGCACTCCCTAAGGTGGAATGCAAATGATAAGAAAAATGAACAAAAAATGATGGAGTTAGAAATCAATGTGTGGATATCACATTTAGTAGATAAAAGTTTAATGAAGAGGATATTTATGTAGCCTCAAAGTATCTCTCCACAAGTACCTAATAATTAGGAAGGGAAAATGATGGTTCTGCCACCATAGAGAAACCTCATGGACACTACTTCACTCGAGTGATCAAAACTCATATTAATAGTGTTAGTGCAGTCTGAATCATGTGCACTCCGGTATGAGTCACTGAGAAGGATAAAATGTCACTCAGTGGAACCGCTGACAAAAATCCATAACCTGAAACTAACAATGATGAAACAGCAGATCAGTTGAGGGACATTCTATGAAATAACTGATCTATACTCTTCAAAAATTTAAAGCCAAAAGACTAAGTATGATGGAAGATCTTCTCTGAGTTAAAGGATACCAAAAAGACTTGAAAAGTAAATGCAATCTATGCTCTTGGTTTTGATTTTGAATAGGGACAAAACAAGAAAATGTCCTAATTTTGATAATTATACTGTCAATACATAAGATAATTAACAGGTTATTAGGAAACACACAGTAAATTATTTAAGGGTAAAAATTCATGATGTTTCCAATTTACTTTCAAATGATTCAGAAAAAATAATTTGCAAGTACATAGAGAAAAAGTGTGAAAAATGTAAACAATTGATGAGTCTGAATATAGGTTACATGGGTATTCCTAGTTCCCTGGGCTATTCTTGAGTCTTTTCTGTAACTTTGAAAGTACATCAAAATAGGCCGGGCATGGTGGCTCATGCCTGCAATCCCAGAACTTTGGGAGCCCAAGGCAGGCGGATCACGAGGTTAGGAGTTTGAGACCAGCCTGACCAACATGGTGAAACCCTGTGTCTACTAAAACTACAAAAAAAAAAAAAAAAAAAAAAAAAAAAAAAAAAAAAAAAAAAAAAAATTAGCCAGACGTGGTGGCACACACCTGTAATCCCAGCTACTCAGGAGGCTGAAGCAGGAGAATTGCTTGAACCCGGGAGGCGGAGGTTGCAGTGAGTCGAGATCATACCACTGTACTCCAGCCTCAGTGACAGAACGAGACTCTGTCTCAAAAAAAAAAAAAAGTATACTAAAAAAAAAAGTTACAAATACATAAATAAAAGTCAGACCCCCATCCCACCGACACCTAAAAAAGGCCATACACAGGGGACTAGTGAGTAAAAAAAGAATAGTACTGGATTATAATATTTTTGGCTCCATAATCTTTGGGGGATTGTTTCTAAACATAGCATGGAAGAAAGCTCCTCTTTACCTGACTAGGAAAAGTCCCAAAGGTAATACATGCCTTCATCTCACAGCATGTGATAACCTGATTCTATCTTGTTTGATTGCAAGAATAAGGGTAGGGAAGCAAGAATCAGGTTGATTATTCTTTTGCCTCAGGGGAAAAATCTTTTATTGTTGCTGAAATATTTTGATTCATTTTTTATAAATTATAAAGAAAATTTTTCTAAGGTAGCTAGGTATTTGTAAGCCTAGAGCTATTCTGAAGACTCAAAATGCACACAGCATTTTGAGCACTGTCTTTTATTAACTGCGTGAGGTTTAAGCATTCTGTTTAGAGAGATCAAGAGATTCTTTTTGTTTGAGAAGAGAAGGGACTGAGTTTGCTGGGTGTGGGATCCCAGGACATTTGTATCCTTTCCCTTGCCAAAGTATTTTGTCTTTTATTTACATATTGTGGTTCACAGCCTTTATGTGATGTTACAGAAATTTTTTTAGCCACTAATAAATCCTAATTAAAATCAACCCTTAAAGGCAGTATTTAAAATAAAGTTGCATTGGGAATGAAATGTATCTTTCAGTTGTGCTCTCAGTAACTGAAAAAAATCATAATAGTAAATTATCATTCTTCTTCAAATTTTTTATACTTGCTAGAAGTGATACTTTCTGTCATTCACAAGAGAGAAAATGTCTAATATATAAACTTATTGTAGCAAGACACATACATTGTCATGCCATTAGCTCAGGCTAGTGCCTGGTGGGATGAAAGACACTCTCACTCAAAATCTATGTTTTTATTGTTGATTAAAGATTTTTAAAGCAAAGCAGTTAATTCTCATTACATTAAGAATTTGTTTTTATTAGACACCTTATAATTATCTTTTATCTCTCTGATCTCAGATTGCTCATTTAAAATGGAAATGGTGAATGTTAAATGAACTAACATATACAAAGTGCTTAGTACAGTGTCTGGCACATAAGTGCTCAAAAGATGATATTCATAAATATAGATTATCTTATATTATAAAGGTTCAAATTAAAAATACCATATTGAACTCATGTTTATCCACTCAGAGATTAAGAAATAAAATATCTCAGAAAACTTTGAGACAATAGTGCAGCAAAAACATGTTAACCGATAGAACTCCAGGCTAGTGGCATGCAGAGAAGGATGCTAACAAAAAATGAGCAGGCTTCCACCACCAGCCCCTATAGAACCCTAGCCAAGCCCAGGGCTTAGCAGCATTTGATGCAGAGAAGGGCAGAAAACTAAAGAAGAAAACAGGTGTGAGTGTTTATTGGGGTGGGGTGAGTAGAGGAAGAATATGCACAATAGACTGAAATTCTTTGTTCAGAACTCTCAATTTTTCTCCTTCACTTCCACACACTGAATACAAATATCTAAGTACCCCAACCCTAAGGGCCAAGAACTGGAGGTTTGTTCTCTAGAAATATTGAATAGATGAAGACAAGATCATTATGAAGCATGATACAGTTTGGCTCTGTGTCCCCACCAAAATCTCATCGAATTGAAATTCCTGGTGTTATAGGAGAGGTCTGGTGGAAGGTGATTGAATCATAGGGGCAGACATCTCCTTTGCTGTTCTTGTGATAGAATTCTAATGAGATCTGGTTGTCTGAAAGTGTGTAGCACTGCCCCCTTCTCTCTCTCTCTCCTGCTGGCCTTGTGAAGATGTGCTTGCTTCCCCTTTGTCCTTCTGTCATGATTGTAAGTTTCCTGAGGCCTCCCCAGAAGCAGAACCCATACAGCCCACAGAACCATGAGCTGATTAAAGCTCTTTTCTTTATAAATTGCCCAGCTTCAGGTGTGTCTTTACAGAACTGTGAGAATTGACTAACACAAGGCCCATGGTAGGGTAAAAATGAAGCACACAATTGAAAATGAGAGTAATTATTGAGCCATTCTGCAAAACAGACTGATCCCAGTACCTCTACCCCACCCTGCACAAATTACTGAAAGCCAATGGTAGAAGACTGTAGAATTTACTTTTTCTGAAAAAATTAAACCATACCTCCCTGTACTGACATTTGGGGCCTGTGTGATCAGCCATCATTCAGACCAATTTTACAAGAGTAAGGTGTGCTATTTGCAAGTACCAGCAATCACAGAACTTCCAGTAAAAATTTGAGGGCTTCAGTGTTAAATGAGAAAGGGTGAAGTCAGTAAGCAAACCAAGGAAAATAAATCCAGAGGAAAGATAATGCAGGAAATGCAAGAGCATTTCAAAATTAAAACCAAAATGCAAATGAAGGCATCAGGGAGATGGAAGTTTTTGCATCAATAAAAATGGATGATATTTATAAGGAAGAATTCTTAGTAGTTAAAATAACATAGTTGAAACAAAGATTTCTATCTACAGAAGCTTAGAAGTAAACAAAATGTCAAGAAGATAAAAAATGTGAGATAAAAGCTAAAAACTGAGAGCATCAAACCAAGTGCTCAAATAACTAATTAATCTGAATTCTATAAAGAGAATAGAAGGGAAGTCATGGAGATAAAGATATCTTTTTAAAAGAGCCTTTTTCAGAACTATAGTACACATTTCCAAATTGAAAGAATTCAAAAAGTACCAGCACATTTAATGTTTTGAATATCTAAAACAAAGCATATTGTCATATTTCAGAGTACTATGTCAGCCAAAGAGGCAAACCCAAACAATTAAAGAAGGAGAGAGGCGTCACATCCAAAGGAGGAAAATCGGAACAACACTGGGCTTTTCATCAACAGCACTTGCTGATTCAGAGAGAAAATGATTTTTAACCCAGAATTTTCTCATTTACAAAGGAGAATACAATAAAAATACTTTCAGGCATGCAAAGAGTCACAAAATTTTTCTCCCCTTCTTAGCTGCCAGGAAGGTGTACAGAATAGAAAAAACATTCCATACAGGCCTTAGTGCCAGAATCTTGCAAATCAACTGTTTCCTTCCAACTTAAATAATAGGAAGCTTATTTGAGTAATAACAAAAGTCCAGTCTCCTCCATGGCTGGCCCTGCGTGAATTACTCTTTCTCTACTACAATTCCGCTGTCTTGATAAATAGGCTCTGTCTAGGCAGCGGTCAAGGTGAACCCACTGGGCAGTTACAAATTTGGAGGCTTGTCCAGGATTGCCCTGTGGTTTGGTAGCCCCTCTCTGGTGATGGATCCAGAGGCCAGGTCAAGTGGCTGCCTAGTTTTCTTGAACTGGGGGATAATTCTGGTACTCTCTCTATTGGTGGGACACTGCTGACCCAATGTGCATGGATTTAATTGCAATAGAAAAGTATTCCTGGGGAGACATGCCTTAACTGTAGCCCTATCACATCATGTCTGTCTGCACTCCCATTGCAGGGTATCTGGGTTGGTGAGCATTCTAGGTTTTATCAGTGTCTCCTTTCTTCTCCTGACTTGTTCTGTTGACCCATGGTGGATGTCTGTTTGTAGTTCCACCATGGTGTTTCTGTCTCAGTGCAGCTCCTTTGTGGGGTCTAACTTGGCTCTCCCTAAGTAGTAGGAAGACTCTTGGTTCAGGAGACTTCCCCTCAATCAAGAAGATTTTAGGGAGATTTATCAGATGAACAATAGGAGTATAGTTTGGAAGGGATACTCTTGGAATTCTTAGTTAGGGATCTTCATTTGGAAGGCCTTCTGTCCATCTCATCTTTGTTTTGTTGTGTTTCTATATGTGGAGGGGATATAAGAAGGAATTGCTGACAAAAGTCCAGCACCCCTAACTCAGAGAATCCTCCTTACTTGTATGGTCACATTCAGTGAGCCCTGAAGAAAGCTCAACATGCCAAGAAAGTTCTTGGGATGACTATCTGCTCTTTGCTTTGGCCAGAGACCATCCATTGTGAATTACTGTTTGGAGGCCATCCCTCCCCACATGGAGTGGATCAAAGACAACAGGGATTAATGGGAGAAAGTCCAAGCTTTGTGAAGTTGAATACTGGGTGCTGAACACAGTGACTAGTGTCTGTTTTGTTATGTGTATTTTGCTGGGATGGAAAATGTTAATTCAGTTCCCCATGCATTGGGCAGCATCTTGCAAAATTAAGAATCTTTTGCCTATGGTTCCATGAAACAAAAAGGATAATTTTCTTTTGTAAAGTGGCTTGACCCCCATAGCTCTGGCATAGCAAGCAGGGTCATCTGTTCTTCTGGGAGTTGCAGAGAAAGGGAACCTGGAAACCTGGAATGCCAGCAAAAAGGGTAAAACATTTTTACCACCCAAGTTTCTGGTCTCTCTCTCTCTCTCTCTCTCTCATTCTCTCTCTCTGTCTCTGTTTGTGTGTGTGTCTCTGTGTGTGTGTGGGTGTGTGTGTGTAAATGGTAAATGTTACTGTTTGTCTCCTCTGCAAGGATTTGATTGAAGAAAACATAATTTGTGAGACTAGTTTTAGGCTGTAGCAAATCTAGTGCACTTTGTGCTAAAAATTTGTCTTTCTGTAATGGAGAGAGAGTTATCACAGGATAGAATGAGGAGTTAGGACCCTTATAAGCCTGCTTTTCAAGCCAGCCCAGCAGACTGGTCAGTTATAAACTTTGCTGCAGGTCCCTGAAACCAATACCAAATGAAATTTTTTCTGCCCTGTTTTGTGGCCTTAAGAGCTTAACCTTGTAATCATGTGGGGATACTATCTCTTGATTTCTGCCATCCAGAGGACAGAAATTTCAGGGCACATGTCATAATTAACCCTAAAAATTATCTTGAATAGTTAAGAGCCTCTGCAAGCTTGAAATTGGCCGTTCTAGACTTCTTGTGGGAATAGCAATAGAAACTGCTCAATGCTGTGTAGCTCAGTAGCTAAGGCTTTGTTTTTTAGCAATGGTAGGCTAGGTTAAAGTCCTAGCTTCCAGCATAATTCCTTTCTGGTTTGTTATTTATGTAACTTTGCCATTTATTGAGGGTTCCCCTCGCCCACCCCCACCATGAATAGCTTCTGATTTCCTGTCTTGGGTTTTCCTTCCTCTGAACTACCTTTGGGGATATTCTAATTCTTGTAAAGAAAATAAAACTGCTTACCATCTATTTGAGACAGTTTATGCATCCATGGTTAAGTCATAGCCTTAGTTAAAACTTACTAATTTCACTTGGGAGGTTTTTTGTGGTAAACTTAAAAAGCTAGAAATATTAACTGTCTGTCCTAGCTAGAGTCTGGTAATAAGAGATTTTAAAAGATTTTTTAAAAAAGCTTGTATTAGTTTATTCTCACACTGCTAAAAAAGACATACCTGATACTGAGTAATTTATGGGGAAAAAAAGGTTTAATTGACTCACAGTTCCACATGGCTGGGGAGGCCTCACAATCGTGGCACATGGTAAAAGAGGAGCAAAGTCACATCTTACATGGCAGCAGGCAAGAGAACATGTGCAGGGAACTCTTCTTTTATAAAACCATCAGATCTCCTGAGACTTATTCATTATCATGAGAACAACATTGGAAAGATCTACCTCCATGATTCAATTACCTCCCACCACATCCCTCCCATGACACATGGGAATTATGGGAGCTACAGTTCAAGATGAGATTTGGGTGGGGACACAGCCAAACCATATCAGAACTCTATGGTTAAAATCGGCTTAATTTAAAACAGATATCCAAGCTACATGTATTTAAGAGGCCTTTATCTTTTCTCTCTTCTTGAATCATGCTTTCCTGTAAAAAACTTTTCCTCTCAGTGGACTGAATTGATTTTCTGCATTTTGTCATCTTGCCACTCTTGATGTCAACACGAGAGAACTTATGATAAATTCTAACAGCTTGGGGACTTCTGACAAAAAGCAGAGGAGTCTACACAGACCCCATTCTTGGGAAAAACAACAACAACAACAACAACAACAACAAAACCTATTTTCTTCATGGAACCCCAGGAATTAAAAACAAAAATAGGTCCCTCTCAAAATCTAAGGCTCTGTTCTGCTTTGCACTGCATTATGTGATTTTTTTTTTTTTTTTTTTTTTTTTTTTTACTTTGGGGGGCATCAAAAATTACTTTGCATTATGGGAGAGATTTAGTCTTGGTGTGTAATAGCTAGGTAAAAATATATATATACTCTAAGAAATGGCTAGTATCTGTTATAAAGAGATACTTAGATCTTTGCATGCTTGGATCAGAGAACCTTGCTCTTGACCACCTGGAAGATACAGAAACATCCCCAAACCCCACTGAGAGATGAGACTCCCATGGGGGATGGGCTAATTAAAAAATGGGCTGATTGTCTTTGGGTTGCCTTGCAATTAAATGCATGATAGAAGCATTGCACTATCTTCTCCCATAGTATTCCCCTCCTTTTGAGGGATCCAGGATTCAGTACAAAATGGCACCCTTAATTTTGGGGAATCTGTCTTTGCCTTCCAGGTGTGCTTACTTATTAGGCCCTAGAAACTGCATGTATTCCTGGCCCTGCTCCTCCAAGGGCTCCACCCTGAAGCCAGTAATCCTATTAAGAAACTAGCAAATAAAAAAACTTCAAGTGCTGAATCTTCTGTCTGTCTGTCTATGTATTTATTTGTGTTGTGTGTGTGATGTTTCTATTTTAAAAGTTGATTAATTGGCTCAGAAAAATAAGCATTTAAATCAAATATTTTGTCAGAATAATAGAAACTTTAATGCCTTTTCATTCATATTACTTTAATAATCTTTTGTAAAAAAAGACAGTTTTAAAGATCATTGGTAAAATAAAAATGTCTTCAAAATGTAGACATTTGGTCTAAATTTAAGGTTAGATATCAGATTTTCTAAATGCTTTAAGGTCATAAATTGCTTCTTTGACTTTTGAAAATTGTTCAATGTATCTACTTTGGAGTATTAGATTATAGATAAAGCCTAGGGACATATGGAGAGCCATGCCCCCTAGCTATGCTAAAAAGAATCAGACATTATCTGCACTTCTGTGTGATGTCCTAGGCTCCACACCCAGTACATAACTAAAATCACTTACTTATCAGGTTTTTCACAAAAAATAAAGGATGGTAATAGTCAACATTCTAACATGTAATTGAGACTACTGGAGAAACAGTTTTGTGTATAAGGTTGCAAGGTATAGAAGGAAAGTAGAATGTAATCTTGGTGGGAGATTATAAGAAGGTATGGGAATATGGTTTTTGTTACAGATAATGTAATTTTGTCTAGTTCAGAGGGTTTTTATAGATTCTCTTAACCTGAAAGAATAATGGGACAAAACTGAAGGTTTAAGCAAGTTGAAAGGATTTGTAACGGGTTGATCTTGTAAAAACAAAAAAAGTTTTGAGGGTATAAACAACTTGGCTAAGATTTGAAAGAGATTATTTAGCTTTTCTCCATTTGTTAAAACATTACACTCATGCTGATGGGGGCCAGAATCTGGGCCCATGTGTCTGAACCCATCAATTTTCTAAGGAACAGGGTTTGTTTCTGCTGTTTATTGGAAAATTGTAAAGAGTTCTAAAAAGTTTATGAAAATCTTATCTTATGGTCAAACTAATTAAAACTGGATATACATAAAATTTTATTAAAAACCAGCATTATTACTAAAGATGCAGTATTGTAAACATGGAATTTGGTTTTCCCTTTTGAAAAAGATTTTTATGTAATGTTGAAAGACAATGAAATATTTTTGTTTGCCTTTTAAGTAAACTACAAAAAATGGGGAAAGGAGAAAGAGAAGAGACAGATTCAGCTGGCCTCATGCTATTGTCATCAGGTCTTGCTGTTTGGAAAGTTAAGTCCTCTATCAGAGTAAAGGTTTTTATTTTTTAAAAAATGTTGAGTTGTCATTTTGGCCAAATAAATGACTTATAGTGACCTGAGATTTTATTTTGTAATAATCAGTGTCTTAAACTTTTGATATTTGACAAACTTTCCAAAATCAACTTATAAATTATGTCTATTTCTAACCTAATCTGTTCAATATTAGGTCCTCTAAAGTCTAAAAATGACATTTGGCTTATTTGGTGTAGAAATCATACAGGAAGCATTGTCAAATATGAAAGGTGTTTGGCTTTCTTGGACTATATTTGTGTAAATGTGTTGTTTGTATATATTCCAAAATTATGTGAAATTCATAATTCTGACATGATTTAGTATATGTTATCAGTAATCATTATAATTGTTATGCTAAGTTATTGTGTGCCACAGAAGTAGCAGATTTTCTTATTGTGTCTTTAACTGTGGTTGCCCTAAGGCTTTTTGTCATTCATAGACAATTTTCTTATTGTGACCCTCTTCAAATGGTGGTCTTATAATCAGCTATTAAACTTTGACAGGTGTTTTTGAATGGAAGTTTCTGATAACTTTGGAGTTTATGACATTAGAATAAAGGAAAAACACATACAGGACTCCCATGGAGAGCTGAAATGTTCATGAATATCAAGCAGAACAGGATTTATCTGAATGGACTGAACTAATAGAAAACTGAAGGAATATTTTTTGACTATTTTGCTTAAACCATTGCTGATCTTTTTTGTTTTCCAGAGCCAAGAAAACTTTTTTTGAGCCATTTACAACTTTTAAAATTGAGTAAAATATACTTCTGTGAACAAAATTTGGAGCATGTTTATTTCTCTACGTGATTTCTCCAGAACTTGGAAATTATTTACACTGCACTTGATTGATCAGCTGCCACACTCAGACTGATAAACTGGCTCATCTGATACTGTGGTCGCCTACCCAGTAACTGACTTAGTGCCGGAGGACAGCTTCCACTTCCTATGATTCCATCTCCAACCCAACCAATCAGCACTCTTGACTCACTGGTCTTCCCTCGCCCACCAAATTATCCTTAAAAACTCTGATCCCCAACTGCCCAGGAAGACTCATTTGAGTAATAACAAAACTATGGTCACACACACACACACACACACACACACACACACACACACAACAAAAATAATAATAGTTCATTTATGATAGTAAAGGAGAAAAATAATCTATCTTTCAGTGATGGATAAAGACAGTTTTAAGCCCATTACTTAAAATTACAAGGTCATCAAAATAGAAAATAAAAGGTGATAGAGTTGTATTGAAAAGAATAGACAAGAAGAGTGGTATAAGTGAGATACGTTTTTTATCCATTAGGAAAATGTTATAGATATGTTTGAGATTGATACTCAAAAATAGTTGCATGATGTATCTTCATATGCCTATAATAAACATGTCTATACATGTTTGAAATAGTAAACATATCTTCATATGCCTACAACTGGGGTTTGGATCTATAATGACACGAAGAAATTGTCTGTTCCTGTTCCCCACCTTCCCACAGGAGGGAAGAATTTCTCTTCTAAGAGAAGATGAGCAGATCAAGAGAGATGCTTTAAAACCACAGAGAGTTTTCAGAGGATGTGCATTTTAGCACCAAAATATAAATATGGGGAGGAATCTGTGGTGCCAAGGGCCCCAGAAAGCTGCACTTGAAGTGGGACACTGGGAACCCCAACTGCCAATGCTGGTGAGTCAGCCTCTGAAAGAGTAGGATTCAATTAACCTATTGGCTGTAGAGATATGTGAGCAAAGCAGAACTAGAGTAAATATTGAGAAAATGCTAAAACTTAGAGCATATGGCACTAAGTATGGTTCAGCTCCACCCCATGGGTAGGTCCAGCAGGGTATCCACAGGGATATCTTGGTGATTTCCTCCTCTTCAGGAGGCACAGATCGCTAGCTGGGAGAAAGAATAACAGACTAATCCTGATTATAGGTGTCATTTCCACCAACACTCTAACCAAATGTGTTTGGAAAATCTGAGAGGCACAAGAGGTGGGGTGTGCTGAGAGCCTACCAGTCAGATGAAGCTTCTTATCCAGTGGACTGAAGCACAAACTGCTAAAGCAAGCCTTCGTGGCAAAACTCAAATTCAGAAGACCTAAGGGGAATTTTTATATCTGAGATCTAAGGTTATCACTCTCTATATTCCTGGAATAGTTCTCTCAAAGTCCCCAATGGAACTGTGAGAATTATCTGGACCCCAAGTTGGATGAGAACTGCAGAAAGCTCTTTGCTATTATTAGTCATGCCATAGATGTCTAGAGACACATGCTTTTTTTTTTCTGAGTGACATACTCTGCAAACACCAAGCTTGGTGAGTGAGAGGCAACTCAGCAGGCACAGTTGTACTGATTTCAGATAGCACATTGCAGTGTACTTTCTTCATATTATATTACACATACACACACAGACCCATGCAAATCACATCATTCTGTAACATCTGCATGAATCAGAGGAAAAAGGCAATGCTATAATTGAATATGAAATATCAAACATAATGGGACATAGATACAGGGTACAGAATTTGTGATCCACAAGTCTGAGTTCCATTTGTCCCACAACAATGTGTTAGGCCGTTCTTGCATTGCTGTAAACAGATACATGAGACTGAGTATTTTATAAGAAAAAAGGTTTAATTGGCTCATGGTTTTGCAGGCTGTAGAACCATGAGCCAATTAAACCTTTTTTCTGGCATCTGCTTCTGGGGAGGCCTCAAGGAGCTTTCATTAGTTGCAGAAGGTGAAGCAGAAGCAGGCACATCACATGGTAAAAACAAGAGCAAGAGAGACTGTTGGGGGCAGAGGAAGTGTCATACACTTTTAAACAACCAGATTTCACAAGAACTCACTCACTATTGCAAAGACAGCACAAAACCATGAGAGAGTCACCCCCATGACCCAAACACCTTCCACCAGTCCCCACCCAACGTGAAATTTGGGTAGGGACAAATATCCCAACCATATCAAACAGTATAAGTATTTCAAATTTTGTAACCAAAGATCTTATGAAGAGATCTACCAGGAGTATAACGAATTATGCTCCTTTGAATGTGATTCCTTTGAACTGTGGTCACCAGTGAGGAGAAGCAGGGAATCTTGCAGTATGTTGCACTCTGCTAGCAAGGTCCTACTCTGGTTGTGCTGTGGTACAACCCTTTTGCCCTAATTTTAGATGGTGTCCATGTTGTCCTTGTCCTGCTTCCGCTTGTTTAAACACTGACCTTAGAGTGAGATTAGTCTCTATGCTCCCCTCTCTACCTCTTTCTCTCCCTCACTCTCTTTCCCTTCTTCCCTCCCTGATCTGTGTCTTTGGTTATTAATCTCTAACTGTATGCTGATATGAGCATTCCCTTTCACCCTCCAACCCTGTCCCTGCTTTCCCTCCTCATCGTGGGGGTTTATAGATGTTTCAGTCTTTCTGTATTATTCATCTATTGCTGTGTAAAAAATTATCCCAAACTTGGTGGCTTAAAACAACGGTATCAATTATCTCAATGTTTCTGTGGGTCACGAGTCTAGGCATGACTTAGCTCCCAGGCTCAGCTGGGAAGGGTCCTTTTTGATGCTCATTGTGTGATTGCTGGCAGGATTCATTTCTTTGTAGCTGCTGGACTGAAAGCTCAATTCCTCACAAGCTGTTGACCGGGGTCTGCCTCAGTTTTTAATATATGGACCTCTCCAAAGAGCATTTTGGAACACGACATGTCAGCTTGCTTCAGGAGAGTGGGCAAGCTATAAAGCAAAAGAGTGCCAGCAAGTGACAGTGTGCTAGCAAGATGAAATCACTGTGTTTTGTAATCACATCACAGAAATTATATCCAATTAATTTTAGTGTATTATATTCACCAGACACAAGGCATTAAATCCAGTTAACACTTAAGAAGAGGGGATTACACAAGGGTTTGAATACCAAGGGGTGGAGCCCACTGGGAGTCATTTCAGAGCTGTCACCCTTTCATGCTTAGGGTGAGGGAGAGGAAGAGCAGTTGTAGAAGCTGGAGGAAAGCAGAAATTTGGAGCCACATCAGAAGCTGCCTCCCACGCTGTCTCTATGGTTTGCCCATTCCAGATCCACAGCTATCCCTTTCTGTATCCTTTGATCCAACATCCTAGAGTCTTATGTTGTCTTTATCACAAAGTTCTATACTTACTACACTCTTGGTTTTAACCATTTGCCTGATTACCTAATTTTCTGTCCTGCCCAATAGCAATAACTAACATCTATATACTGGTGTATGTACAGATTAAAAAGCATTTTTCTTTAAAGAACTGAGGTTTCGGGAAAGGATATGAGCAAAAGACCGAAAAGCAGTGGTCAGAAAAGTAGAAACTTTGACACAGTGCAATATGCAGCTTTAAGCATTCAATGGTCAACCATTAAGAGCTTTATGTTTTCCACTTAAAACTACATTCACTAAATCAGTCACTGGAGACCTAGGGTATTATTTGCAAACTGGAGCATATTATCATTTGGTTCTTTTAGTAAGTTTAGTAAATTTAATGTAGCTGAAGCCTGATTACTGTAATACACACAGAATTTTGAGAGTTGCACATTTTAAATAGGAAAAATTTCACATTAATTTTGAATATGACTGTAGAAACTAAGTTAATATTAGACCTTTTTGCTTATCAAGCACAGATTCTGACAGTGGTTTTCATGGTTGTGTTTGATGGCTTTCTTTGACTGCATGACAATTAGAAACACTTTCCTGAAAACTGATTTTTCTAGTAACCAGGTCCAGCCATCTTCTGTACTTTGATCTGCCATTTCTTCCACAGACACAGTTACAGCAACATACAAAATCAATCAGCAGAAAATGCTTATTTATGTCAAATATGGATTTTCCAACAAATACTTTATGAAAATACCTTTCATGTGGATCATGACTAGTGGTAAGAAGTGGACTGTCTGCTTCCCAGTAATTAGAGCCTGGTGTTGCTTTATTCACAAGTAATCTATTGCTAAGAAACCTAACATGCCTAAAGTAGGTCAGGATACAAATGGTGTCTTGAAAAGGAAGAGAAATGGGAAAAAAAGAATAGACAGTTATTTTATTCTATCTTGTGTCTTTTCCTCACTACCACACCAACTGTATTGCACTTGGATATCTTTTCACTTAAATAAAGGTATTAAAGGGACAGCTGATGAACAGTGAGTTTGTATTCCGGGAGCACTCTCTTACAGGTTTAAATTACATAGAGATGAAAAATAGCCCATATGGCTTTTGAACAAAATGAATGGCTGCGAGTCCTAAAAAATTCTAGTGGAAAGGTTGGCATGCTAAAAGGTTAATTAAAATTTGACTCTGCAAGATGGATACTTTTATTTATAGAACCTTTGGCTGATTTTCATCAGCCATGTTTTTTTCTAATTAAAATAATATGAGCAGCTAATAGCAATCAGCTTGAAGAACTGAATATTTTAGAGAAAGAGATGATTCATAGGCTTTTTAATAATCATTTTACAGTAGGTGTCTCCACTAAAGAGCACATAAAACATTTGTATTCAGCCATTGTCTGGTTCAAATGTCAGGAAATTTTAAGCTGAAAAAAATGAGGAGCAAATTATTTAAAGCTGTCTAAAATAAGTCATTGATATTATCATGTAAATTTGATATTTCCCTAAAGGTTCTGGAATCATTCTTTGACATGACAACTCATAAAGTCTGAGAAAGTGGACCAATAGAAGCATTATTTTCAAAATGAGAATTTTCTTATATTTCATACATACATACACAAATAACGACACTTAAGAGAAACAAAAGTTTGCATGAAAACATTGTGCACACATTCATAGAGAGAGACAGATGGAGACAGAGACATAGGCAACAAGAATTATCATTATATCTTCTGTAGGATTAAAGATCCTTTTCCTCCCCTAAATGACTGAGAATAACTAAAGAACAAGATTAACATCTGTAAAGGAGAGTCAGATAGCATGAATAAAGAGCTATATGAAAAAGAAGGAAGGAAGGAGGAGGAAGAGCAGGAGAAAGAAAAACGTGTCAGAAATATACACTTCCCAAATGAGTGTATAGCCCCACTTTGCAAGAAACAACCAATACCCTCCTCACACCCCAGATTTTTTTCCTATTACTTTTCAATAATAAAACTCTTGAATTTTAACCAGGCACATTACATCTCAGAATCGATACAACTTTCTATGAAGCTAAAATTGTACAGTAGCTTGCTTCTGAACAATAGAATTAAAGTGGAGGTGTTGTGTGCATCTGGAAAGTGTCCATTCCTTTCTCTTTCTCCTCTGTTGACAGGAAAGTAGATATATGTGCTCCAGCCAGAGCTGTCTTTTGAGATCATGGGTGATTTTGAGAATACAGTGTTTGTAAAACTGAGCACTAAAATGAAAAAAGCCTGTGTCTCTAACACTGTGGAGAGTCAAACCAGTCCTGGATTCCTTTTCCTAGACTTGTGTGGTCAGAAAGACATCTAGGAAGTCCTAGCCAGAGCAATCAGGCAAGAGAAACAAATAAAAGGTGTTGAAATAGGAAAAGAAGTCAAATTATCTCTCTTGACTGACAATATGATTCTATATCCAGAAAATCCTAAAGTCCAGCCAAAAGGCTCCTAGATCTGATAAATGCCTTTGGGAAAGTCTCAGGATATAAGATCAATGTACAAAAATCAGTAGCATTTCTATATACCAATAACATTCAAGCTGAGAGCCAAATTGAAAATGAAATCCCATTCACAATAGCCACAGAAAAAATCAAATACCCAAGAATACATCTAACCAAGGAGGTGAAAGATCTCTACAAGGAGAACTACAAAACACTACTGAAAGAAGTCAGAGATGACACAAACAAATGGAAAAACATGCCATACTCATGAATTGGAAGAATTAATATCATTAAAATGGCCATACAGCCCAAAGCAATCTACAGATTCAATGTTATTCCTATCAAACTGCCAATGCCATTTTTCACAGAATTAGAAAAAATCTAGTTAGTTCTATGGAGAACTAAAAGAAAGAGCCAGAATAGCCAAAGTAATCCTAAACAAAAAGAAAAAAACCATGAGGCATCATATTACCTAACTTCAAACTGTACTATAAAGCTACAATAACCAAAACAGCATGACTCTGGTACAGAAACAGACACATAGACCAATGGAACAGATTAGAAAACCCAGAAATAAAGCTGCCCACCTACAGCCATCTGATCTTCAACAAAGTTGACAAAAATAAGCAGTGAGAAAAGGACTCCCTATGTAACAAATGGTAGTGGAATAGCTGGCTAGCCATATGCAGAAGAATGAAACTGGACCCCTACCTTTCACCACGTACAAAAATTAACTCAAGATGGATTAAAGATTTAAATGCAAACCTCAACCTATAAAAATTCTAGAAAACCAAGGAAATACCATTTTGGACATTGGCCTTGGCCAAGAATTTATGACAAAGTCCTCAAAAGCAATTGCAACAGAAACAAAAAACGACAAGTGGGACCTAATTAAACTAAAGAGCTTTGCACAACAAAAGAAACTATCAACATAGTAAACAGACAACCTACAACCCATAGAATGGGAGAAAATATTTGCCAACTATGCATCTGACAAATGTTTAATACCTACAATCTGTAAGAAAATTAAACTAATCAACAAGAAAAAACAAATGAACACTTTTCAAAAGAAGACATACAAGCAGCAAACAAACATGAAAAAATGCTCAATATCTCTAATATAAAAGAAATGCAAATCAAAGCCACAATGAGTCCTATAATCCCTGCAATTTTTGAGGCCGAGGCTGGCGGATCACCTGAGGTCAGGAGTTCAAGACCAGCCCGGCCAATATGGAGAAACCCCCACCTCTACTAAAAATACAAAAAAAAAAAAAAAAAAAAAAAAAAAAGCCAGGCGTGTTGGCGCACACCTTTAATCCAGGCTACTCAGGAGGCTGAGGCAGGAGAATGGCTTCAACCTGAGAGGCTCAAGGCAGAGGCAGAGGTGAAGGTTACAGTGAGCCGAGATAGTGCCATTGCATCCAGCCTGGGCAACAAGAGCAAAACTCCGTCTCAAAAAACAAACAAACAAAAACACACAAGGAGATATCATTTCATACTGGTCAGAATGGCTATTACATAAAAAAAAATGATAATAATAATAATAACAATAAATGCTGGTGAGGCTATAGAGAAATGGGAGTATTTATACACTGTGGGAATGTAAATACTTCAGCCACCGTGGAAAGAAGTATGAAGATTTCTCAACGCACCTAAAAAGGAGCTCCTATTCAACTCAACAATGCCATTACTCAAAGCAAAATAAATCTCCCCCAAAAGACACATGAATTTGTATATTTGTCACATTATTGCAATAGGAATCAACCTAGGTGCCCATCAATGGTGAATTGGATAAGGAAAATGTGGTACATAGACAACATAGAATACTACACAGCCATAAAAAGAATGACATCATGTCTTTTGCAGCATCATGGCATGCAGCTGGAGGCCATCATCCTGAGCAAATCAATGCAGGAGCAGAAAATCAAATACTACATGTTCTCACTCATAAGTGGGAGCTAAACATTGACTACACATGAGTATAAAGATGGAAGCAATGGACAGTGCATACTACTAAAGGGGAGAGAAAGGGAGGGAGGAATGAGTTAAAAACTACCGTTTGGATACTATACTCATTACCTGGGTGACAGGATCATTTGTATCCCAAACTTTAGCATCATGCAATATACGCTTGTAAGAAACCTGCATATGTACCCTCTGAATTTAAAATAAAAGTTGAAAGTATTTTTTAAAGCAATAGCTCTATTTCTCCCTTTTAAATCCATGGTTATTTTGTGGTCACTTCAGGTTGAGTCAAATCCCAATTAATACATGCTTTAGCATGTGAATTTACACTACAGAAACAAGTGATGCAACATCTTCACAGTTAAAAGATACATTTCTAGACTTTAAAATCTCAAATATATCATTTCCATGTGGAGACATAACTGCACCAGACCACTTTCATGAGCATCAGAATCACCTGGAGGGCTAGTTAAAACACAGATTGCTGGACCCCACCCACAAATATCTAATTCAGTAGTTCAGGTGGAGCTGAGAATTTGCATTTCTAAAAGCTTCCCAGGTGATGCTGATACTGCCTGACCATAGAACGCACACGGTGTCTCACAGCAGCATACAACTACTCCTTACCCTATAATCAGGATATTCTAATTTCTAAATGCCATGAAAGGTCATTTTCAATATCCTGGAATACTTTACCATTCAGCCAAGAAGCTCCATACCATAATTATTTTAAACTGATTATAGCTTATGAAAATAGTAAAAGGAGTATACTACAATAATGGCAATTTATTTATTGTTTACTGGAAAAGATTTCTCTCAAGTTCTATTTGAGAAATCAGGTCAATGATAAACAATCAAATTTAGAAAAATTACTACATAGCATTTTAGTGGGCGATTCATTTCAGAATCATCTAGAGCACTTTTAAAAATGAAGATTCTAGGCCTTATCCCACATCTACTAAATCAGAGTACCTAAAGCTGGGGCCTAGGAATCTTTTATTGATCCAGCTCCTCCGAGGATTCTTAAAAACCCAAATGTTTGCTAATCATCAACTTTGCTGTTGAAGTGTCATCAGAGACACTGGCTCAGACTCAAGGATATTTTCTATCACAAGTGAGTGTAAAACAAATATCCAGAAAGCCTTACATAATGCTACAGGCAAAAAGCATGATCTATAACCAGTGGGTTTATTTTAAAAATAAAAATAAAAAAGCTTGAAATCTACTGTAGTACCAGGGGGAGAGTTGATGGTACGAGATAGCAAATAATAACAAAAAGAAATACTCTGAATAATAGAATCCTCTACTGAACGCTGTGTTTGAAAGGTATTTTCCCACCCAAACTCATGCGAATATATGAAATTTGCCCAGGTAGACATAAAAGGCATTGTTTCATAGGAGGCCTTTTGCAGAAGACATTAGTGGAGATATACTGAAGAAAAAGACACATCCTTATTTTTTCAACACTGCAGAGAGTTAAGCAGTAGCAAATAGACAAGGAATAAAAACAGAGCCGTCAAAAAGGCTGATTCTACCTTTTTAATATCTCTCCAATCCATTCGCTTATATTGAGTTCCACTCTTCCATCACAGTTTAGGTCACTAAGTCTCTCCCAGACTACTGCCTCGTAACTGGCTTTCCCCTCACTGGCCTTACTCACCTTCAATACAATATCCTTCATAATGGCACCAGAATGACTTCTTAGACACAAATCTGATCATGACATCCTACCATTTAAAATATGTTGAGCTCCCCATAGTTATAAAGATAAAGTCCAAGTTCTGTAGTACAGTAAAACAGGCACTTCAAAATCTCACCCTTTCTTACTTCTTCAACTTCATCTCTCGCCACCATCCTCTCCTTACTTGATATGTGCATCTCATCAAATTACTTGCAGTTTCTCTAATGCGCTGTACTCTCTCATCTCCAGCCCCTTTCCTCTGCCTGGAAAGCCCTCTCCACACATCTCAACCCACTCAATCCTTTTATCCATGGATAACTCCCCCTCAACTGTCAGGACTCAGCTCCCATGTCACTCCTTTTAGGAAATCTCATCTGACACCTCCATCCTGGCCTGAATTTCCATCATTATTATCTGTGGAGTCATTCATATCTGTGGAGTTCTCTCTCTCTCTCTCTCTCTCTCTCTCTCTCTCTCATACTTGACAACAGGAACTATGTTTTAGACATTGCTATAGTGTCTGACATGTTGCAGGTATCTAAAACATGTTCTTCGAGTGAATGAAAAAAAATGAATGTATGAGTACATCAGTGAATTGCAGTTGATCATGTTAAGGCAGAAAAACTTCGTAGTTTCAAAACTGAACTTTGAGCAATTGCAGACAGCTAGACGCTTATGGCAATTAGTAATAATCGCAGGTAGTACTTTTATCACGTTTACAAGTGCCAGGCACAAGCTCCTTATGTACGAGTAACCTCTAAAGTAAATACTTTTATTATCCCTGCTTTACATACAAGGTAAAAGAAGCACAACACAGTTACATAACTTGCCTGAAGTTAGTACCTGGTAGAGTTGAAAATGCAGTCTAGCTCCAGAGTTCATACTCTTAGCCACTCTGTATGATAGACACGAGGGGATGAGCTGCAATACCAGGAAGCCACCAGACCAGCATGGTATGTGAACATCATTATGAGAAATGGAAGCAGTCGAAGTGCACCAAATGCAGACCCCGTATATTTGGAGAAATGTATCTCTAAGGACGTAGCCTGACTCCAGTGCTGTTTTTTCAGATTTCATTCATTCTTTTCCACTTCCCTCTTCCTTTTCCATTGTTCTTAATACATATCGTAATGAATAAAATTGCTTTCCTAATCCAAGATTCTATACTGCAAATCCATGCAGTAGGAACGATTCCTGGATGACTACTTATTCTGGATAGACTTTTTACACTTTTTACTGTGTGATTTCATGAACTATTAAGCAGTGATGTCTTGAAGAAAACAAAATCGCAGGGAGTTTGCCTTGATGCTTACTTACTCCACCCACCTTTCAGGATCTGCCTGTTTCAGGGTCTTCACTCAACCAGAACACTACTGTTCCCACAAGACACAATAGTATCTCATATTCCAGGTGTTTTTTGTTGGGCTTCAGTTAGCTTCCACTCTTTTCAAAACTTGACTATTAGACAGATAGCTTCAAATTCCTATTTTAAAAAATTTCAGTTATCTAGATTTGAGGAAGCAACCAGATAAGCGTGGCATATGGGCCTTAAAAGTAAAGTCATTAGCAGAGACCAAGGCAAACCAGAAGATAAATGCAGGAAGAATTGCCTCAGAAGCATTATTGGGCTCAATTATGTTTACAGTCTCAGCAGTATGCTGTTATTCAGGTACTAGCCAGTCAGCAGTTTCCAATGCCACACATCCAGCCAGTCTGTCACAGGCAGCCCCAGGCCGGAAAGAGATGCAGTCTACCTAATTAACTTAGGTAACCCAGCGTCTCTACCTCCTGCTCTCTCACCTGCTTTCCAGGTTTCCGTTTTGGCAAAATCTTCAGCATTGCCCTGGCTGAGCTCTCAGCTGAAAATGGCAGTTCTGTCAGCCTTGGCTCCTTCCCACACATGCATAAAATGGGTCCTAAATACTGTATCCAATTCACTACCTGGCTTCTCTGTTTCCCTTCATTTCTGTGATTTCAGAACTGTTACAACTTATGCCAGGATGGATACATCAATAGGAGAAGAGTTTTCTTTCTAATGCTTAACTACACTGGTGATTTCAGTTTAAACTTCCTTTAACTTTTTGTGAACCCTGTACACTTTATGCCACATTGTGGACTCAATGCCTCTCTGAAAGTTATGAGTTTAAAATGTTTCATTAGGTATTGTCAAGAAGAGCTACTGGAACTGACCAGAAGAAACCATCAGATTAAGGAACCCCATAATGAGGGGGACTGGGACATGGTTTCTATTGGGATAGTATCTCTTACAAATATCTTAGGGATTTCCTGATCCAACTGTCCCCTGGCCCACCGGGGCCTCTTATATAGTTCTGTCAGTACAGATGGAAAAATTACTGAAGTGGTGAGTTTCTAGTTTTTTCAAATTACCCATATGATGGTATTGATATTACTCATGGTTTTAAATTACTTTAACTGCCAATATTGATTTTGAGAATTTTTTATTATCAGTATTAATTAATTTGGTATTATAAAATTCAACCTTTCATCTACTACTGAGAGGTATTTCACTGATCTTTGCACAAAACCATTCGCTTCCCTTTCCTAGTCCCACCGGGTAAAACAAAACCTACATAATGAATGGAAATATTTCTCTCATCACACTGGTTACCCTCTTAGAAACTATCACCTCTTCAAAGTCTGTACTTTGAAAAATCTCTTTGTTTTACAGTTCAAAGTGAATTCATCAGAGAGGATGCCAGTTTGGAGCAGAGGGCAATAAACACCTCTTAATCCACAGACCAGAAAAGGCATTAATTATAACAGAACGGTGCAAACCTCTCTAGTCGGCTTCAAAAGCATCTCGCATTTCGTTTCCATGGGGATACAATCCCTGCTTTACATACAAGGTAAAAGAGGCATTCATATTTTGGTCCCTATTGTTGAGAAGAGAATTATAATAGCCAGCAACATTTCTCAGGCTAAACCTATCAAAAGTTTATTCTAGCAAAAGTAACATATGATAGATTTAACCAGAAGCACAGACACCTTTCACACACACAAACACACGCGCAAAATCTCTAGGTCTTGATATTGATAAAATATGTATTAATATATGCTCATGCATATAATTCCATTTTTTAAAATTGATATATAGTCATTGTACATATTTTGGGAATACATGTGTTATCGTGATAACTGTTTACAAAGTATAATGATCAAATCAGGGTAATTGAGACATCCAGCACCTCAAACATTTATCTTGTCTTCATGTTAGATAGATTACAGTTCTTCTCTTCTACCTGTTTTAAGATACACAATAAATTATTATTAATAATTTCCCACCTGGAAACCATCATTCTTAGCAAACTATCACAAGAACAGAAAACCAAACACCGCATGTTCTCACTCATAGGTGGGAACTGAACAATGAGATCACTTGGACTCAGGAAGGGGAACATCACACACCAGGGCCTATCATGGGGAGGGGGGAGGGGGGAGGGGGAAGGGATTGCATTGGGAGTTATACCTGATGTAAATGACGAGTTGATGGGTGCAGCACTCCAACAAGGCACAAGTATACATATGTAACAAACCTGCACATTATGCACATGTACCCTACAACTTAAAGTATAATAATAATAAATAAATTAAAAAAATAATAATAATTTCCCACCTATAGTAGTTCAAATAGTAGAACTTATTCCTTCTCTATAACAGTATTGTTTTATCACTTAACCAAGCTTTCTTCATCCTCTTCTCTCCCTTCCCTTCTCAGCCTCTGATAACCACCATTATACTCTCTATCTCCATCTCCATGAAATCCACATTTGTAGCTCCCACATATGGGTGAGAACATATGATATTTGTCTTTCTTTGCCAGGCTTATTTCACTTAACATAATGTCCTTCAGTTCCATCCACGTTGCTGCAAAAGACAGAATTTCATTCTTGTTTAGGGCTGAATAATGTGTTTATATATGACATTTTCTTTATCCATTCATCCATTGATGAACACTTAGGTTGATTCCATAGCTTCGCTATTGTGAATAGTGCTGCAACACAGATACCTCTACAATATACTGATTTCTTTTCTTTTGGATATATAATTGGTAGTGGGATTGGTAGATCATATGGTAGCTCCATTTTTAGTTTTTCGAGGAACCTCCATATTATTTTTCAAAACGGCTGTACTATTTTACAAACGCTTTATGAGTGCTCCCCTTTCTCAGCTTCCTCACCAGCATTTCTTACTTTCTGTCTTTATTTTTAATTTTTGTGTGTACATAGAAGGCATACATATTTAAAGGTTACATCAGATGTCTCAATACATGCATACAATACATAATAGTCACATCAGAGTAAATGGTACCTATCATGTTAAGTCTTTTATCCTTTGTGTTACAATTTAATTATACTTTTTTGTTATTTTAAATTTTGCAATTAAATTATTTTTGACTGTAGTCACCCTGTTGTGTTAGCATACTAGATATTATTCATTTTTTCTAACTACCTTTTTGTACCCATTAACTATCTTCACTTTCCCATCACCCCCTCACTACACTTCCCAGCCTCTGGTAACCAACGTTATATTCTTTATCTCCATGAGTTCAATAGTTTTCATCTTTAGTTACCACAAATAACTGAGAACATGTAAAGTTTGTCTTTCTGTGCATGGCTTATTTCACTTAACATAATGACTTCCAGTTTCATCTATAATCATGCAAATGACAGGATCTCATTCTTTTTAATGGCTGAATAGTACTCCATGTGTACATGTACCACATTTTCTTTATCCATTTGTTTTAGTTCATTTTTATACTGTTATGAAGAAATACCCAACATGACTAATTTACAAAGAAAAAGAGGTTTAATGGACTCACAGTTCCATATGGCTGGGGGGCCTTATAATCATGGAAGAAGGTGAAGGAAGAGCAAAGGCATGTCTTACATGGCAGTTGGCAAGAGGGCGTGTGCAGATGAGCTGCTCTTTATAAAACCATCAAATCTCATGAGACATTCACTATCTTGAGAACTGCATGGGAAATACCTGCCTACATGATTGAATTACCTCCCACTGGGTCCCTCCCACAATATGTGGGGATTATGGAAGCTACAATTCAATATGAGATTTGGGTGGGGACACAGTCAAACCATATCATTCCACCCCTGGCCCCTTGCAAATATATGTTCTCACATGTCAAAACCAATCATGCCTTCCCAACAGTTCTCCAAAGCCTTAACTCATTTCAGGATTAACTCAAAAGCCCACAATTCAAAGTCTCATCTGAGATAAGGCAAATACTTTATGCCTATAAGCCTGTAAAATCAAAAGCAAGTTACTTCGTAGGCACAAAGGGGGTACAGGCAGCGGGTAAATACAGCCATTCCAAATGGGAAAAATTCACCAAAACAAAGGGGCTACAGTCCCCTTGCAAGTCTGAAATCCAACAGGACAGTCAAATCTTAAAGCTCCAAAATGACCTCCTTTGACGCCATGTTTCACATTCAGGTCATACCAATGCAAGAGTTAAGCTCCCACAGCCTTGGGCAGCCCTGCCCTTGTGGCTTTCCAGGGTATATCCCCACTTCTGGCTGCTTTCATGGGCTGACATTGAGTGTCTGTGGATTTTCCAGGCACACAATGCAAGCTGTCAGTGGGTCTACCTTTCTGGGGTCTGTAGGACAGTGGTCCTGTTCTCACAGTTCCACTAGGCAGTGCCCCAGTGGGGATTCTGTGTGGGGGTTCCCACTCCACATTTCTCTTTCACGTTGCCCTAGCAGAAGTTCTCAATGAGTGCTCCTCCCCTGCAGCAAGCTTTTGCCTGGACATCCAGGCATTTCCATACAACCTCTGAAATCTAGACAGAGGTTCCCAAACCCCCATTCTTGATTTCTGTGTACCTGCAGGCTCAACATCACTTGGGAACTGCAAAGGCTTGGGGCTTATACCCTCTGAAGCCACGACCCAAGCTCTACCTTGGCCCCTTTTAGCCATGACTAGAGCAGCTGGGATGCAGGACACCAACTCCCTAGGCTGCATATTGCAGGGGGGCCCTAGGCCTGGCCCATGAAACCATGTTTTCCTCCTAGACCTCTGGTCATCTGAGGAGAGGTCCTACTGCAAAGGTCTCTGGAGACATTTTCCCCATTTCCCCATTGTCTTGGGGATTAACCTTCGGTTCCTTGTTACTTAACGCAAATTTCTGCAGCAGGCTTGATTTTCTCCACAGGAAATGAGGTTTTCTTTTCCATTGCATTGTCAGGCTACAAATTTTCCAAACTTTTATGCTATGCTTCCTATTGAATGCTTTGTCACTTAGAAATTTCTTCCACCAGATACCCTAAATTATCTCTCTTAAGTTCAAAGTTCCAAGGATCTCTAGGGCAGGTGCAAAATGCTTCCTATTTCTTTGCTAAAGCATAACAAGAGTCACCTTTGCTCCAGTTCTCAACAAGTTCCTCATCTCTATCTGAGACTACCTCAGCCTGGACTTTATTGTCCATATCACTACCAGCATTTTGGTCAAAGCCATTTAACAAGTCTCTAGGAAGTTCCAAACTTTCCCACATCTTCCTGTCTTCTTCTGTGCCCTCCAAACTCTTCAAACTTCTGCCTGTTACACAGTTCCAAAGTCACTTCCACATTTTCAGGTATCTTAATAGAAATACCCCCACTCTGCCGGTACCAATTTACTGTATTAGCCCATTTTCATGCTGTTATGAAGAAATACCTGAGACAGGATAATTTATAAAGAAAAAGAAGTTTAGTAGACTCACAGTTCCACATGGCTGAGGAGGCCTCCCAATCATGGCAGAAGGCAAGGGAGGAGCAAAGGCATGTATTACATGGAGGAATGCAAGAGGGCGTGAGCAGGGGAACAATCCTCTGTAAAACCATCAGATCTCATGAGACTTGTTCACTATCATGAGAACAGCACAGGAAAACCCCACCCCTGCAACCTCCCACCGGGTCCCTCCCAAGACATGTGAGGATGATGGTAGCTACAATTCAAGATGAAATTTGAGTGAGGACACAGTCAAACCATATCACCATTCATGTGCTTGATGAATGGACACTTATATTTCTTAAAAATCTTGACTATTGTGAATAGTGCTGCAATAAACATGGGAGTGCAGATATCTCTTTAATATACTAATTTCCTTTCTTTTGGGCATATACCTAAGAGTAGGATTGCTGGATTGTATGGTAGGTTTTCTTTTTTTAGAAATTTTTTAAGATTTTTTTAGAAACCACAATGAGATACCATCTCACACCAGTTAGAATGGCAATGATTAAAAAATCAGGAAACAACAGGTGCTGGAGAGGATATGGAGAAATAGGAACACTTCTACAATGTTGGTGGGACTGTAAACTAGTTCAACCATTGTGGAAAACAGTGTGGTGATTCCTCAAGGATCTAGAACTAGAAATACCATCTGACCCAGCCATCCCATTACTGGGTATATACCCAAAGGATTATAAATCATGTTGCTATAAAGACACATGCACACGTATGTTTATTGCAGCACTATTCACAATAGCAAAGACTTGGAATCAACCCAAATGTGCATCAGTGACAGACTGGATTAGGAAAACGTGGCACATATACACCATGGAATACTATGCAGCCATAAAAAAGGATGAGTTTGTGTCTTTGTAGGGACATGGATGCAGCCAGAAACCATCATTCTCAGCAAACTATCACAAGAACTGAAAAACAACACCGCATGTTCTTACTCATAGGTGGGAATTGAACAATGAGATCACTTGGGCACAGGAAGGGGAACATCACACACTGTGGCCTATTGTGGGGAGGGGGGAGGGGGGAGGGATAGCATTAGGAGATATACCTAATATAAATGATGAGTTAATGGGTGCAGCACACCAACAAGGCACATGTATGCATATGTAACAAACCTGCACGTTCTGCACATGTACCCTAGAACTTAAAGTATAATAATAATAAAAAAGAAACCTCCTAATGTTCTCCATAGTGGTTATATAGTTTACATTCCCTTTACAATGGACAAGAGTTCCTTTTTCTCCACATCCTCCTCAGCATTTGTTATTGCCTGACTTTTGGATACAAGCCATTTTAACTGGGGTGAGATGATATCTCATTGTAATTTTGATTTGCATTTCTCTGATGATCATTGGTGTTGAACACCTTTTCATTATACCTGTTTGTCATTTATATGTCTTCTTTTGAGAAATGTCTATTCAGATCTTTTCCCCATTTTTCAATCAGATTATTAAATTTTTACCTATAGAGTTGTTTGAGTTCTATATATTCTGGCTTGAATCTCTTGTCAGATGAGTAGTTTGTAAATATTTTCTTCCATTCTGTGGAGTGTCTCTTTATTTTTTAAATTATTTTCTTTGCTTTGCAGAAGATAGTCTACTTAATCCCATTTTTTTCACTTTTTCTTTGGCTGCCTGTGCTTGTAGAGTATTACTCAAGAAATGTTTACCTACTCCACTGTCCTGGAGAGGTTCCCCAATTTTCTCTTTTAGTATTTTCATAGTTTGATGTCTTATATTTAAGTCTTTAATACATTTTGATTTGATTTTTTATTCCTGGAAGAAATAGGGGTCCAGTTTCACTCATCTGCATATGAATATCCTGTTTCCCAGCTCCATTTATGGAAGAGACTGTCTTTCCCTGATATAGATTCTCGACACCTTTGTCAAAAATGAGTTCATTGTATACATATGGATTTATTTCTGGATTCTCTATTCCATTCTACTGGTCTATGTGTCTGTCTTTATGCCAGTACCATGTTGTTTTGGTTACTATAGCTTTGCAATATAATTGGAAATCAAGTAATGTGATTACTCCAGTTGTATTGTTTGTTTGGTTTTTTTGTTTGTTTTTGCTTAGGATAACTTTGGATATTTGTAGTGTTTTGTGGTTCCATATAAATTTTAGGGTTTTTTTTTCTATTTCTGCAAAGAATTTGACAATCTATAGATTGTTCTGGATAGTATGGACATTTTAACAATATTAATTCTAATCCATGAACATAGAATATCTTTCTATTTTTGTGTCTTCTTCAATTTCTTGTATCTGTTTTATAATTTTTATTGCAGAGCTCTTTCTCTTGTTTGCTTAAGTTAATTTCTTAATATTTAATTTTATTTGTAGCTATTGAAAATAGGATTATTTTCTTTCTTTTTTTTTTTAGGGAGTTTTACTCTTGTTGCCCAGGTTGGAGTGCAGTGGCGTGATCTCGGCTCACTGCAATCCCCACCTCCTGGGTTCAAGCAATTTTCCTACCTCAGCCTCCTGAGTAGCTGGGATTACAAGCATGCACCACCACACCTGGCTAGTTTTTTGTGCTTTTTTAGTAGAGACAAGGTTTCATCATGTTGGCCAGGCTGGCCTCGAACTCCTGACCTTAGAAGACCTGCCAGCCTTGACCTCCCAAAGTGCTGGGATTACAGGTGTGAGCCACTGCACCTGGCCCAAGATTATTTTCTTGATTTATTTTTCAAATTATTATCTTTTGGCATATAAAAATGCTACATTTTTATTTTTTATTTCAGTAGTTTTTGAGGTACTGCCGGGTTTTGGTTGCATGGATCAGTTTCTTAGTGGTAATTTCTGAGATTTTGGTGCACCTGTCACCTGAGCAGTTTACACTGTACCGAATGTGTAGCCTTTCATCTCTTACCCCTCTCATACCCTTCCCCCTGAGTTCCCGAAGTCCATTATATCGTTCTTATGCCTTTGCATCCTCATAGCTTAACTCGCACTTATGAGTGAGAACAAATAATATTTCTTTTTCCATTCCTGAGTTATTTCACTTAGAATAATGGATTGCAGCTCCATCCAACTTGCTGCAAAGACATTTTTTCTTTTTTATGGCTGAGTAGTATTCCATGGTGTACATATATACCACATTTTCTTTATTCACTTGTTGTTCAATGGGCATTTAGGTTAATTCCATATTTTTGCAATTGGAAATTGAGCTGTTATAAACATGTGCATGTGCCTTTTTCATATAATGACTTCTTTTTATTTGGGTACATACCCAGTAGTGGGATTGCTGAATTGAATGGTGGTTCTACTTTTAGTTCTTTAAGGACTCTCCATACTGTTTTTTGTGGTGGTTGTACTAGTTTACATTCCAACCAGCAGTGTAAAAGTGTTCCCTTTTCATGACATCTATGTCAATATTTATTTTTTTTTACTTTTTGATTATGGCAAATCTTGCAGGAGTAAGGTGGTATCTCATTGTGGTTTTAATTTGCATTTCCCTGATAATTAGTAATGATGTTGAGCTTTTTTTATATGTATATTGTATTTTAAGGATTGCTTATTTATGTCTTTTGCCCACATTTTGATGACATTTTTTTTCTTGACACTTTGTTTGAGTTCCTTGTAGATTCTGGTTATTAATGTTTTGTCAGATGCATAGTTTGTGAATATTTTCTCCCACCTTGTGGGTTGTCTGTTTCCTCTGTCGATTATTTCTTTTGCTATGTGGAAGCTTTTTAGTTTAATGAGGTCCCATTTATTTATTTTTATTTTTGTTGCATTTGCTTTTGGAGTCTTGGTTATGAATTTTTTGAATAAGTCAATGTCTGAAAGAAGTTTTCCAATGTTGTCTTCTAGAGTTTTATGGTTTTAGGTCTTAGATTTAAGTTTTTGATTCATCTCGAGTTGATTTTGCTATAAGGTAAGAGATGAGGAATCCAATTTCATTCTTCTACATATGGTTAGCTAGTTTTCCCAGAATCATTTTGAAGTGGATGTCATTTTCCCAATTTATGTTTTTGTATGCTTTGTAGATGAATTGGCTGCAAGTACTTGGCTTTATTGCTGGGTTCTCTATTCTGTTCCATTGGTTTATATGCTATTTTTATACAAGTACTACGTCGTTTTGGTGACTACAGCCTTGTAATATAATTTGAAGCCAAGTAACGTGATGCCTCCAGATTTGGTCTTATTGCTTAGTATTACTTTGGTTGTTTGGGTTCTTTTTTGGTTTCATGTGTATTGTAGAATTGTTTTTCCTAGTTCTGTGAAAGATGTTGATGATTTTTTGATGGGAATTGTATTAAATCTGTAGATTGCTTGGGGAAGTATGGTCATTTTCATAATATTGATTCTACCCATTCATAAGCATGGGGTTGTTTTTATTTGTTTCATCTATGATTTCTTTCAGCAGTAATTAGTAGTTTTCTTTGTAGAGATCTTTTGCCTCCTTAGTTAAGTATATTCCTAAGTTTGTTTGTTTGTTTTTTTGTTTTTTTGTTTGCTTTTTTGCAGCTGTTGTAAAAGAGATTGAGGTCTTTTTAAATTTTCATTTTTTTTTAAGTTCTTGGGTACAGGTACAGGATGTACAGTTTGTTACATAGATAAACGTGTGCCATGGTGATTTGGTGCACCTATCAACCCATCACCTATTAAGCCCAGCATGCATTAGCTATTTTTCCTGATGATCTCCCTCCCACCCACCCCAACCTTCGACAGACCCCAGTGTGTGTTGTTCCCCTCCCTGTGTCTATTGTTCTCATTGTTCAGTTCTCACTTATAAGTGAGAATATGCCGTGTTTGGTTTTCTGTTCTTGCATTAGTTTGCTGAGGATAACGGCTTCCAGTTCCAACCATGTCCCTGCAAGGGACATAATCTCATTCTTTTTTATGGCTGCATAGTATTCCATGGTGTATCTGTACCATATTTTCTTTATTTGGTCTATCACTAATGGCCATTTGGGTTGATTCCATGTCTTTGCTATTGTGAATAGTACTGCAATGAACATACACATGCATGTATCTTTGTAATAGAATGACTCATATTCCTTCGGGTATACACCCAGTATTGGGATTGCTGGGTCAGATGGTAATTCTGGTTCTGGATGTTTGAGGAATCATCACACCATCTTCCATAGTGCTTGTACTAATTTACATTCCCACCAACAGTGTAAAAGTTTTCCAATTTCTCCCCAGCCATGACAGCGTCTGTTGTGTTGTGATTTTCCAATAATCACCATTCTGACTAGCATGAGATAGTATCTCCTTGTGGTTTTGATTTGCATTTCTCTAACGATTGGTGATGTTGAGCTTTATTTCATATGTTTGTTTGCCTCATGAATGTCTTCTTTTGAGAAGTGTCTGTCCATGTTCTTTGCCCACTTTTTAATGAGGTTGTTTGTTTTTTCTTATAAATTTGTTTGAGTTCCTTGTAGGTTCTGGATATTAAACCATTATGACTTGGATATATTGCAAAAATTTTCTCACTCTGTAGGTTGCCTGTTCCCTCTGATGATAGTTTCTTTTGCTATGCAGAAGCTGTTTAGTTTAATTAGATCCCATTTGTAAAATTTTGCTTTTGTTGCAATTGCTTTTGGTGATTTCACCAGGAAATCTTTGCCTGTGCTTATGTTATGAATGGTATTGCCTAGATTTCCTTCTAGAGTTTTTATAGTTTTGGTATTGAGTTCTTGATTTGATTCTTAGCTTGGTCTTTGTTGGTGTATAGCAGTGCTACTGACTTGTGTATATAGAGGTTGTATCCTAGACTTTACTGAATTCATTTATCTGATCTAGGAGCTTTTTAAATGAGTCTTTAGGGTTTTCTAGGTGTACAATCATATCATCCATGAACAGCAACAGCTTGTCTTCTTTTTTAATTTGGATACCATTTATTTCTTTCTCTTATCTGATGTCTGTGGCCAGAACGTTCACTACTATGTTGAATAGAAGCGGTAAAAGTGGGCATCCTTGTCTTGTTCCAGTTCTCAGGGGGATGCTTTCCCACTTTTCCTTATTCAATATGATGTTGGTAGTGGGTTTGTCATATATGGTGTTTATTACTTTGAGGTATGTCCCTATTATGCCTATTTCGTTGAGGGTTTTAATCATGAAATAATGTTGGATTTTATCAAATGCTGCTTCTGCATCTATTGAGATGCTTACATGATTTTTGTTTTTAATTGTGTGATGTGTAACATTTATTGATATGGTAAATCATACCTGCATCACTGGTATGAAACCCAGCTGATCCGGATGTATTATCTCTTTGATATGCTCTCAGATTCAACGAATTCAGAGAATTTTTGCATCTGTATTCATCAGGGATATTGATCTGTAGGGGTGTTTTTTCTTGCTTGGTGCTCTTCTGGTTTTGGTAATAGGATGATGCTGGTTTCATAGAATGACTTAGGAGGATTCCCTCTTTCTTTATCTTTTAGAATAGTCTCAGTAAAATTGGTACCAATTCTTTTTGGAATGTCTGATAAAATTCAGCTGTGAATCCATCTTGTCTTAAAATATTTTTTGTTGTCAATTTCTTAATTACTGATTCAATCTTGCTGCTTGTTATTTGTCTGTTCGGGATTTATATTTCTTCCTAATTTAATCTATGAAGGTTGTGTATTTCCAAGATTTTATCTGTCTCCTCATAATTTTCTATTTAGTGCATGTAAAGGTGTTCAATGTAGCTTCAAATGACCTTTTGTATTTCTGTAGTATTGGTTGTAATATTTCCAGTTTCATTTCTAATTGAGCTTATTTGGATCTTCTCTCTTCCTTTATTGGTTAAACTCACTAATGGTCTATCAATTTTTTTTATCTTTTAAAGGACCAGTTTTTTGTTTCATTTATCTTTAGTATTGTTTTTTGTTTGTTTCTGTTTTATTTAATTCTGCTCTGATCTTTGTTATTTCTTTCCTTCTGTTGGGTTTGAGTTTCCTTTGTTCTTGTGCCTAGTTCCTTAAGGTATAACATTAGGTTGTTTATTTGTGCTATTTCAGACTTTTTGATGTGGGCATTTAATGCTATGAATTCTTATTTGCTTTTGCTGTGTCCCAGAGGTTTTGATAACTTGTGACACTATTGTCATTCATTTCCAAGAATTTTAAAAATTTTATCTTGATTTCATTGTTAACTCAAGTCATTTGAGTGTATATTATTTAATTTTCGTGTATTTGTATGGTTTTGAGTGTTCCTTTTAAAGTTGACTTCCAGTTTTATCCCACTATCATTTGAAAATATACTTGATATGATATTGATTTGCTTAAATTTATTGAGACTTGTTTTGTGGCCTATCATATGTTCTATTATGGAAAAATGTTCCATGTGCTCATGAGAAAAAATGTATATTCTGCAGTTGTTGAGAATAATGTCCTGTAAATATCTGTTAAGTCCCTTTGTTCTGGGGTATAGTTTAAGTCCATTGTTTCTTTGTTGGCTTTCTGTTTTGATTATCAGTATAGTGCTGTCAGTGGAGTACTGAAGTAGTCCACTATTATTGTGTTGTTATCTATCTTATTTCTTATGTCTAGTAGTAACTTTTTTATAAATTTGGGATCTCCACTGTTAGGTGCATACAAATTTAGGATTACAATATCTTCCTGTTGGACTAATTATTTTATCATTATATAATGTCCTTCTTTGTCTTTTTTATTTTTGTTGCTTTCAAGTCTGTTTTGTCTAATATAAGAATAGCTACCGCTGCTGGCTTTTAGTTTCTATTTGTGTGGAATATCTTTTCCACCTTTTTACCTTAAGTTTATGTGAGTTCTTATGTTAGGTGAATCTCTTGAAGACAGCAGATATTTGATTGGTATTAATAGTATTTTACACATTCTACCATTCAGTATTTTTTAAATGGAGCATTTAGGCCATTTACATTCAATATTAATATTGAGACATGAGTTACTGTTCTATTCATCATGTTAGTTGTTCCACAGATACTTTGTTTTTTCATTGCGTTATTGTTTTATAGACCTTGTGACAGTTATGTTTTAAGGATGTTCTATTTTGGTGTATATCAAGCTTGTGTTTCAAAATTTAGAGTTCCCTTTACCATTTCTTGTAGTGCTAGTTTGGTAGTGGCTAATTCTTTTAGCATTTGTTTGAAAAAGACTTTTTCTCTTCTTCATTTGTGAAGGCTAGTTTTGCTAGATAGAAAATTTTTGATTGACAATTTTTTTTAAGAAATTAGGCTGGGCATGGTGGCTCACACCTGTAATCTCAGCACTTTGGGAGGCTGAGGCGGGTGGAACAAGAGGTCAGGAGATCAAGACCCTCCTGGCTAACACGGTGAAACCCCATCTCCTCCAAATATACAAAAAATTAGCCAGGCGTGGTGGTGGGCACCTGTAGTCCCACCTACTCAGGAGACTGAGGCCAGAGAATAGCGTGAACCCAGGAGGCCAGAGGTTGCAGTGAGCAGAGATCACACCACTGCACTCCAGCCTGGGCGACAGAGCAAGACACTGTCTCAAAAAAGAAAAAAAAGAAAAGAAAAGAAATTAAAGCTAGAACCCCAATCTCTTCTGGCTTGTAGGGTTCCTGCTGAGAAATCTGCTATTACTCTGATAGATTTTCCTTTCTAGTTTACCTGCTGTTTTTGTCTTACATTACAGCTCTTAAGATTATTTCCTTCATCTTGACTTTAGATAGCCTAACGACCATGTGCCTTGGTGACTATCTTTTGGCCACGAATTTCCCAGAAGTTCTTTGAGCTTCTTATATTTGGATGTCTAGATCTCTAGCAAGGACAAGGAAATTTTTCTTTGATTATTCCCTCAAAAAAGTTTTCCAAACTTTTAGTCTTCTCTTCTTCCTCAGGAACACCAATTATTCTTAGGTTTGGCCATTTTACATAATCTCATATTTCTTGGAGAATTTATTCATTTTTTAAATTCTTTTTGTCTTTGTTTGGATTAATTTGAAAGGATTGTCTTTGAGTTCTGAAGTTCTTTTTTCTACTTTTTCTAGTCTGTTGTTGAAACTTTCGACTGCATTTTGTATTTCCCTAAGTAAATCTTTCATTTCCAGAAGTGCTGACTGTGCTGTCTTTATTATATCTATTTCTCTGGAGACTTTTTCATCCATATCCTGTATTTTTTAAAAATTTCTTTAAGTTGGTTTTAACCTTTCTCTCATATATTCTTGGGTAGCTTAATAATGGACCTTCTGAATTCTTTATCTGGCATTTCAGAGTTTTCTCCCTGGTTTGGATTGATTGCTGGGGAGCTAGTGTGATGTTTTAGAGATGTTATAGAACCCTGTTTTGTCATATTACTGGAATTACTTTTCTAGTTCCCTCTCATTTGGATAACTATTTCTTCAAATTGTACTTGAATTTATTTTTGATTGGACTGTGATTTTTTAATTTTTTAAACATTTTCTTCTTCATGATTGAATTTTAATGTTTATAACTTATTTTAGCCCAATTTGATTATTGGTGCCTTTAAGTATGAAGAATCTGTATGATTTCCTTAGTTATAGAGAGTGTTTGTGCACTGACTTTCCCAGATGCTGGTTGTAGTAGTTATGTACTTGGTGCATAGGCAAGTTCACTGTCTCCTATAGGGTTGGCATAGTTGAGATCACTTGAAGTTTATCTTGTTCTCTCATTGTGTACTATTCATTTTTTTTCCACAGTATATTTTTACGGAGTTGACGATTCATGCTTCAGACAAATAAGGGCGGTATCCCTGAATAGGCACTGGTTGTAGCTAAGGCAGGTGGGTAGATGTAATACCCAGTGGTGGTAAGAGGTCCCAGCCTTGATGAAGGTGGTGGGAGGAGCTCTCAGATGTGCTGAGGTTTTATCAGGGTGAAGAGTGGGAGCTACCTCAGCTCCCTGCCAGGCCAGGAGGAAAGCTATCCGCCTCACAGCCTCACTCCTGTCACAGTGTTCCAGCTATTCAGATGAGACAGGCACCTCTTTTCATCTGTAGGAATGTTGATATTCCAAGTAGCGAGGAATTGTGACTCCGCCTCTCATGTAGGCCTGAATCTGGGGAGTGCTCCTCCTGTGGGGCTGCAATCACCCTGAACTCTTCCAGGAAGATTGTCCATAGGTGCATCCACACTGTGTTCCCATGGGAGAAGCTCCAGATGTGTCTGAAGTGGTGTGCCAGGAGGAACAAGAATCCCTTTTCTATAGTCCTTCATGATCATAGAGACTGCCTATCTGTTGGGGTAGAGGTATACTTTCTCTACTGCACCCAGCACTGCAATTGTGTCTCTACTGTGAGAAACTTCGCACCAGCAGAAAGATCTGAGACTCAAGACCTGCTGTTCAGATTATTTTTTCCCACAGGGTGATCCCTTGATGTGGTGCTCTGCCCCTTTCTCTAGGAATAGGGCTTCCTGAGAGCCAGACTGCAGTGATTACTATTGCTCCTCTGGGTCTAGCCACCCAGTGGGGTTACCAGGCTCTAGATTGGCACTGGGGAATGTCTGCAAAGGATCCAGTGAAGTGACTTGTCTTCAGGTCTCTCAGCAGTGGATACCAACACCTGCTCTGACGGAGGTGGCATAGAAGTAACCTAGACTCTGAAATTCCTTGGTTGTAGATAGGCTTAATGTGCTAGTGTGTTGGTTTTCTCCAAACTTGGTTATGCTAATAACAGCAAACTTGCCACATGGACAGACTCAGTACCTCTGGTTAGCCAGGGTGTTTCAGGCAGTAGTGTTAGCAGCTGTTTTTTCCTTCCTGGGCACAGTGTTATTCTGCCAAAAGGTGCTGTAATGGCCTGAGTTGGTGACCTCCAGCCAGGAGTTGGCACCTGCAAGAGATCACTAGTTGTGGTAGTAGCAGTGGGATTTTGAGCTTGCCCTAAGTTGTCCATGGGAAGTATTCTGGTTTCTGAGGCAATGGGTGGGGCCATAAAACTCCGCAAATTTTATGATGTCCTTTGTGTTCAGCTACCAGGGTGGGTAAAGAAACACAATCAGGTCGGGGAAGATTTACGTGGGCTGAGTTCACACTCTCCTTGGGCAGGGCCTGATGTAGCCCCTGTTGGGGATGGGGGGTGGTTCTCAGGCTACTGGGGGTAATATTCAATGGGGAAGTGTAACTGCCTCATCTATGCAGAAAAGTTTGCAAAAGGAGTGGGGAATAGCCAGGAGCATCAGGCCTTACCCAGCTCCCACACAGTTGGTGAGGCCAGTCTCACTCCTGCAGTGCCCCACTCAGCCCCAGATTTAGATCCAGGCAGCCTGTGCACAAAGCTCAGACCTGCCCCAGGCCATAAGCTTCCCAACACAGACAGCAAGCAAGGCTTTCAGGTTATACTCCTCCCCATTTGCCCATGAGACCAGGTGTCCAACTCCTGCGATGGTTCATATCTGCAGCACACTTCATGCTCACCCCCGGATTCTGTTCAAGGGAGTTCATTCCTACTCAAAATTATATCACAAAATGTAATTGGGAGCCTCTTTCAACCTGCGACTCCTCCATGAGTTGGTTGGCTGACTTCCCAGAGAGCCCCTGTGAGATATAGTCAAGAATGGTGAGGGAAAGGTTAAGAAAATGGTGGATAAGAGGCAGGACTAAATTGCAACTCCCACTCAGAGGGACAGAGCAGCATGTGGAGACTCACACTGTGAACTTTTGCTCCAAAAACTACCACAGGAACATGGCAGAAAAGCCAGCCGAGATAAACCACAGACATTTTAAGGAAGTGAATTACTACTACAAGCCCCAGGAGACAACCCAAAAACTGTGAGTGCCCATAGTGTGAAAGTGTGAAAGGGGGATCATCTACTCCTGAACACACATCCTCACTGGGGAACCTGAAGGTCTAGATCACAGAAGGAAGATTTGACCTTACCTGAAGCTGAGACAATTTTAGAGAACTGAGTGAAATACAGAGGTACAGGAAGCAGTGGGAAGAGCCCTGTGGGTTCACAGTTTCCAGGAAAGCCGTTTTTGACTTTGTCTCACAGAGGTCCTTAAGGAGAGCTGCTAGAGGAACTGGGAAAAGACCACAGGCAGTAGGAAACTTCCAGCTGAACTTCGTAACAATATTGACCAAACTCGAAGTTTTCTGGAGAGAACTTGGGGGAGGGAGTGAATCAGGCATGCAGACACAGCACAGAAGCCTGGACAGGTGGAGAGGCAGGAAACCTGAAATCCTTGTTTGCTTTCACAGAGGGGAGGCTGGTTGCCTGGGGCAAGATCTCAGGTCTGTTCACCCACTGCCTGGAAATAGGCTCGGTGCTATTGTGGGGAGCATGGTAAGAGTGAAACTGGCCTTTGGGGCTGTGTGAGAGCTGTGTGAAGCCTGTAACTGCTGGCTTTCCCCACATCCCTGGAAACCTGCATAACAGAGCAGAGGCAGCCATAATCACCCTGAGAACATAACTCCATTGACCTGGGAACAACATCCCCATCTCCCACAGCAGCAGCAGCAAGCCCCACCCAAGGAGAGTCTGAGTTCAGACATGCCTAACCCAGCCCCCACCTGATGGTCTTTCTCTACCAACCCTTTTAGCCCAAGAAAAAGGACATATTATCTTGGGAGTTTCAGGGCCCCACCCCACCACCTGATCATTTCTATGTTACCACAGCTGATGCTCTCTTGAACGTGCCACCTCCTGGCAGGAGGCCAACCAGCCGAAAAGTAGTTCAACAAACAAAACTAAAAAGAAGGGCCCTCATAAAGTCCATTTTACTCCCCTGCCACCTCCATCACAGCAGCTGCTGCTATCCACGGCTGAGAGACCTGAAGACAATTCACATCACAGGACTCTGTGCGGACAACCCCCAGTACCAGCCTGGAACCCAGTAGCTCCTCTGGGTGACTTGACCCAGAAGAGAAATAACAATCACTACATTTTGGCTCCCAGGAAGCCACATTCCTAGGAAAAGGGGGGAAAGTACTACATCAAGGGAGCACCCTGTGGAACAAAAGGGTCTGAAGAGTAGCCCTTGAGCCCAGATCTTCTCTCTGACATAGTCTACCCAAATGAGAAGGAACCAGAAAAACAATTCTGGTAATATGAAAAAATAAGGTCCCTTACCACTCCCAAAAGATCACACCAGCTCACCAGCAATGGATCCAAACCAAGAAGAAATCCCTGAATTGCCAGAAAAAGAATTTAGTAGGCAAATTACTCAGCTAATCAAGGAGGTACTAGAGAAAGATGAGATCCAACTTAATCAAATCAAAAAAAGATACAAGATATGAAGGGAAAAATCTTCAGTGAAGTAAATAACATAAAAAGCAATTACAACTTCTAGAAATAAAGGACATACTTAGAGAAATGCAAAATATACTGGAAAGTCTCAGCAATAGAATCAAGCAGGCAGAAGAAAGAATCTCAGAGCTCAAAGACAAGGTTTGTGAATTAACCCAACTCAATAAAGACAAAGGAAAACAAATTCTTTTTTTAAATGAACAATGCCTCCAAGAAGTTAGGGAATATGAAATACACCAAAATAGAACCTCCTTAAAGCATAAATCTCACAAGACCTATAAAACAAAAACATAATAAATTTTTTTAAAAGGTATTCAAAGCTTAACCTAAGGATAATTTGTGTTCCTGAGGAAGATGAGAAATCTAAAAGTTTGGAAAACATATTTGAGGGAATAATTGAGGAAAACTTCACCAGCCTTGCTAGATGCAAGAGATCTAGACAGCCAAATACAAGAAGCTCAAAGAACACCTGGAAAATTCATTGCAAAATTATTATCACCTAGGCGCATAGTCATCATGTTATCTAAAGTCAAGATGAAGGAAACAATCTTAAGAGCTGTGAAGAAAAAGCACTAGGTAACCTATAAAGAAAAACCTATCAGATTAACAGCAGATTTCTCAGAAGAAAGCCTACAAACTAGAAAGGACTGGGGCCCTATCTTCAGCCTCCTTAAACAAAACAACTATCAGTCAAAAATTTTGTATCCCACAAAATCTGAGCTTCATAAATGAAGGAAAGATAGTCTTTTCAGACAAATGCTGCAAGAATTTGCTACTACCAAGTCAGCACTGCAAGAACTGCTAAAAGGAGCTCTAAATCGTGAAAAAAAATCCTTGAAATACACCAAAATAGAACCTCCTTAAAGCATAAATCTCACAAGACCTATAAAACAAAAATATAATAAAATTTTTTAAAAAGGTATTCAGGCAACAAATGGCACCATGAATAAAATAGTACCTCACATCTCAATACTAACATTGAATGTAAATGGCCTAAATGCTCCACTTAAAAGATACAGAATGGCAGAATGGGTAAGAATTAAGCAACCAACTATCTGCTGTCTTCAAGAGACTCACCTAACACATAAGGACTCACATAATCTTAAGGTAAAGGAGTGGAAAAAGATATTTCATACCAATGGACACAAAAAGCAAAAAGAGTAGCTATTCTTATATCAGATAAAACAAACATTAAAGCAACAGCAGCTAAAAATGACAAAGTGGGACATTATATAATGATACAAGGATTTGTCCAACATAATCCTAAATATCACAATCCTAAATACATATGCACTTA
Organism: Macaca thibetana thibetana; assembly: GCF_024542745.1. Lineage (NCBI taxonomy): Eukaryota > Metazoa > Chordata > Mammalia > Primates > Cercopithecidae > Macaca > Macaca thibetana. The sequence continues at coordinate 93,483,835 of NC_065581.1, forward strand.
ACACTGGAGCTCCCAAATTTATAACAGCAACACAATAGTAGTGGAGGATTTCACTACTTCACTGACAGCACTAGACAGGTCATCAAGACAGAAAGTCAACAACAACAACAACAACAAAATGGATTTCAAGTATACCCTAGAAAAATGGACTTAACAGATATTTACAGAACATTCTACCCAACAACTGCAGAATATACATTCTATTCATCTGCACATGGAACATTCTCCAAGGTAAATGATATGACTGGCCACAAAAAAATCTCAATAAATTTAATAAAATTGAAATTATATCAGGTACTCCTCAGACCACCGTGGAATAAAATTTGAAACCAATTCATATGGAAGCAGCCTAAGTGCTCATCAGCCAATGAATGGATAAAGAAATTGTGGTAAGTATACCATGGAATACTATTCGGTCATAAAAAGGAGCAAAATAATGACATTCATTAACCTGGATGGAATTGGAGACCACTATTCTAAGTGAAGTAACCCAGAAATAGAAAATCAAACATTGTACTTTCTCACTCATAAGTGGTAGCTAAGCTATGAAGATGCAATGGCATAAGAATGATACAATGGACATTGGAGACTTAGGGGAAAGGGTAAGAGGAAGGTGAGGGATAAAAGACTACAGCTGTGACAAATGTTTGTTGCTTAAGCAACCCAGTTTACAGTATTTCATTACATCAGCCTGAAATGACTAAGACAATCAGGGAGTACAGCTTGTCCTACAAACCTTTCTATTTTAAATAGTTTCTGTTATTGTTGGGTTTTTTTGGTTTAGTTTTTAGAGATAAGGCATGGTCTCACGTTGTTGCTCAGGCTGGAGTTCAGTGGCACAATCATGGGTCACTGCAGCTTTGATCTCCTGGGTTCAAACAATTTTCCAACTTCAGCCTCTTGAGTAGCTGAGACTACAAGCAAGCACCACTGTGCCCAACTAAATTTTTCATTTATTTGTAGAGATGTGGTTTTATGATGTTGTTCTAGCTGGTCACAACCTCCTGGCCTCCAGCCATCCTCCCATCTTGGCCTCCCAAACTGTGGAATACAAGCATGAATCAGCATGCCTGGACTATAAATCACTTTTGATAGAAATACTGAGTATCTATCACCTTGAACAATCTATCACCTTGAAAAACAAAGCAGGACAAAGCAAACTTAATAGAAGCATGAAAAAAATCTAAATTTTCATCTACTATTTCTTCCAACATTGTTTTGTGCCATTAGTGGATCTTTGCTCTCCTCCAAAGATTCCAAGTACAGACATTTTAACTGTGTGTCATATGTATTGTATGCTCTTTCCATCCTTTTTTCTCTCTTTGCTTCAGTCTGGATATTCTTTTGACTATTTTTCAGTTCACTAATTTTCTTTATAACTGCATCTAATCTGCCATTAAAGCCATGTTAAATATTTAATTTTATTTTAGTTTTAAATTTTCATTCAATTCTTGCTAAAAATTTTTAGTCCTCTGATTAAATATGTCAACTTATAATTGAATGTCTTAAATATATTATAACAGTAATTTGTACATTTGTATCTGTTATCTTTAATATCTGCATCTTGTTGTGATATATTTAGTTTTTTCCTTGGTTTTTAATCAGTTATTTTTACTTTTGTGTTTCATTGTTTCTTATTCTGTCAACATTATATGTGGAAATATCTAGAAATCATTTGAAAATGCAATATTTTTTTTTCTTCATCCACAATGAATTTTGTCTTTGACAAGAATAAGTCCAGAAGTATATCCCCTCAAACTAATCACAGATGGAAATGATTTTCAGGTGAGGTCAGGCTTTGTGAGATCTAGTCTCTGTTATATTTATGCTTATTTTCAAAATATAAAGCTTTTCAGTGTTCCAACTGAAAGCCTAGTTTATTTACTAGAATACTTACTTATTGCCCTAATTCCAATGTTTGGAATTTGCCAATAGTATGAGATGCCTAGAAGTTCTGTATAGCTTCTAAGCCTCTCAGTCACTCTTTTCAAACTGGCGAGTGCATGGAAGGAGAAAGGTAAGACTAGTGTCTAACACACACCTCCCTGGTCTTTCTTTTCATATCATAGCCTTGCAAGCCATCACTAACAAGATAGCTCTGCTAGTGCCTTTTGTCAGATTTTTTGTTCATAATTTTCCAACTATTTTAGTCATTTTACAACTAACTGCTTAGATGTTCTTCAGTGGTCCAAATAAGCTAACTTACCATTTCTGGAAGTGAAATTTTTCCAACTATTTTAGTCATTTTACAACTAACTGCTTAGATGTTCTTCAGTGGTCCAAATAAGCTAACTTACCATTTCTGGAAGTGAAACCCTTTCAAATAGCTTATTGTTAAAAGATAATAAAGGGAAAAAATGTTTGGAACACAGAGTAGCAAAAAGTATTGTATAAGAAGGTCTAAACATGTTAATTAGGGGACAAAAAGTTAGAAAAATCACCTACCAAAGAAAGAGAAGTTTAGATGATACAAATGATAAAAAGGCAAAGGTGAAATACTCAACCTATGCATAACAGGAATTCAAAGAAAAGATGAACAGAAGAAATTAACAGTTCAGCAATTAATCAAGGAAAGCTTTTCCTCACTGAAGAAAAACATGGGTCTGCAAATCAAAAGATTAAAAATTTAGAGTTCTAGGCATAATT